>NC_092808.1:30827243-31427243 GCF_040954645.1 Diabrotica undecimpunctata
CTTAAGAGACCGTTTCTCCACTACCAGCTCCATTGCAAATGAATGGTTTGCAGAACACGGAAGACCTATTGGCATGCGAAGTGTTTACCGACGAATGAGAAGTTTTGGCCTGTTTTCACCGACCACACTGGGTCCTCCCTTTAATTCCAGAACACCGCCGTAATCGCCTTCAGTGGTGCAGAGAACGATCACTCTAGAATCAGGAATGGAGGAGTATTGTTTTTCCAACTTTCCAACAAGATTATGCCCGACCACATGTTGCAAGAGTCACAATAGACTTCTTTCAACATAATGATGTCACATTGTTAGCATGGCCACCAAGATCTCCCGACTTATCCCCAATTGAGCACGTGTGGGATATGATGGGTAGGAGATTGCTCAATTTGCAACGTCCTTCTCAGACTCTACAAGCACTTCGAGAGGAGTTGGTGGTTGCCTGGAATGAGATACCACAAGAGGACATTGACCACCTGATCAGAAGCATGCCTAGGAGCGTTGGAGAATGCGTAACACATCGGGGTGCATCCATACATTATTAAAGGTAAAAGGGCTTTAAAGCAATGCAATCATTTCGAAATTTTAATCATTTACTTATTATGCTTCATTAAGTACTTATACAAAATTTTATTAAAATAAAATCATTTAAACTGGGTGTTCGGATTTCTATGTCACTTAGTATATAAACTTAACTGGACCACTAATATTAAAATCAGAAGTGGAATATGCAAAATCAGTAATAAAAAAGCTGTAAGACCCGACAACATAAATGTAGGAGGTATAATTAAACTCTTCAATATCAAGCATCTTTGCGAACTCTTTACTAATATACAATAATGGAAAATACCATCAGAAAGTTGACTTCATGGCTGAAGTCAACTTTCGTAGCAAATCCAAAGCACAACGTGAGTCGCTGCGAATATCGCCTATTCGCCTAATCAGCTTAATGATCTATGTTGTCAAAGAGATCTTAAAAGTAATTCCTAAACAGATTTATATCAAATGTAAAGAGAGAGTGTGAGAGTTTTTTTGACGAGAGGCACTTTTTTGCAGTTATTGGTGCAAAAATGCTATGACGAAAGAAGGGATGTCTTATTTGCTTTATCGATTACCAAAAGGCTTTTTACAATATAAGACATGGTATATTAATACAGGCATTAAGGGAGATTAGTCTCGATGAAAAAGATATGAAGATGACCCAACAACTACAATGGAATCAAAAATCTAAAGTAAGGATTACCAACGTAGCTGCCCTAAAAGGTCCGGTAGTGGACAAGCCAAACCATTTTCGTAGGTTATGAAACCAGGATATTCTTCTTCTTTCTGGACCTATTTTTGTGTTCTTAGTGGATCGTAAGAAGAGCTAATATCCAAATGGAGCTTCTAAACAAGGTTAACAGCGGAAGGTCTCGTATTTAGGAAATATTTTAAAAGGCGACAAATATAATCTTTTAAAAACCATTTTAGTGGACAACATTGAAGAACAACATTTAACAAGATATTAAAAGAAAAAAGAATCCCAAACAACTGAAAGGAATCCGCAACCATTATCCTACACAAGAAAGGGAATAAAGCAGATATAAAAAACTATCGTCCTATAACACTCCTCAATGTAATGTGTGATGTCCTCTCGGGACTCATCGTTACAAATGTATAAACTCATAACAAAAATTTTAACCAATAGATTGACGACAAAATTCGACGGATACCAGTCGAAAGAACAAGCTGGTTTTAGAAAGGGATTCAGCACAAGTGACCATTTACTAAGTATGAAAATACTTATAGAACGAGCAAATGAATACCACATTCCTCTATATATATATATATATATTAGTGTCGAACATTGGGCAGTGAAAAGTTCTTTGATTAACAGCAGAATTGACCACAGATATACGGAAGTAATAGCCAATATATATAAGGAAGCCAAAACAACAATTAAAGTATATGAAGGAACAAAATCAATACAAATAAATAGAGGCGTGAGACAGGGTGACACAATATCACCGATCACCGTTCAATCAGGCTCTGGAAGATATTTTTAAAAGATTAGAATGGGAAGAAAAAGGTATAAAAATTTGTGGACAACGCTTGAACCATCTAAGGTACGCTGATGACATCGCATTGATAACCGATAAAACAGAAGAATTATTTGAAATGATGAAAGAACTGGACGTAGAAGCTGGAAAGATAGGCCTTAATATGAATTACAGCAACACCAAAATCATAACAAATGCAGATGAAGACATCACAATGAGGATCGGACAAGATGGAATAGAACAAGTTCAGGATTATATATATATATATATATATATATATATATATATATATATATATATATATATATATATATATATCTGGGTCAAACTATAAAACTTAACAAAGAAAACCAAACAGCAGAGATAAAAAGACGAGTTAAAGTATACAATCAATGCGTACTCCCTGTTCTCACTAATGGTTGGTAAAACCCAAAGAACAATGGAAAGACAAATGTTGCACATAAGACTAATGGATAAAAAGAGAAACGAGTGGATAAGAGAGAAAACAAAAGTAAGGGATGTTAGACAAGAAGTAGCAAAATTGAAATTGAGATTTGCCGGACACAATATAAGACAAAAATAAGACCGATGGAACATAATTCATATAAGTTGGAGACCGAGGGAATATAAACGAAGCAGAGGAAGGCCCCAAATGAGATGGGCAGATGATATCAAGAAGCACGTGGGCTCTAGGTGGATGACTGTAGCGACAGACAGAGAAGAATGGAAAAGGATTGGAGAGGCCTATGTCCAAAGATAGACCGAAGAAGGCTAATTAGATAGATAGATTGAAGGTCCACGTCATTGAAGAGTGTAAGGGTTTTGTATATACAATTTATATAATTGGAATTGAAAACTTTCTTAATTTCAAATAAAATGTATACTCCCCTTACTCTGTCTCAGTTTCTTTTTCAGAAACTAAATCACCTATTACCAGTTCAATCAAATCGTGTTCAACAACTTTTGTATTACGATACTTTAACGGTATTTATTTCAATACCTTAATGATTGTCATATCCTTCTCTGTAGGAGTTAATTTACAATCTGAGTTCTACCGCTGCTAAAAAGACAGTTTTGTACATACTGCCGAAGAAGATTCAAAGAGATAAAATCAATTTATTACTTAAATGATTTGCATTATTTGTATTGGTGTTTTTGCACGAATGAACACAAAGTCCGTTAGACTGTGATTTCAACCGAGAGGTATTCCATTTGCATTATATCAATAGGTTTAATGATTTGCGTCGATAATTTAGCTGCATAATAAAAGGACCCCTGTGACTTTTGCTGATTGGTTAATAGAAATGTTATATCTTTATATACAAGATGCGATGCCCACATACCAATTTATTGCGTAATAACACCGATGAAAACTATGTTAATATACGCCAATAAATATCGTAATTTATAGAAATGTAAAATATAGAAATTTATAGGAAGCTTGTATAGAAAGTATATAATTTTTAACCCGATAACTATCTTAAAAATATTCCAAGTTAACGATATGATATACGCATTTAACCTAAATTCTATTAAAAAATTTGGAAACTAATCTTAAAAAAAAATCGTATACATATACAGGGCGAGTCATGAGGAACTGTAGATACTCCTACCTCGTATGGGGGACTCTATGAGGAATAACAAATGACCCTTAAAAAGTCGCTGCTCCCATTATTTAATAATATACAGGGTGAGTTGATAATCTTGACTGAAATTTCTATTCGTGATAACTTTTGAACGATCAGTTCGATGTGTCTAATGTCTAATGTGACCTTATAGTACTTTTATTTTCTTTCGTATGTATTGAAATCACCTTGTATGTATTAAAACACCGAAGAATATTTTCAATGTATTTCTATTTCCTATCGTATATGTTAAAACACCGAAAAAGTATTTTCAATCCTTTTGCATCGCTGGAGTTGATAATAAACACATTTTAAAGTTTGTTTATATATCACAGATGCATATTTCTTCGGTATTCTTTTGATCAAGATGCCGCTTTAGGATATTTTGCGCGTCAAATAAACAGAAATATTTCGGTTTATGCTTTGTTTATACCGAGTACGGCGAATGAGTTTTAAAGATTATCACTCTGCAATAGATCACCGAAGTGGTCACTTCATTGTTTCGAGTCCGGATTTTTTTAAAATTCGTAATGGCTTTTCCTTTTTCGTTTTTGTAGAGTTCAAGGTTAAGTTGGGTTCACGTATTTGAAGAAATAAGACGCGGCGTGGGTAGCCGAATTATACTCGAATATAATGTGTCAATTTTTGTCAGAGTAATCACTGTTTTGTTTTCGTGCTGTATCTTATCTGAGGGATTTGTAAGATGGCGTTCCAAACAAGTTTAATATACAGTGATGAGTGCCTTAAGAACCGGCAAAATAACGCAAAAGATAGAAAATATAATACGTTGTGAAATAAAAAGAGATGAAAATAGTAGAGGTGGGAAATAATCGGTAGAAACCTATAATTAGCATTATAAATCGATAGTCTCACACCTTTAGACGTTAGCTTCGAGCTAAATCACCTCGGTCATAATTATTATGTGTGACGTATGTGTGACGTATTTCCATTTTTTAATTTCACATAAAGTAAAAACTGATTGACCACAATAAAGCAAAAATGTGAATAAAATAATTTAATTAATAGTAATTATTTAATCTAAAGTTTTAAATTATTAATCAAGAATAATTAGAATAATTTCTACTATGATGTGACGATTTAATACACTCTTGTCACGGAGTAACCTGTATCCTTCGTGGATTAGTGGTAAGAACTCGACACAGACGTCGCAGACGATTAGAGTTTAAAATCCACATGTGGTTTTCTGAAATTATGCAGAGATCGTTTTGTTTAAGTAAAAATTCTACAAAATTAAAAAAAAAAAATTGTAAATAAACGTATTTACAATATGTTCAAATAAGTCTTCATTAGCAGCACAACAATAACCCAAACTGTCACTAAAGAAATATAAAAGTTTGATAGATCAGAGTTCAAGTCACGATGTTCTCATGCAGGCGCTCAGGGTTCAAATCCGACAAGAAGGTTTTACTTTTTTAAAAATTTGAAATTATGCAGATATTATATCGTTTTGCTTTAAATCACTAGACATTTATTTCAGTTTTTATTAGAAGTGTTTATAGTAAAACATGAAAATCTTATTAAAAAAAAACAATGTCGTACTATCGAAAATAAAGTAATAATTCTTCAAACATAAAAGAACGTTCTAAATAAATGTACTTCCAAAAATATTTAAATAGGTAGAAATTCTATAAAAATAAAAAAAATTATTCTAGTGAAATGTATTTACAATAAATGTTCGAATAAGCCTCCATTAGCAGCAGAACAATAACCTAATCTATTATAAAAGTTTATTGTAAAGACTAATACCTCTCATTGAATCAGAGATCTTTTCTATCGTCCTATCGTCTATCGTCCTATCGTCTATCGTCTTCAATTCCATATATAGCTTGGACTTGATATATCCCCACATAAAAAAATCACAAGGTGCAAGATCAGGTGATCTTGCAGGCCAAAAAATATCTCCGTGGCCACTAATCAATCGATTAGGAAAAGTCGCACTGAGATATTCACTGACGATGCGAGAATTATGTGCGGGACAACCATCGTGTTGAAACCATATGGAATTGAAAGGTATTGGTAAATTACGAAGGGCTGGGACAATTTGATTTTGCAGAAGTTCCAAGTATTTCCGCCCAGTCAACATACCGTCTATAAAAAATGGACCAATGACATGATTCCCTATTATGCCTCCCCAAACATTTACTTTTCGAGGACGCTGGGTACGAGCGACATAAATCTGACGAGGATTTCCTCGAGACCAATACCGAGCATTCATTGAATTGTGACGGCCCTGCAATGAAAACGTACATTCATCGGTGAACAAAACGTTCTCTAAAAAATGTTCATCTTGATGTGACATTTCCATTGCAGTTTGACAAAATTCTAAACGTCTATATTGATTCCCAGGGAATTGTTCGTTGGATTTATGAAGTTTATAGGGACGGTATCCATGTCTTTTCAAAATTTTACCTACTCTAAATCTTGAAATTCCATATTGTTCTCCGAGACGAGATGTTGATTGGGTAGGATTTTGCTCAATACTTGCACAAATTAAAGTGTCCCTTAGTTCCAAATCTGGATTTACCTCCCTTCGTCTACGAACTCCTCTTGGAGTGAACACAGATCCATAAGTAAAAAAATTACGTATAATAGACTGAATTGTTGATCGTGCTGGAGCCGGCCTATTTGGAAACATATTTAAAAATTGTTGTCTAATCATGTTGTCTGATAATCCATTCACATGCCAGACAACAATTTGCACTTTTTCCTCGACCATTAAAACCATTTTCACGAATTGTTTTTTTAATAAAAAGTTTCTGTTTACCGTGCAAAAACACTTCTCGGTATGATATTATTTTTGATGGCTTGATGATTTGGTTAGCTGTAAAGCAGGCAGCTTTCGCGCGCATCCATTACAATGTTGTTAATTGTTTTAAAAATCATTACCTGTACAGAGGAATTAATATTAACACTGAGAATTTAGTGATGGATTTGGCATTAAACAGTCTTAACCGGTATATTTTGCAATCACAACTGAAGACTGTAAAACTGAAATTGAATTATTTTGTATTTCTATTTTTTAACATTGGATTAAGAATAAACTGTAAATAATGAGTTTTTCGAAAACTTTTTACCCAATATGTATCATATTTTCTATTATTTTTTGATTGAATAAAACAAAAATTTTATCCTTGGTGTGAATTGAACCTCCAATCTTCTTGTCAGTAGACCCCGTCTCTACCTATTACGCCAATTCTACACACAATAATTGTTTTGGATTGAACATACCTAGCTTTAGTTTCATCAAATATTTCAGTTAAGTTATTTTTATTATTAAATAAACTTAAAGATTTATAATTTAAAATCGCTAATAATTAATGTTTTTTACTATAATATACCTTAATTTATTCAATCATTTATTCTAACATCAGAAATTATTAAAATAAAATATTTTCGAGGTCATCCGTATAATTATGACTGAAGTGAAATAGCCACGTCAATAACTAGCCTTATCTCGTACTATCTCACAACCTAATCTGTCTTCTATCCTTTCCGCTATTTTGCCGGGTGGTAAGGCACTCATCACTGTATACCCACATGTTTCCAAGCAAAAGCTAGAGTGTTCTAAAAGCCAAATTTCAAAGATTGCTTCAAGGATAATCCAGTGTCCAGCTTCCATCCTCATTTTGTTTGTCCCAGGTCATTCCAGACTATTTTTGGAGTTTGTGAGACGCATTTGTTTGTGTTGCAGTGAGTTTTGAGTCCAGTTGCAACCCCATAACTTTTAAAGGAGATATGACATTTAGTGAAAATCAGGTACTCTTTTTTGTTAAATTTTTTAAAGTAAAAATAGACATTTTCCATCAATAATTGCTTTCATGACAAGTTAAGAAATTGTAATAAGTAAAATTATAAATATTAGGGAGTGGCTAACTGTCATATTAATTATTCTCAAAGTTTCACATTTTAAAATTGACATATGACAGCTAGCTTTATTTTATTGACAATTGGTACATACCTAGCCATAAATTCGTTTTGTTTTGTTTTTAAAAAGGTTAACCTCTATGCATAGTTCCGTTTAAAAAGATATTTTTCATTTGGAATAATTTATTTCCGCTACAAAATATCGCCCATTAATAATTTAAGTTCCTTCTAGTGTCCCAAACGTCTAGATTTGTAAACCGATAGCAACATGTGTAAGTTGTTTTTGTATTTTATTATTATTCAAATCATGAATGTGTTGCTTGTGTGAGTCCATTTTAAAAAAGAGGTAAAAGAAATAAATTAGACTTACTCACAATCAATTTAATTTGTGAGTATGTACAGTTCCTCATGACCCACCCTGTATAATAGAATGATGCCATTCTTTGCATGTTTAATTTAATTTCTGGTAGGACAGTTACCTTTAATTAGGACTTACATTTTCATTAAGATCGTCAAAGAATTTAACAAAATTTACAAAAAGATTTGGGTTTAAAAATACACAATATTGGAATAAATAGTACATGAAATGTAGAGGACATTCTAGAAAAACTAGCCACATCAATAGCACATGCGCATTTATGGTCTGTGAGTACCAATAGTTACCAAACTGTTGTAATGGTTGTCCTTTTAGAACTTTTTTTTTGTTCCGCATTCTGGCGATCTGTTGTCAATCCTAAGATCATAACATGAAACCGTGGCTGGTTTTTAGATCCGCTTTCTATTCATGCATAATGCGAATCCACCTTTAGATGTGTATGTCTTCAATAAAAATTTATGACTTATACTTTTAAGATTGGGAAAAATTTGGAGGATATAAAAGTAGCACATAACTATACCGAGGTTTCTATTTTGCGATGGGCAATTATCGAAACAAATCATTAAATCTTGAATAGTAGGTGATATGTTTGAGAACAATATCCATTTCAGCAAGCAGGAGGACATCTCGTTGATTCTCCTGCCAGCGATTGACTCGTCCCATTTACAGCAATATACATTTTTGTTACTTGCATCGTGGATGATGTAGTTAAATGTCCACAGTTTTAGACTATAGAAACTCTGTGCATTTTTTAAGACAGGAATAGGCAGACACTTTTCAAGATCAACCATTATAACTTTTAGGGCTAGTAATTGTGGAAGACCTCTTCTTATCAATTTTTTTTAGATTGTATCAGTTAGATGCCTCTACCAGATGTCTATCATATTCATCCTGTCGCCTTTTCCTTTCTTCTAGCGTTGATGAATAACGAAGCTTAATTTGGAAACCATCACAAGTATCGCATGTGTCATTAATCGTCGATTTACAGGATTAATTGAATAAATATTTTGTGTTAAATATTTTATTATAAAGCTATGGCTTGGCTATATTTTCAATGAAATATTCTGTTCCTCACATTGTTGCTTATAGAGTTCATACATTTTGGAAATATTCAAATGTGACCCTAGATCATTTTTATTGGTGTTTTCTTGCAACAGGAAATTGTAAAATGTGTTCTCTTACACTCTGCCTCATTTATTCGTTGATTTTGTTGGGCGAAACCTTTTTTTTTCTTCTAACGTCAGATACCACACCATTAGTTTCTTTCTTAGATAAAGCAGTTTTAACGAAGGTCTGCGAAATTTTTAATGTATTCAAGTAAAATAATTTACAAACGATTACATACGTCTGGTCATTGGCGAGTGAACATTGTAAAGTTTTGTTCCGTTGATTTTTTCTTTCTCCCGTGCTTTCGCGTCGTGTATGGATGGGCTCAACTTTAACAGTTGATGCGACAAAATGACGTTTATGATTAATATCAAATTGAGCAGACCAAAACTGTTGTAAAATATCGTGACGATTTTCTTGTAAAAACTTCTCACTACATTTCAATTTGCATGTTTAAATGGCGGTAAACTCAATGACAATTTAATACCAAGTCAGACATGTGACTACAGGCATTCGAGGTAAAGAGAATTAACTGACATAATACAGTTTACATCTAATACAGTCTATGGATTAGTACTGTTTAATGTCACCTATCTTTGTAATCGAATGGTATTGAACGTAGATCTGTTTACCACAGGAAATAGCATGTATTATGGTGTGTATATGTAAAAGTAAATCTTTTACATATACCCACCATAATACACCTGCATACAAAACATGTTGCATAGTATCAAGACAGGTTTAATATACTACTTCCATTAATATAATAGCAAGAACTCCTAATTACCTTTTAATCACACTACTTTTGTTTTTTTGACGTGACAACGTCTTAAATTAGGTTGTGGCTCGGAGTCATTCATGAAAAAGTGTAACGCCCGCTCTGTTACAGTGAGCCACCGAACGAGAGAGAGGCCCGCCGGACCGGCGAATGCCTTGCGTCTCTCTCCCACTCAAACATGATCGGTCCGCTGCGCGCACAGCACTAGAGAATTAGGCGCGTTGAATCGGTGCGTGCTTCCGTGCTTGTGTCTCTGTCTTTCTCGAGCGTTCTTGGCGTTCAAGACACATTACAGCAGAAACACTTCCTTTCATTTCATATTTCTCCTATCATCGTCCTATCCTCAACAAAATCACTCAAATAGAAATTAGTTTACATGTACAATGTTTTAGTAAACAAAATATATTTTTATAGTTAAAATTTGTGCAATTCTTATTTTCATTCAATTCCTTGTTCCTATTGTGCAATTTAATAATATTCATATCAATAAATATTCTACCGAGAAAAAGACGTTGTCACGTAAAATTTTCGCCCGTAAAACCGACTTTACAGGCAACCGATTTTTTTTTCTTCTGTTCTCTATGGATCAGTCAAAACACATCATTAAAAGATGTCACTAACAAAATTTTAACTTTCCAACTAAATTTTAAAATGTATTTTGTCCATTATTTTACATGTTATATTTTATATGTGTGTTTTTAATGTTGAGTGTCGTAGCTTTACACAAATAATCTCAACGACTAGTAAGTTGTAATGACAATTTGAGATATGTTGTAAATATTTACACTTTCTTCTAATTACAGTGTCTTGAAGAAGGAATAAAAGAATTTCGAAAGCTCGACCAAAAGTCAAAAGAGTGTTTCTATAACATCCCGGCCAAACCTACTGACTACAGCCCTAATAAACTGTGTTGTTTGTTTATATCGACAGTCAATAATATCCAGTATTTCTTATATATATATATATATATATATATATATATATATATATATATATATATATATATATATATATATATATTTGTTTTTAAATAGATTATATATATTATATATCTATTAAACTATATCTCATTTTATAGTTTCCCAATTTATATTATCTGTGGCAAAAAATTAACTAGAACAACATAGACAAAAAACATCTTAACGAATTGTGGTCGAGAGCAAATGAACCATCGTGGGCCTACGGACCTCCAAAGAGTTGGCGGAATAAGTTATAAGTGAAAAATTAGAAGTAGAAGCGGAAGCAAGTTGAACGACCTTTTCAGAACAGCAGGTTCTTCGATTAACGACTAACTTTTTTATATAGAATTTAGCATCGTCGGTGTACTAATTATTTTTCCGCTACCGATGGTGCTCAGAGACTAATTTAGGCGTGTAAGTGTGTTATGTTAGATATAATATTGCAGTTATTATTACGTATTATGTTTAGGGGTGCGGTAATAGTTAATTTGACAAAATGTGTTTTGTTGTTTGATATGTCGTTTAGCTGGGTTATTTTAAGTTGGTAGAAGTTTAACTGACATAATGTCATATGTCACAGGGCCTATACGTTTCATGTCTAAAAGTGTAAGATTATAAAGTAACAGCCATAATATATAAAACAGTGATGTTCCAATTTAATAGTTTTCAGTTTCTATCATAACTTCTGACACAATGGATTTGTAAATTCACTTATACACGATTTTTATTTGTATAAGTCGTCGATTACACTGCAGACGTAAACTCTTTTTTGTCTCCCGCGTGGAAAACACAACTTCCCTCTATAAATATTTGCGTGTTGCATGTTTCTCAATTCGGATTAGGGAAAAGGCTATTTATTGATCAGTTCGGATTGTGGGACTGACGACCTCTAATTGTTGTTCCAGTCTTATTAATTTTAAAGATGCGCATGCGTTAACAAAGAGTTCTTATAATAATCGTGTTTTGTATCCCACTGAGGCTCTAATCAAAGGTATTAAAACAATTTTGCCTTGTATTTATCGGATATCTAATTAAAGAGTTACAAAGAAAACTGTTAAAAAATGTAAAATATCATTTGTGAAGAAAGATAGGGTGTTTCAATATTTTGCTATGTATAGTGCTGGGATAAAACGTTATGTAACTATATGAGATTAGATCATAGAAAAATACTTTCAAAACTTTGTTTTTCGAAGTAGTGTCCTCAAAATGTGAATTTTTTGGCAACTCATTCTAAAATAATAAAATTTTAACATAGGTTTCCATGCCTGCATATCATAAAAAAATTATAATAGAACTGTTCATCATATAAACAAACATTATTTTCCATCCTTATGTGGTAAATCATAAAAGCAAGTCTTTATTATCACCTAAGGCTTACGACCTGCAAGAGCAGTTGCACTAAAGAACAAAAAAGGGTGCAGCATATCACATAAAAGATGGAAAAAACTTAAATACAGCTATGTATAAAGAACAAATAAAGATAAAGTCGAATCCAGTCCTGAATGTCAGGCATGAAAGTCGACTTAATTCAAGTTCCACAACTTTTATAGTTTTTAACAGAAAAAGTATAAATTTAAATAATTAAAAGTGATATATCAAAGAAGTTTACAGTGATGTAAGTGTCGTAAGTACTTCTTCCAAATAATCATATTTTGATTAAAAATATCGTTATCCTAAACATCAAGAACATATTTTCTAGCTACAAATTAACCAAAAAACTAGTTTTAACTATTAATTATCGTGATTTGATAAATAACAGACCGATCAACTCATTTTAAAAGAATCAGAGTCGGACTTCACTTATTCTAATTTATTCATAAAAAAAGTAATGTTAAGATCGCCTATAGGGGATTCATCATGTCGGGAACATAAGATGGAAGTTCCAATGTAAATAGTTCTCTGCAACATTCCAACACTGCTAAATCTTATTCAAGAGTACTAATTCAACACACATAGCCAAGCCTTGAACAAGCAATTGTATTTGCTTCAAAAGACGGATTACGTCTTCCAAGATTATCTCATACCACGAGGAGCGCTTATACAGCCCAAAAACATTTTATTTTCTTCAAGACTATCCAATAATCAAGTATGCATGTACCAAGCGAGCAAAGAAATCTTTATACAGAATAACTTTATGCAGATACATGATGGTTTAATACTAATAAATGATGAACCAGTTCAAGATAAAAAATATATTACTCCAGCGGATAGGTTAATTCTATCAAATGTATGCCTATCAATCCGCCATGATATTCTTGTTAAAGAATTAGAAAATCTAGGTCTTAAACTAATGTCATCGATGACCTCTCTTAGTATTAGCTCTACCTTGACGGATCAATCATATTTATAGTTTTAGAAGACAAGTTTTTATCAACCCTGTTATAAATCATCTACCAGAATCTACTTTGATTAATCACGATAACAAATCCTATCGAATTTTCGTATCCCAAGATAACTAGCTATGCTTTAGCTACAAACAGCAAGATCAGAACGCTAATTATTATAAAAATCCTACGAACCCTCAACAATCACCCACACCTTCATCTATTTCAACATCGTTAAACACCCCTTCACAAATGGATACCTCAGAAAAACTTCCCAATCAACAAACTACAATCATTACAAACAGTACAAATCCTGAAAATGTCGAACCAAAAGAATCCTCAGTTTCCAATACCATTACACCTGCAGAAAATAACAGCGCTACATCACCAGATATTACTCAGCAGACAAGACAACAAAAACCTAATAAAAAACCCAAGAAAACATCAGCTACTAATTAAAAAAAAAATTAATGTACAAGGTTTTCCAGATATTATCGCCACTATAACAAATTACGCACTTGATTTTCCTGGAATACTATTAATGCTTATAACTTCACAGATAGATCTCTCAAAATCAAATGTACCAAAAAAAAACACAAAACATCTCAATGACAAACTCTACCGACAACGAAAGTGACCTTTTACCTGACACAGACCGAGAATCTCAAAAAAACTAAAACTATTCTATAACTAGAAATTAAAAATGGCGACGTTTAAATCAATTCTTCAATGGAATGTAAACGGATACTATAATAACTTACCGATGTTAAAAATTCGACGGACAGAGTATTCACCAGATATCATTTGTTTTCAAGAAACGAATCTTAAGGACAACTATCTTGTTTGCGTAATTATCAAAGTTCTTCAAAAAATTGAGTAAACCAAAAAATAGCAAGCGGCGGTGTGACAATTCTTGTAAATGGCAGTTTAACCGCAAGTAGGCTACCCCCGCACGCACGTTTAGAAGCTGTAGCCATTTCTCTAGAAGGTATCACAAAAATAAATATTTTTACTATTTACAAATCTCGTGAGACAAATATCTCCTCGTATTTTAACACGTGATTGTAATGCTTATAACAGTATTTGAGGTTCTACATATGATGACAAAAAATACTTCAACGCACACCATCACATAACTTTGAACTTACGCATTTGAGAAAAGCTTTACTAAACATTATTTATTAATTTACCTAATTATTATTTTGCTATAAAAATCATACCCATATGGCTCAAAAACAACTGAAAGTGTGGGAGCATCAGCAGTCACTCCACAAAAGGTCCTTAAATTCAAACTACCTAATATTTAATAATCCAATCTATACAGCCGAACTGTATACTCCCTATCGCGCCATAGAACTAACAAATCTGACACTAAACTGCAAATATATTATCTTAACAGACTCAATTAGTGCCATACCAAGCATCCGACAACTGTTTTCGAAAAACCCGCTTAAAAAAAAAATAAAACTGTCCTTTATCAATCATAATGATATAAATTCCATCTGGATTTCATCCCATATAGGAATAACAGGCAACGAAATTCCTGACTAGAGTGCTAAAGACGCGATAATGAGCGATTTTTCCAAAATTGTAAACACATCGGTATGAAAGAGCAGCTCATACAAGAGCTTGTATAAAAAAAATCAATATTAGGTGCGTGGAAAAATACATGGAGTGAGTCAAATTCAAAGTTAAAACAAGTGAAACCCCGCATAGACACATAAAATAAATGTATTACCTTCCTCAAGGAGCCAAAAAAAAATAATAACGCGTCTCAGACTAGGTCATATTAGGTTAATGCATGATTACTTAATTAAAAAGTACGAATCGCCGCGATATGAAACTTGTAAAACCACACTAACAATAAAACACATACTACAAGATATCAGCAGCACTTCTAGAAGTCCTAGGTGCAGACTGTAATTTCAACAATATAAATTTCTTGAAAGATATTATTAGGTAATAAGTACCACAAAATTTAATAAACATATGTTATCTATTAATTTTTCGCTAATGGCCATTTGGTCGATGCAAATATCTAAATAAAACAAAATAAAGTCGTGTCAAAACAGCTAATAGTACATCTCATGCATTACTGAATACAGGTATTACTTTACAATAATGTGTCTACTATATAGTGAAAAACATGGGAAAGTGGCCGCCTATCTTTAGTTTTCCAATTTGTTCGAAATAGCTATTAACACATTCACGACCAACCGTCACACATGTGTGACGGTACAGTTTTCGTAAGAACTGCTGACACACAGGTGTGACACCGAACTTACGTGATGAAATGTAAAATAATTTTACCATGGTTTATCACAGTGGGTCTAAATTTGGCCACAATCCACCTGGACAATCCTTCTTTCACACGCTATGGCTGGGTTATGATCTCGACGTTTAAAAAAAGAAGAAATAACCTATAAATTTATAACACGTATGCAAACGTCAAATACGAAAAGCGTCGTTATTGTGTATAAATTAGACAGGTAATATAACTTACGTAACTTATTTATACACGGTGTAATCCCTTATTATTTGTTTCAGACGTATTTTCTATGTCAAAAAGACATCTAAGTACACGAGATCTTCAATTAGAGGCCGAGATGGCTAGTAGGAAAGTTAGTGAGTACAGAGACACCGAAAATATTGAATATGATTTCGAGGAGGACCATAATGATGAAATATTTTATTCTAGTGGGAAGTGAAGATTCTCTTCATTCTGGAAGAGAGACTGAGGAGACTAGCAATAATGGTAGGTGAGTCGAACAATGATGGCGGTGGCCGAACGATGAAAATGAAAATGTGGCCCAAGAAAATGATGAGGCGACTGTCTTGATGTAGAGGAAGATATTGGGATACATCAGTTTACTGAACAAGAGAATATAAAAGTAGAAATTCCTGTTGACGCAACACCTATACAATATTTTTCATTACTATTTGATGAAGAGTTTTTATTAAAAATCGTAGAGTAGACAAACCACAGAGTTGCTTCACGTAAAGAAAACCCTAATTTAAAAAAAATTATGGGTCTCTGCATATTAATGGGAAACATAAAACTTCCCTCCTTACGTTTATACTGGAGCACAGATTAACTATATCACTTTTCAATATTTGGAAAAACTATTCTTCAAAATATTTGGTTTTACAAGCCGGAAGACGTAGAAGTTCAAGATCGACTTCACGAAATTAAAAACGTTACGAGTCATATTATAAATAATATATTTAAAGTTTACTATCCAGGAGAGAACTTAAGTCTTGACGAAGCCCTCTTACTTTGGAGAGGGCGGTTAATATTCCGACAGTATATGCCGAAAAAAACTAGTAGGTAAATATGAAATAAAAATTTACGAGATTACTAGCTCTGATGAATTTTTACTAAATTTCCTACTCTACAGCGGCAAGGGGACAGTAGTAAATGAAAATGGACATGCGTTTGAAGTAGTTAACAGGCTTGTTACTGAATATTTAGAGAAGGGGCACACTATATACATGGACAATTATTACAACAGTTATGAGCTTGCTAAGTTTTTACATGAAAAGAAGACCTACGTTTGTGGAACATTACGAAAAAATAGAAAAAGGAACCCAAAGAGTATTATTACAAAAAAATTAAAGAAAGGTGAAGTCGTATGGCAAAGCAGAGGTCCAATCAGAGTATTAAAATGGAAAGATAAGAGAAATGTAATAATTATTTCATCCAAGCATGGTTCCGAAATGGTTGAAGTTGAAAATCGTAGAGGCAAGAAAAAATTGAAGACAGTAATGATACGTGACTACAATTCCTTTATGTCGGGAATTGTCAGAATTGACCAGATGACCTCATGTTATGGCACACCACGAAAAAATTTGAGATGGTACATGAAAGTTTTCTTTCACTTAGTAGATATTTGCACGTGGAATGGCAACTGGTTGTTGAATCAAAATAGAAACACGTCAAAGAAAACAAGATTGTCGTACCTTCAGTTTAGAGAGGAAGTGATCAAACATTTATTGGGACAAACAGAACAAAAAAGTTGTTGCGGAACACAACAAAAAAAATAAGCGGAAAAGATGTCGACAGTGCAGTGGAAGCAGAAAAAGGGCTGTCACCTGGTACACATGTCAGGAATGTAAGGGGAGTGATGGACAGCCCATTGGGTTGTGTATTACATACTGTTTTGCTGAGTGGCACAGAAAAGACAATTAAACTTTGTTTTACTATATGTTATAGTTTATAGTAATAATTATTATTACTATAAACCAGTGTCACACATGTGTGACATTATCGAAAACATTTTTTTTATAATCATTGTTCAATCATAGTACTCTTCCAGAAAAACGGTGGTTTTGGCATGTTTCTTTCATGTATAACCACAATCAGTTTGACTGGACCGTCCTAAAGATAGGTTGGTCGCGAATGTGTTAAAAGTTAAAGAATAGCAAAGAAATAGATTCCATAAAAAATCAAAAAATAGGTCAAATAATAAAAAAATGTTCTTTATTTGTCTATCAAAATTCTCCACCTTTGCGTGAGTCTATTTAATTTTTTTCCCAATAAATATGATCAAAACTTTCCAAGTATGCTAAATCTTTCCTAAACAATATACTGTGCAACACGGATGTAGATAGTCTCCCGCAGACCTTTTATATTCGATAACTGTTCTTAATAGCATTGGCCCGTAAAATTCCTGATTGTTTCCAACAATACAATAAAAAAACTCAAGATAATATTATTATTATCGATGGCACTGGACAAATACCAGAGAATGTTAGAAATGGCAATCTCTGACCGTGACCGTCTCTAGTGCTAATACCAAAGAAGTATCAAGAAGGTTTAAGCGATCGTAAAAAGGAAATTGTAATAGAACGCTTAAAATCGTTATTAACAAAGCTTCAAATTAAAGGAAACTTTTTTAATTTAATTATTAAAAAAGAAAAAAAGTTTATTACGATACCTATCACACAAGGCTGAATGGCTATTATTTGGTTTGTTTAGTCATTAAAAATGCATTTCTAGGATTATTCTTTCCTAATATATAGTTCAGGCCAGATAATGACACTATCTAGCACTCAAATATGAGGTCTTTATATTAATAATAGAAGTACTAATATAATGTTATTACATAAACTCTGATTAAAATTTATGTATGCACAGAAAACTATGGAAAATAATAGGCCAAAAAATAAATAAAAAACTTTTTACTGCTTAATTAAATATGTAAAAATATGTCCTACGCCTCTCACTCACATTTAGGCAAGTGCATTTTAATGTTCTTAACATAGAATTTTTCCTATGCCCCTTCTAATCTACGAACGTCTATGAACGTCTATTGCATTTCTTTATCGAGTCCGAAGGTCGTTGACCATCAAGTAGAAGAAGCCAATGGTTCCTCTTCAAGGTCTCTGTTCCGCCTAAATTCCTGCAGAATTTGGAAAGGTATTCTTCTGCGCATAATAAAAAACAAATCACGATTACAGAGTTTGTTTTAGCTTTTAGCAAATTAAGGTCGCCGAACTTTTAGACGGTAGATATGCATTATTGTTCGCGTATACGATTTGATTATTAATTTGATATACTTTTATGGTGATGCACAAATATAATGATCGAAAGATTTAATAGCTACATTTTAACAACTCAATTTATCGAGCAATAAAAAGTATATTTGAGTAAAGAGTTTTTAACCTTTTTACCTAATAAGTAGAATCGATAAATTGGAGATGTAGGTGTACAGGGGAAGGCAGATAATGCCTAATATTTTTTTTCAACCACTTTCATCTATAATAGCTATTATAGCTAGGAATATTTTACCTGGAATTTGTTTTTCAACTGGCCACTTAATAGGATACGTGTATAATTTCATTAGGGAACTATTTCTTCAATTTTTACACAATGTGTCTGTGTTCTACTGGAGAATAGGTCATTTTAGTTATATTATTCTTCCAATCGTTTATTTTTTATTTTAAAATTAGTTATTATATATTTATATTTTCTTATTACGAAGCTTATGTTAAAATTTTTGCCAAGTGATATGAAGAACGATATTTTTGGGAAAAGTATTCGCCTTCAAGATAATGTCCTTTTGCATTCGAACAAACCGGTCGAAGCATTTATAGCCATTTCAAAATAGATATCTCAGAAATGAAGTTTTCGTATACTTCGACCGCCTCACCTGGCATATTAAAACTTTTACTGCGTAGTTTGTTTTTGATTCTCAGGAAAACAACGAAATCAAACCAAAGCAATGTTTTTCGACTTCAAATACTCGGCTGTTATACGAGCCTTGTGAGGGCTGGTATTGTCCTGATGTAAGAGGATGCAAAGATTCCGATTTTCTTTAATCACAATTGAAGGTTCTGCCATTCTCTAATGAAATCGTGGCCCTGTTCCTTTAAAAAAAACTAGTAACGTGTTTGCCAACGCTGCGCGCACGTTCTATTTTTGTTGGTATTGTCATGAAACACCCATAACGTGGAATGGTTTTACGTTTGGAGCTCGTAGCAATACATACATTTTTCATCACGCTTTCACGTACCATACCATACCAATTTTGAGTTGCCTTCGTTGAATCGTTTGAGAGTTGCTGTAAGATACTTCAGAGCTCTATTTGCAATTTCATGTAGTGCAGGTGCTTTTCTCGGTGAGCTATTTTTAATTAGTTCGTTTATTTCTTGAGATGTCTGTGTGATTATCTCCTCTGGTTCTTAGGTCATTTCTTGTTGTTTCTCGACTTCTTCGAGACTTCGTCGAAGAAGTCAAGGAACAACAAGAAATGCCCGAAGAACCAGAGGAGATAATCACACCTACACTCCTTAAGAAATAAACGAACTAATTAAAAATATCTCACCGAGGAAAGCACCTGGTCTAGATGAAATTTCAAATAGAGCTCTGAAGTATCTGCCAGTAAAAGCGATAGTACTTAATGAACGCGGTCCTTAGATACAGGCTCTTCCCAAATCGACGGAAGGAAGCACACGTTATCATGATTCCGAAGCCAGGAAAGAATACCAGAAGCTCAGTTCGGATTTAGAGCAGAACACTCTAGCGAATTACAAGTACTTAGACTGACATAATACATAACAGCTGGATTTAACGAAAAACAGTACACAGGAGCAGCGTTCCTGGATGTAAGCAAAGCCTTCGACAGAGTCTGGCATAAAGGCCTAATATACAAAATGAGCGGCTACGGATACAGTGAGGCCATGACGAGACTGATCTCTTCATACTTGAGCAACCGAAGCTTCAGGGTACGAATAGGACAAGTACTGGCTGGAGTGCCATAGGGAGTACCCCTACTGTACACCAGGAACACTACTCAGCCTTTATGCAGACGACACAGCAATTGCGACTAAACACAGAAACTTAGAAGTAGCGGTCAACAATCTACAGACAGCATTGGATAACATTGAAGAATGTTGTATCCAATGGAAAATAGTAATGAATTAAGAAAAGACACAAGCAATCATATTAAAAAAAAGGGAATCCCCAGAGGAACAGCTGTTAGTGCAAGATAATTCCATCGAATGGAAAAGAGAAGCGAAATACCTAGTAGTCACTATGGACCACGCAACCTTCAGGCAACACGTGGACACAACCATCCAAAAAACAGCAACAGCCAGAGCAGCAATCAGAGGACTCATAGGTAAAAAAAGCAAACTGCGAATAAAGACGAAAATGAGACTGATAAACAGCATCATAATTATCTTGACATCAAGATAATTTCACAATATTTACACATCGATGAAATGTACAGATTTGAAGAAGATTAAGTAATTATTAATACGTAAAAATAATTTATTATACTGTAAAACCTTTTTAAATTAAAAATAGATTTATTAACAAACACTTATTTTTCCTTTGCTTTCTTTGTTTTATTTTTTGTAGTCGGGTGTTCAGATAAAAACTAACTGTAAATATTAGAAGGGACGCTATAGAGTTCTAGATGTGTCGTAGGTTCATAAAATAAATCTTATACTTTCCAACTGACCTCAATTATATGTTGCAAAATCAATTGAATTTATACGTTCTTCTTCGTAAAAGCTATACATAGCTATACAAGTAGTACATTTTTATCGCGATGTACGGCAATGGATATCGATTAATTTATAGTAACAATAAAGAATATACATAAATACTGTTTATGTTTATATGAAAATTACATTTTTAAATTATATTTGAGTTTCGTTTTTCAGTTCGGAAATCGTTCTTAAAAAAAAATTATTATAAAAATTGTGTGAAAAGTATAATACCAGTCGTTGTTTAAGAAATTTTCATATAAACATGAGTGAACGTCATTCAAGATTTACGGTGTCAGAACCCCAAAAGCAGCGTTGCCAAAACATCAGAATAGTAAGTTAATACCTAAGTGAGGAATTTTTAAAATGCCAACTATTTAAGAATACAATAAAGCAGTCAATAGGATTTTTAAAATGTAGTAAAATGAGTAAAAAAACTGAAAGATTTTATATACTTAATAAACCCAATGCTAATAATAATAATATATAATTAACGAATTGACTAATGTGACTAAATAAACTTTTACCATATGTTTTTGTGGTTCTGACACTTCTTTTGTCTTTATTTTGCCATGAACGACATATTGTTCCATTTTGGAAGATCCATGTTTCATAAAAAAAACAAACTTATAAAAAAATTTCTCTGCTATATATATATATATATATATATATATATATATATATATATATATCCCTTCCAGGAGGGATCTATGAAGGAGTATCACCGATCAGACACCAGCATATTCTAGTCTAAGCCGCAGATTCGTTTTAGAATTTTAAACTGCTGCGTTAGCCATTTTTATTTTTCTGTACACCGAGCCAGGGCTTAAACACGCACATCCACTTAACCATTCGACAAGGTTGATGTTCTGGAAATTTTAGATACAAGTGACGTCACTTTGTATAAATCGTGACGTGTAATGTTTTTACTTTGAAAAATAGTATAATTGGGTTATGTTTTAAAATTGAGATTGACTTACTAGGCCTCGATTTTGAAGGCAAAAGCCATGTTTTTGTTGAAAAAGTCTTAGAGTTGGTGTTTTTGCCCTCGGAATATCAAATTCTGACCATTTTATGTGTTTTTGTATTATTTGTTTATATAGATAGACGCCTAATACATATTCTGCGCCTGTGTAATGTGTGTTTATGTATTATACGTTTGTGTATTGTGTGTTGCATTAATATGGAGTACAATTATTAATATAGATGATATGCCCCTGACTTTTTAATAATCCGTTATTGTTGGTATGTTCTTGTTGTTGACTTCTTTTAGTATTGGCAACCATATCCTGCTATATTCTGCTGATAGATTTGCTACACATTTTTCTTCATTAAGTAGGATGAGAGCTGCTTCTTTGGTTTTTCTTGTTTTCCTGTCTATTTCTTTCATGATTATTGACCCATCTTTCCATTGTACTTTCCAGGTTTCTCCCTCGTAGAAATTGTTGCCTTCACAACATATACACACAATATTTTATAATTGCAGTTGTTTGATCTTTATTGTGTGTTATTGGGTTTGGTTTTAGACAGGATAGACCCAAGATAGGATAGATTCAAAACAACTAACTCAGTGCGTTAGTTGGTTTGAATGTTGTTGTGATGTTATATTTATTTCCTATCCACTTTAATTTTTCTGATGAGCCCTTTACCTATGGTATTATTGCCATCTTTGGATCCCTTCTTATGAGTGTTTCTGGGTTGCTTGTAGTCTTTTGTTGTTTCCTTTCTTCAATCATGTGAAATTCCTTGTTTATAAATGACAACGGATAATAATTTTTTGCCAAAATCCTTGAGTATCCGATTTTTTTCCTCCTGAGATGAATTTTAATTAAAGCAAGTGTTTTGGACCCTATCAAATATAATCACAAAGACTCTATAGAGGTGACTATATAGAGGCACAAAAATAATTTAAATAAAATAAAAAAATTAAGCAGTTATTTTTATTAGATTTTATTTTCACTCTATCTTGCTTTATGATATTATTAATAAAACTAAGATAACATAGGTTGGGAAACAAATTCTTGGCTGTACAACATAAACAATGGTTTACCTTCTTTTCTTACTACTTCGGTACTCCTTAATTTGGACGTGGGAAGTTTCGGACTAAAATTACGATCGAGTTCACTTTTTTATTTTACTAATGGAATATTTCAATACTTGTAAAATTTCCTAATGAATAGCACACATTAATTAACTAAGTACTGCTAGACAAAAAAAAATCATAAAAAACTGAACAAAAATATAGTGAAACTGAAAGAAAATTGGGAAATAAAACAAAATCACTATAATTAGATAATTCTCTCGCCAAAATTTACACAAATTCATATGGACTCAGCCAACCAGAACATTATAAATTGTCCAAAGGCTATTCATTCATGACATTTCAATTTTGTGGTCTATTTTTTTGGCACTTACGGTAAAAAATAATATATTGTTTTTGTAAACCAATTTTGTAAAATTGTAATATAATAATAAGTAAAACATTATGTTTATGTGAGATTAAGCTACAATTGATTGTAATAAAAATTACATTTTTAACTAACTAATGTTTGACGTTTCGATTTCTACTCCAGAAATCGTTTTCAAAAAAGATTATTACCGGATTACATACCAACTTTCCACTGAACTGTTGGAACATCAAAAGACGTCACGGGGCCATCTATCCGAAGACGAATACCAAAAAGCAGAAGAGTTCATTAAAAACAAAAGTGACACCTTCTTTAAAGGAAAAATAACTGGTCGCACTGACTTAGTCTGACATCGGATAAACACTCCATAAGACAGGCACCAAGATGTCTCCCATTTGCAAAACAAAAAGAAGTTTATGCCATTCTTGAAGATATGCGGATGGAGAATGGCATTAAAGAGTCAAGTAGCCCCTGGTCTTCTCCAGTGGTGTTGGTAACTACGAAAGATGGTTCCACAAGTTTCTGTGTCTACCACAGAAGATTAATAGCCATCACCAAGAAAGACAGCCACCCACTGCCTCGTATTGACGATACCCTTAGTGCATTGGCTGGATCGAAATTTCATCCTCAGGAGTTGCAGCAGACCTGGCAAAAATTGAAGCAGTACAAAAATGGCCCACACCAAGAAACAAAGGCGATGTTCGAAGTTTCCTTGGCATTTACAGTTATTATCGTCGCTTGGTGAAAGATTTTGGAAAGATTGCCAAACTTCTCCAGAACCTGACCGAGAAGAAGCTGTCATTTTACTGTACACCATACTGCCAGCTTGCCTTCACCACATTTAAGCATAAATTGACAACGGCTCTAATTCTGGTGTATCCGAAAAAGCAGGGTCTTTTCGTGCTTGATGCTTCTTAAAATGGCATCGGGGTGGGGCTTCCGCAAGTGCAGGAGAGTGAGGAACACGTCATAGGATACTTTAGTAAAACTCTGGGAAAAGCGGACATAAACTACTGTGTCACCAGAAAGGAGTTATTGGCGGTCGTTAAAGCAGTAGAATCCATTCGTTTCTCTATGGTAGGCAATTCTTGATAAGATCAGACCATTCAGACTTGCAATGGTTCCTCAATTTCAAGACATCTGAAGGCCAGATAGCTCGATGGCTGGAGAAATTACAGACCTATGATTTTGAAATTTGTCACCGAGCGGGAAGAAGCCATGAAAATGCCGACAGCCTCTCTAGAAGACCATGCAAATAGAGGAAATGCCGACTCTGCGAGTGACAAGAAGAATTCTTTGTCAGATTCTACAGTGAGCGACCAGATTCTACAGTTAAAAACCCTAGAGGATGGAAGTGACGAAGATGCTCTAGCCAAAGTAATCCTCTAGGCTGAACAAAACAAAGATCCAGATCTTCACAGTGGCAGGAGATTACCAAATATGGGCAAGCAGTGAATTACTATTTGCTTCAATGGGATTCCTTGTGTTTGCGAGATAACGTTATCACTCGTAAATGAAAAAGTCTAAATGGAACAAGAACATTATCCCAAGTTGTTCTTGTCATAAAGTCATGTGTTAAGGACGTACGTGCAGAACTCCATGATAGCCGCTTCAGGGGCATTCTGGGATAAATAGGACTCTGGCTAGAGTACGTGAGAGGTATTATTGGGTTAAATGTCGGTAAGTTGTTAAAGAATGGTGCAAACGATGCGACCTATGTCCATCCAAGAAGGGAAACAAAACGAGACTTAGGGGAAAACTCCAACAATACATCACCGGGACTCCATGGGAACGAGTTGCTGTTGACATTCTGGGACCATTTCCAGTAATAACATTAGGAAATATTTGATGGTTACTATGGACTATTTTTCCAAATGGCCAGAAGTAGTACCCAACAAAGAAGCAATCACAGTTGGCGAGGTCCTGCTTTTGAATATCGTTTCCCG
Organism: Diabrotica undecimpunctata; assembly: GCF_040954645.1. Taxonomy (NCBI): domain Eukaryota; kingdom Metazoa; phylum Arthropoda; class Insecta; order Coleoptera; family Chrysomelidae; genus Diabrotica; species Diabrotica undecimpunctata. The sequence goes on from NC_092808.1 coordinate 30,852,680, forward strand.
ACATGGGGGCTTGTTTCCGACTTATGCTTCATTCTGATCAGCGGCTCAACTTCGAATCGGAAGTTTGGAAGATCATGATGGCTTTGCTGGGAATTAAGAAGACTAGAAAGACACCGCTTTATCCTCAGTCCGACGGCATGGTAAAAATACATAACCTGACCATCAACAACCAGCTAGCTAGCCTACCGTAGCTCCCACCATGAAGCAACTGGTTACACTTCAGCAATGTTATTGACTGGTCGAGAGATGAAGCTTCCCATCGATCTCCTATATGGCAATCTACCAGACGGAGAGGCGGAGCAAAAGTCACTCCCCGAGTATGTCAGCGGCCTAAAAGATCGATTGTTTAAGGTCCACGATTCTCCAGGAATAAGCTACAACTCACTAGTGACCGGATGAAGGTTAGGTTCGATCAGAAATCCACTCCCGTTAGCTTTAAGGAAGGGGATGCAGATACGGGGCGAATAGACCGAAAGAAAGGGGCGATATTATGTGACTGTAATTACGGCCCTGTAATATCTCGAAAAATCTACCTAGCGTTATATCAATGGTATTCGCGATATTTTCCTGTAATTTCGTATTGAAAGTGCTGACTCGGCGTTCATGACTTCGCTGGCGATATCTAGAATATTGGATCGTGTATAAAAACAGCTACGGCATCACTTTGAAGAGACCTGTTTTATGTGACTAGAAAAGTGTTGCGAAATACGATAATTTATTCATGAGATATTTGTTATTTAGTTATTATTAGTGAGTTTTTTTGTAGTGAGATAAGCAAAATTAGTTTAATACGTGTACTTCACTTAATTCGTGAACTCATAGAAAAACGTAACATTCTTTTAAAAAAACTGCGAAAATGTATAACCAACAAGTTGTTAGAAGTTTATGTTTTTCGAAGCATAAAAAAATCACACATAACTCCATGTTGCTGCAGAGTCTTCAATTAAGGAAATAATCTAACTGAATATAAATTTTTGCGACTAAAACCGAAGGAAGACGTAGTCGGGATAAAAAAAAAACACCTTTCAAGAATTTAATAGTTCAATCCTGAAGTTATCGAGTACCAGATCACTATTCTTAGAAGTAGATGAGATAAAGATCATCCAATTAATTGTCAATGTATGAGAGAATATAATACTACAGTCCATCTAATTTACAAACCGTCGCACGTCATTATCTACGTCAGAGATCGAAGTTGACATAGTTGCCAAAGTATAAAAAAATCCTCAATCCATTTTAAATCAAATATTATTATACTCTTTACAACGACTATTTAAATTCTTACGTGACATTTTTTAAAATAAAACACACTAATTTTGTTCTAAAAAGAACAGATTTTATTAAATAGGTAAAAATATAAAACAAGAGGTATTCACTTTAAAATTTAAAATAATAAAGTACAAAAAGTGTCAACACCGCAACTGTCAAATAGGTGTTACCAATTTATGCCAAAATTTCACCTTCGTTCGATTACAGTTACAGTGTGTTCCGAACAAATGTTCTTCATAAAAATGCTTTATAATGCATTTATACAAATTAAATGAAACATATTGCTGTCTATTTCTTTAAGTTAACATTAATAGAAATCTTTAAATATTAGTTCTACGCGTATATAATAAAATATGTCTAGTGGCTGTAATGTCAGTGTACTCGGAAAAGTGATTCTAAAAAAGAACACACCTACCGCCTAAATATTTCGTGTTGGTATCATGTGACGTCACGGGCTATGACGCCGATGACGTGCAACGGTTTGTAAATTAGATGGACTATAGATGAAAAATTTTAACAAAGCATTTGTCATAACTTGACATAATAAAATACTTTTATTATCAAAATATTCACGATCACTTTTGTTGTTACCTGGTATTTTTGTTCGTATGTGAATTTTACTGAATGAATATTTGTATACCATTTGTTTACTGTTAGAACTATTATGTGAGTAGACAATAAAAATAAACAGTTTTCTTTATAATCCGGTTAGCTAGATTTAAACAGATTTACTTTTATATCAATCGTATTGAACACAGGACGAAAATTATCTAAAACATATCAGACAAAAGGCACAGAGTTCTGAATAGAAATATGCCATTCCAATCACATATAACAAATGATATAATTAAGAATATAGAAAGGAAGTGCTTTGGAAGACACGGCGTAATTTTATCAGACACCGAATTATAAAATAATGATTGCATGAGTACTTCCTGCATATGAATAAAAACGTACAATTACATTGGTAATGATTATAGAACTATGTACCATAACTGTTTCTTTATAAATACAAGGCATGCACATATTTTTATGAAGAGTACTAGCAGTATAGCAAGATAGTTTTCGTCTTTGAACAAAAAAGAAACATGGCGGTGATCATGAAGTGTGTAAATATAAAAGAAATATTCCAAAATATTTTAACTGCTCTGGAGTCATGTAAAATCTCTTTTTTAAAGATTTTGCTACGTTATATATAAAAAAAACTATAATGTTTTTTATGATCTAGCTCATTTAGAAGGTTATACAATTTTCTATTCATCTAATCAGTGATATAAACATAAACACATCTAATTATTTAAACACAGAGTGTATCACAGTTAGTGAAAAGCAGAGTCAGAGCTGTGTTGTGTAGCCACAACAAAGAAATGGGCATTTCATGTCAAAAAAAGCTATAATGGACCAGGTGATATCTAGCTGACAAACAATCTTAGGAAAATTAGGTTAAAGAAAAATGCTGATTAATCTTGTAGATTGGGTGTATTCTTATTGTTTAAAATAAAAAAAAAACTTAGAACAAATGTTATATTTTCATTTCTATGACAAAATTTTATACAAATGCTTAAATTAAATGTTCAAATGGCCACACCCACCTAACTCTTAGCAGTAATTAAACCAACGACGACAATCTTCTTGAACATTGTGGATCATTTCTAAAGTTATATTACGAATTTCCAATTTAAAGTCGACTTATCACTACATGATTTTTCATATGACAATGAGGGCTATGATGTATCGTTTATGTGAAATAATTACATGCTGTAAACTCCGATTTTAACACATTTATGTAAAAATTTTCAAATCGGTATGATGTAAGAACTACGTATAACGGGTTGCCTACCTTGATATGTAATTTATCTATATGTAAATGTAATTTTTAAGCTGTCTAAAATTAGGTGCCGTTTTCGCTCTTAGTTAGGTTATGTTATTGTATGTAATTTGTGGAAACAAGTTACTATTTTTTTATAAGTATAATAAAATAAACTAATGGCTTCAATTAAAAAGAAAACAACCAGGAAACAATTGTAAGTGATGTTAGACTTCATAAAAATAAATAGTGCTTACTGGCAAAATAGTCAAGGAAGGCTAAGAAAATAGCCCAATTGTTAGAGGAATTTGCTATCATGGTAAATACAGTAGATGGTGGCCCTAAAAAACAGGAGAACAATGAAGACATGTAAGAAGATTAATTTCTGTTACTATCAAATTTAATAAATGCTAAATTTTTAGGTGTTCAATGAGTGGAAGATTTTGCAACTCATTTCAAAGATTCATCTTGGGGAGCCCCAGATTATAAATACATTGGAGTTTAAAAGTAAAGATTAATTATTGATGTATCATGTTTATTATGGTGTATAATATTTTTCAGAAGGAAAAGGAAGTCAACCTGTAAAAATTAAAAATGCAATAGTTTTATTTAAAATTCTATAAACATATCCTTTATAAAATTATATCTCAATAATTATGGAATAAACTGAATATAAACATTTTTGTTTAACAGTTTTATAACTCAAAATTTTTTAGCCACTTTGTAATATGTTTCAGATTTTTTGTTTTGTCTTGATCTTTGTGTTATTCTTTTTGATTTTGTAACTAATTGTAACATAAATACCTACCTACCATTATGAAATATACTAATTATAAACACTTTTATTTAACAACTTGTTTTTTTTTTATTTTACAACACCGAAGTTTGCAGCAATAATACTTCTTCATATTCTCTAAGGGTTATGAGCACATTTGGACCATTTTGTAATATATTTTAGTTTGTTTTACCATTATCATTATTCAACATCAATGCAACACAGGAATATATGTTTCCAGCTTTAACAAGGCTATAATGTAAAACTCTGTGCTTGTGCAAATAATTCTTTAGGACAATTCTCTATTCACCCCTGTGTCTACCAACTCTTCTGTACATTCTAACTCCAATAGATGTTAAATCATCTTCTAAATTGTCTTGATACCTAAGTCTTGGTTTTCTTCTGGTTTATTGTCCCATCAGCCCTCTTCTGTCAAAAACCTTTCCAACTGTTGCACCTACCTCTTGCCTGATGAAATGCTCTGCTCTATCCATGTAAGGTATGCTACCTTAATGAATTTTATGTCAGGTTCCACAAAGGTTCTATACAACCCAAAGTTGTAATGCCTGTGCTACAAACCTTGTTCTTTGTAGTAGTATATTTTAGGTGTATTTGTAGGTTTACTTTGTGGTATATTTTAGGTTTGCGTTAATTTTTGAAATTGTATTCTTTACTTGTATGTTTTAATTTTCCAAGGATTTTAACAAATTTTGGACTACTTTTTAATATATTTTAAATTTGTTTATTTTGAACTTTTTGCAATTAATTGTAACATACGGGTTTTATGTTTTTAAACATTTTTATTTAACAATTTTATAACACAAAGTTTGTATAAATATAAATCATATAATTATAAAATAAACTGAGGATAAACATTTTTATTTAAATATTTTATAACATAACATTTGCAGCGATAACACTTCTTTATATTCTCTAAGGGCTTTCAAAACTTTTGAGCCAGGTTGTAATATATTTTTATTTTGTTAGTGTTGTATAATTTTTGTAATTAATTGTAACATACATGATTTATGTTTTTGTTTTTAACAATATATAAACATTTTTAATTTAATATGTTATAATACAGTGTGCAGCAATATATATCTTCGTATTATCTAAACAGTTTAAAAAAATTTTGAGCCACTTAGTAATATGTTTTAGATTGTTTGTTTTGAGCTTTATGTAATTAATTGAAATATTAACATTTATATCACTAAACTATACTAGATTATAAAACTCTATCATATATATTATAAAATAATGAAATATCACTAAATTGTAAAATTATATTACTAAACTATATTTGATTATAAAACTATATCACTATTTATCATTGTGAAATAAATAAATTATGAAAATATTAATAAGTTTTTGTTTCACTACACAAAGTTTGCAGCAACAACACTTCTTATTCTCTGTGCTTCCAACACCCAACCATTGTTTTGATTTGCCTCCTTTAGAATCATTTCTATGAGAACTACAGGCTGTACTTCATCTTTTTCACCATTTTGGCACAAAGTGTTCCACTATCCCTGCAGCTATTTCTGTTAATACTTTACTAAATGTACTTTGTTCCATTGAAAATAACAGGTTGTTACCAGTACATTTTTGGTAACTTTCATTTCCTACAAAATTAAGTAGGGAGAGAACCTTTAATTCTATTGCAATTTAGTTAGAGCTGGTTATCTATTTCAAATGGGTTACTGGTGTCCCGTAACTGAAGTTGCTCTACATTTACATAATTTCTTTCTGCCACATCATTCAATTCATTGAGTAATAACAAATTTACAAAATCCATTTTTTCAAAAACAAACAAGAAGCCAAAAGTTAGGTTAATTTGAATTATCTGACAGATCTTCAGGATATGACAGAACCGAAAATAACGTTTTATGTAATTTTCTGCTGTGGCTTGGTCATTTTACGCATAGCAACGCAGGGTATGATACATCATACCGTTTTTACACATTATGTTTTGAGAACTGTAATATGATGTACGTTTTCTGAATTTTACACTAGTATGTAATTATTTACGTAAATGATACATCATAGCCCCCAATATCATATGAGATTGGTTATAATTCCTCGTTTCTATGTTTAAAAAAATCGTGTTTACACCGAATGATAAGTTGTAACTTAAGAGTGATAGTGAGGTTATGTCGCTTTTGCCGTTTGTTTCTGGTCATATAAATATCTATATCATTATAGAAAGGCAAAGATGCCTTTGTATAATGAGAAAGGCATCTTTGTTTGTATTGGCTTCCTGCCTTTTCATAATAATACTATGCCGGCAACAACTGCGTACAGATAATAGTAAGAAAAAAATATTATACGCCTCTTGGGCTCGCAGGTGGCTCTTACGAAGAAATAATGGACGGAGTATATCAAATTTAGTGTTAAGGCAATTAAAATTCGAAGACTCAGCAAGTTTTCCAATTTTTTGTCGCAAGTCGTCACAAGTTTTTGACGAACTTCTATATAAAGTGAAACCTTTTAAACGTTCCGACACACAATTGCGTGAATGTCTATTATAATGACACAATAATAAGGCGCGATATTTGAATATGTTGGTGTTACCGGTATTACATGAAGAGATATTACCGAAAATCATATGGTTTTATTATGCGGAATAGGTACCATCCTATTCTCCTGTGACGAGCTATGACGAGCCGCATGACAATGCTTCTGACAGAATCTTATGACAAATCACACAGTGTAAACATGTAAATTTCACTCCATGACCAAATCATGTGACAAATCACATGATAAATCATGTAGTGTAAAGTCGATAATTCTATTTTTTAAATCTTGTACATGTTATGGTTTTTTTTTCTTGGCAATCGGGCTAAGTGCCCATCCAGCCAGCAGCAAATGTGTAATAACGTTCACTTAAATTAACCTATTCTAACTAAACTAAATACACTACAATTCTGGAAATTAAAAGAAGACTACGATGGGAGAGGAACTAGGATTACTTTTCGCACCTAGCGAATTAGACATATCAAATAAAGTAGATTATTACTATTAACTATTAATAAGTTCTTGTCTTTGTATTTCAAATTTACTACAAGCAAAAAAAAATGTGATCTAAGTCGCAAACCATATTGCAAGTTTCACAAAGTTCGGTGTTGACTACACCGATTTTATATAAGTGTTGAGGGAAGCTTGCATGTCCGAATTTTAGCCTACAAATGGTCACAATATCATTTCTTGTAAAATCAAATTCTTGGTGCCACAAATCTGTCGGAATACTTGGATGTAATAGTGTATATCGTGTGAGGTTATTACAGCAATAGTTTTTCCAATGCAATTCCCATTTTGCCTTAAAATTACTCTTAGATATCATTAAATATTCCTGACCACCTAAATTGTTGTTGACATGCTCTCCAGTTGTAACGCTTTCTGTGGCTAAGGAGTCTGCAACTTCATTGCCACGAAGTCCTATATGAGCTTTTACCCAAGTGAATTTTAATTCGTATTGACTTTTTTTTAATTTATGAATTCTTGCTTTTAATTCTCTAATAAACGGATTTGTATCAGTAGCCATCACATTAATTGGGTTAGCGATTCATTTAAGAACAGATAAGGAGTCACTCAAAAAATGTATTTTTTTTTAACTTGTTTTTTTCGACATAATCGCAGGCTTTAATAATACCAATCGCTTCTGCAGAAAAAATGGAAGTATTATTATTCAATTTGAATTTTTCTTGAACGTTTGTTGAGGGTATATAGAATGCACATCCCGTACCATTATTTTGTTTTGATGCATCAGTATATAATTCCAGAAAATCTGACAGATTTGATATGCAGGCGCTTAATATATTTTTACTTATCAACAAATTTTCATTATATACAGGAATATTAATTTCTAGTGGTTCCAACATATCAATGAATTCAAATTTTTCGACTGAAATAGTTCTTTTTAAATTACTATTATAACTACTTGTATTTCTAAAAGCCATACATAATGGAGGAGAAGGTTTTTTTGACCAGTACGTGTTAGTTAAAACGTGGTTATTTAATAAGGCAATTTTATCTAACAGAGTACGGTTTTTAAAAAAAGACTTAATAATAAATGTTTCTGCTAACCATTCCCCATGTTATGGTTGATGGATGTAAACTTTTAATTTCAAGTAAACCCATAGGAAAAAATCGATTTCTTAGAAAATATCTGTTTAAAAAATCACGAACAAGTACAAAGTATGCAGGTGCACCGTCTTGCTGAAACCATACGTTTTGATCTGGCCCATTACGATCATTTTCATTTTGAAAAATGTCTGTAAGAACGAGTAGAAACTCATTTTGTACAAAATCAAAATATCTTTGCCCCATAAGAGGCTCAAATGCTTGTTGTGTTCTATAAAATTTAATTTTTTAGGTATAACCACAAAAATAAACTAACGGCGACAAATTTGATAACCGTGAAGGTAATTGACTGTTGGGTCTTCCTGCAATCCAGCGCTGTTGACAATATTTTAAATACTGACAAATATTCAGAGGATAATTCGTAGCAACACATTATGTTAAAACATTAAATGATCTTCGTCTTACTATTGAATATTGTCAATACAATCAGTCAATGCACAATTAATACCATCGCTAGTAATTACAAGAACTTTTCTTCTTCTTCTTCTTTCTCTTTATAAGCAATTCTGCTTGTTCATTGGCGGATTAATACCTCTATGAAAGGTTGTCACTTCATCTCTTGCGCGGTTGTTTGATACTTCTTCTACCGATTGGTGATTTATCTCTTGCTATTTTGACCACACGAGTCTTCCCCATTCTGCTTATCTGGTTATTCAATTTTTTTTTTTGACGTGACAACGTCTTAAATTAGGTTGTGGCTCGGAGTCACTCATGAAAAAGTGTAACGCCCGCTCACGTCTGTTACGATGAGTCACCGAACGAGAGAGAGGCCCGCCGGACCGGCGAATGCCTTGCGTCTCTCTCCCACTCAAACATGATCGGTCCGCTGGTGCGATGCTATTTCTCCTATCATCGTCCTATCCTCAACAAAATCACTCAAATAGAAATTAGTTAAGTTTAAGTTTACATGTACAATGTTTTAGTAAACAAAATATATTTCTATAGTTAAAATTTGTGCAATTCTTATTTTCATTCAATTCCTTGTTCCTATTGTGTAATTTAATAATATTCATATCAATAAATATTCTACCGAGAAAAAGACGTTGTCACGTAAAATCTTCGCCCGTAAAACCGACTTTACAGGCAACCGATTTTTTTTCTATTTAATGTCCATTCGTTTATACACTGTACGTTATATTTTCTTCTAATGTCTTTACTTCTCTTTCGATCTCTCAGCGTATTTCCTGTAATTCTTCCCAGTACTCTCATCTCTGTCGTTTCCAGTAGCCTTAGTGTTGTGGCTGTGTCGGCTCTTGTTTCTGAGGCATATGTCATTATTTGTCTTACACCAGCTTTATAAATTTTTCACTTCATTTCAGTGTTAATAAGTTTGTTTCGCCATATTCGTCATTAAGGCGTCCTATTTGCTTTTTGTACTTGATCTCACACTTCTTTGTCCAGGTCTCCATAGCTCAACAGTGTAATTCCAAGGTATTTTATTTCTATTAGGTACTTGTTCAATACTAACGCCATCAATTTCTATTGCTATTTCTATTCCTTTACACTTATGTTAAATATATGGACCAGTCTTTGCAGACTGTCTTCATTTTGGGCTATCAATATTGCGTCAAGTGGTCTGCGTAACAGAGTATTTTTACTTCTTTTTTTTCCCATTCTGTGTCCTCTTCCTTTGTTGATACTCTTGGTGATTTCATCCATAATTAAATTGAAGAGCATAGCGCTCAATGAGTCTATTTATCCTGTCTTATTCAGCTGCCTAATTCTATAGGTTCTGTAAGTTGTCCGTCTATTCTGACTTCCGTTTTGTTATTTTGGTAAATGTTTTTAATAGTTTTTATGATATTGAGGGGAACTTCTCTATAATATAGAAGATGGATTACATCTTTGACATTTCTCAGTAATTTGCTTTATGACAAATATTGCATCTGTGCACCATTTTCCAGTACGAAAACTCTGTTGTTCATCTGCTAAGCTTATCCTCCGATTCATAAGTTCTTTTAATTTAACAAGTTTATATCTCTGTAGTTTCCTGGCCTTTTTTTTATCTAGAACTTTTCGTTAACAAAAAATACCTAATTACATTATGGATCCAACTATCGACAATCTGCCCATACAACAAATTTTTGCAATTGATATGTATGTACCACCTGGAAAATTATTCGGTTTGAATCCATTTTTAAAGAAACACTAACAAGAAAATGTTCAATACTTGGAATTTCTGCAAAATTTCTGTTACAGAATATAATTTCTGCGAGAAACTATCTGGGGAACATTTGTTATGTAGGTGAATTCAGCCACCGAGGTCGCCAGTTTTAACTGTCTCTATGGAAATATTTAAACAGTAAAATATACAAGATTGAACAACTAAATCTACAAGATCTCAAAGAATGCATACGTTTCGAGCTTAGCTATTTCATTGTGTTTTAGCTCAAGGTCATCAATTTGAAAAATTTACTTTGAACTTGAGATTAATAAACCAGATTATTAATTATTGTAATAATAAAAATGTGTGGAACTCCAAAATTCTGAATTACTTAAAATTATTGATATGGTTGGAAAGAAATTTAAAATTAAAATACCTTTCAAAAATTCCTATGAAAAAAACATGGATGACGTACGTGTTCACATAGATAACGTTAACCATACAACATAATTATCGCCCTTTTATAATCATATATATACGAGGCCTGTTCAACTGAAACCCATCTATGGTCAGATTAGCTGTGGAAACAATTGTTATCACTCAATTGACGTTGTAAAATTGTAACAACGAAAGAAGTAACTTCTGAAAAAGAAAAATAAACCCTAGGAAAGCTCATGGGTTCGATTATAACCAAAGTGACTAATATAGGAAATGTTTCTGCTGTTCGTGTAATGTACATGCGTAGACTAAGAAAAATTGCAGAAGTATGAACGAAGTCACGTCTTCCTGTCTTCCTGGTGTGGTACAAACCAATCTCATTGCTTCTCGTGATGTTTAAATTATTTGAAAAATTATTTGCAGTCTGTAACCTATTATAGAAAAAAAAACATACAATCACCCCATGATAGCAGTTTGAATATTACACAACTAATAATAAAGTATACAGACTATTTCTTTGTTAAAGTTTAGCTAAAATGTAGTTAATGGGGCAGTATTGCCAGACGGTCAAAGTCCATGTAATCTTGAGGTAATTGGCGTTTTCCCTACTAAATCCAGGTAAGTTCATTTTAATGTTTAAACTGTACATTTCTTGAAAGTATATTTCAAAAAATTTTAATATTAAAAAAAACGAGTTATTCAAATAAAATTTTCTTTTGGGAAAAAAATTATACAAAATATAATTTTTCTTTTCAAAAAATTTAAAAACAGTTTGCGATTTCCAAGTACACAGTGTTAATCTCTATATTCCTTAGATTTGTTTTTTGCCCTTGAAACTTAAATGTTTTGTTGCGCCAGGAAAATTTTTGCATTTTTCAAAAAACAGTTGAAATTTTTATGTAAGATTTTAAAGAAATATGTACCTACTTGATGGTTTATTTTGTCAAATTGCTAATCAAATCGAAGTATTTATACTTTCTGTTACCTTTTTCTATAAAATGACAAAGCTTCAATACTAATTAGATTTCAGTGTCGTCCTAAGGCGGTTAAAAGAGGGTTCACAAAAATAAATATAGGTAAAATAATATAAATAATTTTTTTATATTTGGGTTTATTTTCCAGGATTGTTAAAAATTATGGAAGAAAAGCGAAGTTTTTCAACATGGTTTTGGAAAAAGCCTTTAATGCCAGCGGAACTGTTAGAAGAATTGGAGGGAATTACTGATGAGCAAGCCAAGAACTCCGATGTTAATAAAGATTCCGATGCTGATGATGATTTAGACGAAGTTTCTGATACAACTAATAATAGATCATCTTTATGCACACCTACATCCTCAGGTACTTCTACACCACAGCTACCTCGAAAACGAAACATTCACTTAAATTTATCAGAGGATAATATAGAAGGTGACTTGGATTCCGATAACTCAGTGGACGATCCTAATTTCATGCCTCCTTCACAGCTTCCACTGGTTTCCCATGAAAGTGAAGAAGGAGTAGAAAATACTACTGAACCATTTTCTTCTTGGACTAAGACTGCCGTCCCCACTAAGAGGTTCAATGAATTTAATTTCACTGCCGATTACAGATTGAGGTTGAGTCCGAGGAGCCAATTACGTTTTTTGAAAAACTTTTAACACCTTAGTTTATGAACTTTTTTGTTCAACAATCAAATCTATATGCCGAACAAAATGGGAAACAATTAGATTTAACAGTGGAGGAGCTTAAGGCATTTATTGGTATTTTAATTATAATGGGAATTAATACATTACCAACCCTGCGCAAATATTGGTCACGTAATCCTTATTTTCACAATAACAGAATAGCAGAAATATTTCCTCTCAAAAGATTTTAAAAAATACTCAGGCTTTTGCACCTAAATGACAATCACAACATGCCGCCTCGTGGATCCACAGCTTATGATAAACTGTACAAAGTGAGTCCACTCATTGAACACTACTCTAGTACATTTTGCCGATCGTTTAAACCAAGCCGAAATGTTGCAGTAGACGAAAGCATGGTTGCTTTTAAAGGGCGTACCAGTCTAAAACAATATATGCCCAAGAAGCCGATAAAGAGAGGAATAAAGATTTGGACTTTGGCTTGTTCAGAAAATGGCTATTTATTTGCATTTATAACATACCAAAGAAGAAACGACGACAAATGATACTTCCGGAGAACGTGTTGGTTTAAATTTAGTTAAAGATATCTTTGGTCAGGGATATTGTATTTATTTCGACAATTTCTATACGACTATACCCCTTATGGAAAAATTAAGAGAGATCTCTTTTTGTTTGTGGAACAATCAGACAATCTAGAAAATAAGTACCAAAAAAGAAATTGAAAGAAGACAAAAAGCTGGCGATGGAGCAAATAGACTTTGCAATGTCTGATGAGATATCTATCACCAAATGGAAAGATAGAGGGGTAAAAGCAGTTACTGTGTGTAGTAATATGCACAATGCTGCTGAAACTGAACACGTTCTTCGCACGAATAAAAAAGGGGAGAGAGGAGTTGTTGAGTGTCCATCTTCTATCGTTGATTACAACAAATATATGGGCGCTGTTGATTGCTGTGATCAAAGAATGGCAGCATATTCCATTTGTTCGAAAAGTAGAAGATGGTGGGTGAAGCTTCTATATTACTTTATAGATGCATGTATTGTGAATGCCTATATACTTTATAGAAGGGATCTAAAAAAAACGAATCCATGAAAAAAGCCTTGTAGCCACCTGGACTTTAGGAGCAAATTATCGGATCTGCTCATACGAAATTATAAGGCCAGAAAACGGCCAGGACCTACAACTATAAAGAGAAATGATTTTGGGAACATTACGCACGTTCCAGTTAAAACAACCAAAAGGAGGTATCAAGAATGTTCCAAACGGGGAATCCAGAAGCGTAGTAATTATAAATACCATGTCTGTAATGTAGCTTTATGTTTGGAGTGTTTTGGGCCATACCATAACACTTAAGAAATTTAAAATATATTGTTTTATTTAGATAATGTTTTGATTTGATACTGTTTGTATTTTTAGTGTATTTTTATAATAAATAATATTGAATGGTTTCGGTATACCATGTATACCAGAAAACTTTCATGATTTTTTTTCCTTTACTGCTCCCTGGTACAATGGTTTCCAACATTTTTACAGAAAAATCACCCATCTAAAAAATACATAAAAATTTTTTTACTACTTAGTATACATTTTTTTTGTGTAAAAATGCACTTTTCAACTCAGTTTAGCAAAAAAATAATTTTGCGCCTTAAAGGGTTAACTTTGGATTTTGGCAGCGTTTAAAAAATTTCTGGCTGGAATGTGGCTCGAACCTCGAACCATGAATCTAATAGACTACTCATATCATTTGAGTCAGTTAAGATATTACTTATATAAATAACAATGGATAAAATTTTGTTTATCTTCTTCATTCAATCGCTCCTATCTGAAATCACTATGACACTTCCCATTTTGTTTCCAGATTCCTAATTTATATATAAATACTGTTTATATTTGTAATGGTTATAAATAATTACATTTGTAATGGTTGAACTCTTTAATCTAATATATCAGACTGCCACAATCCCCAGACAATGGCCTGCAATCGACCTTTGTGGTAATACCCAAAAAGTCAAGTGCAATATCCTGCTCAGATCACAGAGCAATAGCTTTATGAGTCACACACTTAAAACATTTTTGAAAATAATACACAGCAGAATTGTTAAAACTCTTGAATATGAAATTAGTGACACACAATTTGGCTTTAGAAATGGTATGGGCACAAGAGATGCTATCTTCGGCTTGAATGTGCTGGCCCAGAGATGCATAGATGTGAATCAGGATATGTACTTATGTTTTGTAGGCCATTTATTTTGAAAAGGCATTTGATAAGGTTTAACATAAAAGGCTTGTAGAAATATTAAAAAGCAAAAATATTGACAGTCGTGATAAGAAAATTATATCTAATCCATATTGGAATCAAACTGCCAAAATTCGAGCAAAGCAAAATGTAAGAAGACGAAGAATATCGTGGCTTAAGAACTTGAGGTAATGGTTTGAATGCAGTAGTACAGAACTTTTTAGAGCGGCAGTCAACAGAGTCCGCATAGCCATGATGATTTCCAACCTTCGATAGAAGATGGAACTTAAAGAAGAAAAAGGTTGTTTACATTGAAAAAACACTCTGGTGAAAAAATCCTTACATGAGGCTGTCCAACTGGCATAGAATCGTAGCCAATAGAGACAGCAAGCTAATATTAATTAGAATGTCACCATGCCCTGACAATGGCTCAAGCAATGAGGAGGAAGGAGAAAAAAATATAAACTTTGACTTCTGTGTTTTGTATTTTTTTTTTCTTTTCTGAAGCTATTTTCTTGTGGACGTAATAAAAAGGAACAGAGGAAAAGATGGTGAAAGATAATTCAAAGAAATATAAATATCGATATGATATCAGGATGGAGTACTATTATTGTTAATATTAATATTAAGATAGTAAATAAATGTTACATAAAATAGCTTTTCCTCTAATGGTAGTTCAAACATAAAATAGATATAGAAATATATTTCATAGGAGTACAATTTTAAATAAACCCACATTTACATTACACAAGGTATGGTACAAATTAGATCTAATTAGTTTTTTTTACGAAACTGAAAAATAAACGGTGCGTAAAGAAAGTTTCACTGTAATGCAACAAACGTGTTATAAAAACAAACAAATTATAGTAGAAATTGTTTCGGATTTCTTAAGAAAATTTATTGATGGTAAATTGTAAGACATTTTAATGATAAGAAAGAGTAAATAAATGCAATCAGCTGAATTGACGAGTAATTGTAAAAACCAGTCTCGTTATGAATGTTTTCATTTTAGATAAGGCGCAAAGCTCGAGGTCGTTCGAAAAATTATTCCCATGAAATATTTTTGTATTATCATATTCCTGAGACATCCCAGAATACGATTCAAGAAGTTGCCCATGCGAAACGTGGTTTGATTTTTATTTTGATTTGATTTTGATTTCTAATTTGATTTAAACATTTTTTTTTATCAAATTGTAAAAATGAACTTTTTTCCTCGGACAAATCCAAATTATTTCATTTCCTCGCCATTTCATAAGGGTTATAAACATATTAAGATCTAATCATGCTCTTACTCCCCTTCATATGTACAAGTTGGGTCTCACGGAGTTACCTAATTGCAAGTGTGGAAAAGAAGGTAACCTATTACATATTTTCCTTGATTGTTCCCACGAATCAGTAAACATAAACAAATTTTATGATAATCTTATTATATTAAAAATTCCACTTCCCGTCTACCTGAACAATTTGATTTTCTCTAGAGATATCAATATATTAAAAACGATTTACGAACATATCAAAAAGTGTAAATATAAATTGTAGCTTAAAACTAACCCTTATAGTTAAGTAAATATTGTATTATAGCAGAAAAAAAAATAAATAATAAAAATAAAAAATAAAAAAAAAATAATAAAAAAATATATATATATAAAAATACATAAAATAAAAAAAAATTATAAAGAATTAAAAAATAAAAAGGAAGATGTAAACCTCCGAGATGTTGAATCGGGTTATGTCTTAGCGCAGAAAAAAAAATTAAAAAATAAGTTGTAATTTATTAAAAATTGCACGTTAGATTGTACGGATAATTGTATGTTTATTC
Organism: Diabrotica undecimpunctata; assembly: GCF_040954645.1. Taxonomy (NCBI): domain Eukaryota; kingdom Metazoa; phylum Arthropoda; class Insecta; order Coleoptera; family Chrysomelidae; genus Diabrotica; species Diabrotica undecimpunctata. The sequence goes on from NC_092808.1 coordinate 30,868,891, forward strand.
CTCTGATTGTAAAAATTGTTTGTCTTTAAATTTGTCTGGCTAATTGGCTCGGCCAAGGCCATCAAACTAAAATAAAAAAAAATCCAAATTATTGAATCCTTATCGACAAAAAAGATCTCTTAAATTTTTTTTCTAAATTTGAGCGTTTTCGAAACATAAACAATTTAAAACTAAAAAAACGAAAATGACGATTTTTAAGGTTCAAAAACATAAGAAAAAAATATTATTTTTGAAATCATTAAGTGCATAAGGTGTATTCAAATTCAAACCTTCTATCATCTCTCTATGACTATTTTAGGCTTATATTATTTTAAAACATTGTTTTTCAATTATTGTTAATGAAGCGCTTATAACAGGATGTGCGCTCGGAAGTTATAGATATTATAATCAATTATTATAATCAATATAGTTATTATAATCAATTAACGCTTCATTAACAATTTAAAAACAATGTTTTAAAATAAACTAAGTCCAAAATGCTCATGTAGAGCTAATAGAACAAGGTTTGAACTTGAATTTGGGTACTTGTTGATTTCAAAAAGTATATATTTTACTTATGTTTTTGTGCCTTGAAAACAGTAATTTTTTGTTTTTTTCATTATTAAATTGTTTATAATTCGAAAATGGTCCAATTTAAAAAAAATTGCAACAGATCTTTTTTATTCAGAAGGATCCAAAAAATATATCCTAATCAAAAAAAGTTGATTTTACAATTTGTTTAAAAAAAATTGTTGAAATAAAATTGGGCAATCAACTTTCGCATGGGCAACTTATTGAACCATATTCCGGGGTGTCTCACGACATGGGATATATTTCATGGGAACATTCCTTCGAACGAACCCGAGTTTTTCGCTTTATCTATTTGATAATAATTGGTAAACATAATATGGATATTGGTTTTTAAACATAATAAAAGGGCTATATGGATGCTATTCAATAAAAGTAATCAATATATTACATAAAAATACACAAAGGTAACTCATCTCTCTTAAACTAATTCGCAGCAGCATCGGTTCAGCACAGCTTCAGTAAACTGTTTTAAGTTCCCTCTACCAGTGAAATCTCGAATAAGGACAATTGTCCAGAGATTTTTTTTGGAAAACATACCAGTAACCGTCGACAGCATAATAAACAGAGTAAAGGATGATGAAGACCTACCAGCTTTTTTTAAAAACCACATTTCGTAGGCTACTAAATGACATGGATTTTGAATATGGTAAAAGAGGTCTAGATTCAATAATGATGGAAAGAAAAGATCTCATATCTAGATACACAAGTACCTCAGACAAAAAAAAAACATTGAGGAAAAAGGATAATGTAAATATTATTTTTTATACTCATGAGTCTTGGACTAACGTCGGTGCTTCAGTCAAAAAGGAATGGAGGGACACAACGATCAAGAATATATGAGATGCCTTCATAAAAGGGCTCTCCACTGGACTGAAAGCTCCAACCCCAAGAGGTCCTCGGTTTGTTCTTCTTCATGCTGGAAGCGAAACTGGTTTTGTGGCATGGGCCCAATTAACTGTCTTGGCCAAGAAGAGAACCGCTGATTACCACGACGAAATGGACGATGATCTATATGAAGAATGGTATTCCAAACTTGCCGAAATACAAAGAAGACGTTGTCGTTTTGGATAACGTGTCATACCACTCCCGCAAATTTGGTTTCTCGAAAAAATTGTGGAACAACATGCAAATCAAGGATTTGCTAATCGAAAAGAACATTTTCTTTGAGGAAGCTACCTAAAAATTGAATTACTGGATACTGCGGCCGCATTTAGTGACGAGTACGACAAGTACAAAATTCAAACAATTGCGGAAAATATGGCGTTAAGATTTTGAGACTGCCGCCTTACCATTGCGAGCTGAACCCGATTAAGATGATGTGGAGTCAAGTGAAAAGGCATGTGGCTCCAACTAACGCCGACTTTAAATAAAAAACGGTAGAACGGTTGATAAAAGAAGCTTACCAACGCGTATCTAAAGAGAAGTGGCATAATTATGTGAACCACGTCAAGAAAGTAGAAGAAAAAATGTTTGCGGTGGACAATTTGCAGGAAGATTTTAAACCTGTGATAATTCATATACGAGATGATTCAAAGGATGAAGACCATTTAGATATGGATTACGATGAGTATTAATTAACGAAAAATATCTCAGATTTAATGCTCTTTTGTTTTTTTAGTACTGTACGTACAGTACATTTCAGTTATGATCTTTTTGTCTATTATATATATATATATATATATATATATATATATATATATATATATATATATATATATATATATTGATATGATTGGTGTTTAAAGAAAATAATTTATAAGTTATATACTAGATAATTTTAGATATAACAAGTATTTGGTTATTTTAAGAAGTTATATACTAGAGAATTTAATAAAAATATATTTATGTGAGGGCATTTTTAAGAAATTAGCATATAAAAAGTATTTTTTTTAGTAATTATGATGTTGTAGATATATTTAAGTGAGCCATGTGACTAGGCAACCAGATATACATACTCTGAAGTGACGTTTAAGAATAATTTGCGAATTATAAAGTGGGGTTATAATAATATGATGTTTAAAATGTGTAATTTATTAAATTAAAATGTTTAATTTATATAAGTTACTGATTTAAATGTATACTCTGATCTGAAAAGCCTAAATGCCAACAAAATTCTCGATAGATAAGTAAGGAATTCTCTAGATCACCGGAGATGGCTTTGTTTGCGAAATGGTTTGTTCCAGAAAATTCAGACATGTATTTAATAGAACAAATGGAACATGATTTCTTACCAGATGGTTCTGGAACATCCAAAAAGATATAAATACCCGGTGATTTGGATTCAAAGTCAGTCAGTCAGAAAGTTTAAGTCAAGTAGTCAGAAAGTTTTAGTAAGAAAGTCAGGCAGTTTAGTAAGAAATATGAAAGTTAGTTGGAGTCAGTCAATCAGTTACAAATAGTCCAATTGTTTAATATAGTGAGTTAAATGAAGATTAAAAATTATGCATATATTTTAATGCACATTTATAATTATACACAAATAATTATTGAAGATTAAAAAAGTATATTAGAAGAATATTGGATGGATATTGGAAGAAATTAAATTATATTATGATTGGAGATTAGTATAAATCAACTTATAATAATTGGATATTGGTATATTGAAAAGAAGAATAAATATAAATGCTGTTTGCTGGTTTGCTTGGTGGTTTATAAATGCTGGTGAAGAAAAATATATCTTAAATTGGTAGAAGCTGATAATTGAAAAAAATAATTTCACAAAAACAAGGATAACCGAAGTACGAAGACATTCAGTGGTGATTAGAATCTATATAGTGGAAAACAGTTCATTTAGGCATTCAGTGAAAGAAAGGTACAACATTTTGTTAATATAATTTAGTTAGTGTCATAACAATTTCAATTTAGAAGATAGTTTGTTTAAATTTTACACTGTCTATAGAATTTAATTAGTTTCATAAGAATTTCAATTTAAAGATAGTTTATTTTAAATTTACATTGGCTAGGTTAGACATATATGTGTGTTTCATAATAGATATAATAAAGATAATTTAAAAAAAGGTACTTACAAACTAATTCTTTGAGAACCGCGATAAAAACCCTATATATTATATTATTAAAAATACTCATTGCTCATCATTCAAACAAACAATACATCATAACAATATATATATATATATATATATATATATATATATATATATATATATATATATATATATATATATATATTACAGCCATTGATACATAACACGAACACCTTTATAAAGAACTCACAAGATTAATTAGAAGAAATATTGCATGAACATTTATTAAAATTCCTACGTTAACTAAATGTCATTCTGCTGTAACGAAATCACTAATTATCACTTGTTATTGAATTTGTTAAAATCAGTGATGTTACTTATTAAGTGGATAGCTACTACTAACATTTAGATTACATGATACAGATGGCGCGAATACAAATATTTCTATTAAATTTATGTCCAAATTATGTGGTGTCCAAGTGACACTAGGTTAGATAGATAAACGGTAAGAAACGTTTAAAAGGATATTAAAAGTTGAAAATATGGCTATACCTAATTATTAAGTATTGAGCAGATGACCAATATATACATATAATTTGTGTTTACGTATGCAACAAACAGTTCTAAGTAAAATTCTAATCAAAACTTGCCCGCTTCATTCCTGAGGGTCAGCAACAATTCTGATAAATATTTCTCTATCCTGTGCTGTTATTGATAAGTATCGAGTATCTTTCCACTCCAACCGTCCACTCTCTGGCTAGCATCCAGTTGGCTTAATTTTATGTGGTCCAACATTCGTTTCAAATAAAATAAAAGATGCGTGTAACTATATCTTATTATTTTAACAAAGATATGTGTAACAATCCAATTGCCTGCAGTACAACCGGTATATAACAGACTACTTTCGGAAAAAAACAAAAGAAAAATCATTTATATAAGGTTTACAGAAAAATTAGAGTTACAAAAAGAACTGCTAAAAGATAAATCATAAAACAACGATAAAAGGAGATCATAGAAAGGTACTTGATATCTTGAAAGTACACCATAACTAGCAATATTTTTACATAGAAATATTAAATGTAATAGATCCCATAATAATTAATAGAGAACCACCAAGAAAAAATATAAAATACAAAGAGCGATAAATACAAAAAGTAAAGGAGTAGTCAGACCCAAAAGATAGTGCGATTGAATGAACGAAAAACCAAACAGATTTATTTAAGGTAAATATTATTTGAGATTTTATATGTTTTAAAAAAAGTTAGGTTCGGTTAGATAAATTACCTTTAGCTTTAGTTAGTTTATTTACTCTATCTTTATTTCCCCCCGGGGTAAACATGTTCTTTCAATAGACACCATCTTTAATAAACATGAATTTTCTATCATTTTTATAAAGAAAGCATTTTTAGTAATTATACAAAAAAATGATATAATTTAATTCTCTATACTGATGCTTTTAAAACTACACTGGTGTTGGCTGTGCAGTCATCACTAAGCATGAATTTGTAAGATCATCTCGGTTGTCATTAACATGCAACCTTTAGACATGTGAAGTATACAGGGTGAGTCATAACTATTGGGACATACACTAAGTACAGGTTATTTGGACCAAAATATGGCTATTGGAGCAAATATGCCTTAATAAAATGTTGCTGAGAAAAAAGATACAGGGTGTTAATAATATATTTATACATAAGTTAATTTTTGTTTTTCGTTGTTTGCTAATAGTTTCCCTGTATATTTATAAATTGCTATCAAAATTGGCACAGAGGCATAATATTAGACAAGAAGTAGTATTTTATTTACAATTTTACGTTCTGTCATAGAGGGAGCCACGTGGATCACTCCTAATGATCAAATTGAGTCTAAACTTTTTCTGATGAAACTTTTTAGTAATTTTTATTAGAAAATATGACGTAAACATCATTTTTACGTAAAATTGGTACTCTTGTTTAAACATGATAATTTCAACCGTTTTCGATAAAAACGCAGTCGAACTGCTTAGAGTCTTAAAAAAGGATTTCAAATATTATTTCATTTATGAAAAGTATGCTTTGGACTGTCAGATAATTGTTGTTGGTAAATGTCATTTGTTCAGAGTAAATTATTTCTGATGTGACAGTGTAGTGTAATGTTGCATTTTTTAAAAGTAATCATTACTTTTTTTGATTGAAATGCCTCGTCACAATCACTTTACTAATGAAGAAATGCGAGATATAATGTCGACCGAAACAAATCACACCTAATCAAGAAGATGAAGTTTTGGTTCGAGTAGATGAAAATCATGAAATAAGTTCACGACATCTATCAGCAGCAACAGGAGTAAGTCAGTCGTTCTATTGTTAAAATTCTAAAAAAAGAGAACCTCCATCCTTATCACTTCACTCCTGTTCAAAATTTACTTCCAACAGATCTTCCATGACGGTTACAGTTTTGCCAACGTATTCTGAATAAACATCGCAATGACAGACACTTTATTAAGAATATTATATTCACCGACGAAGCAACTTTTACCAGACGAGGGGTTTTTAATTGGCGAAATAGTCATTATTGGGAAGAAGAAAACCCGCATGCTATTAAAGCTAGACATTTTCAGCATGAGTTTAAATTAAATATTTGGTGTGGCATTATAGGCGACCAACTACTAGGGCCTTATGTTCTTCCTCCGAATTTAAATGGAGATTCTTATTTATTCATTTTGGAAAATACTCTTAGTGATATTTTAGATGATCTGTCACTGGATGTAAGAAGAAAAATGTGGTTTAAGTAGGATGGAGCGCCACCTCATTTTTCATTAGCTGTTAGAAATCATCTTAATGACGTATTTCCTCAACGATGGATTGGCAGAGGCAGTGATTTTCAATGGCCACCAAGAAGTCCTGAGTACAACCCGCTAGATCTTTATTTTTGGGAACATATGAAGTCCTTAGTTTATGCCAATGAAATTAATACACGAGACGAACTTTGGAGATACATTCAAAATGCGGCAAATATTATAAGGGGACAGAATAATATTTTTTTTAACGTCCGAAAATCCTTTATAAAAAGAATTAGAAAAGGCATAGAAATCGGAGAAGACCATGTAGAACATTTAGTTTGAGTTTTTGTGAGTTCTTTTAAGTTAAAGTGTGTTTAGTTTTGATTTATCGTCAAACCGGAAACCTTACGTTAGTTGCAACTTTGTTTATTAGTTTGGTATTTGATAGTGGAATTGTAAATAAAATACTATTTCTTGTTTAAGATTATGCCTCTGTGCCAATTTTGATAGCAATTTATAAATATACAGGGAAACTATTAGCAAAAAACGAAAAACAAAAATTAACTTTAACGCCCTGTATCTTTTTTCTCAGAAACATTTTATTAAGGTATATTTGGCCCAATAGCCATATTTCGGTCCAAATAACCTGTCCTTAGTCTATGTCCCAATAGTTATGACTCACCCTGTATAGTATTCTGTTGGCTTTTAAATGGATCTCTCATCAAAACAGACATATTGCCATTTGTTCAGATTCCATTTCATCTATCCATTCAATCAATACAATTTTCACTGACAACCCATTAGTTCAAAACAATCATGACATATACCAAAACCTCTCTGCTCAGAATGTAACAGTGTCTCTCATATGGCTGCCTTTTCAAACTGGAATTACTGGTAATAAAACAGCAGATCATTTTACCATAGTACCATAGTACTGGAGTAACCACAATTAACTAGCTAAAGATCTAAAACTCGTTTTCAAAAAGTCCGTAAAGGATAGTTGGTAAAACCTATAGCAAAAGAACAAAACAACTCTTCGTGAACTCCAACCGTTTATTGGTCATCTCTCCTTGGACTTCCTAATTAGAAGAGAAGCATCGATTATTAGAAGACTCCGAATTAACCACATCAAACTTACACATGGTTTCTTGATGTTCTCAGGAACTAGTCCAACATTACAATGTTTACCTGACTGTGAAACACATTCTCACTGACTGCAAACAATACACCAATCTGTATAAAACACTGGACTTAAAACCTACTCATAATGCTCAACAACCCTGCAGAGATCACGAAAACTATACAGTTTCTAAAAACCGCTCAACTCTACCAAAAAATTTAACCTAATAGACATTAGTTAAAATGATATAATTATTATTTGTGTTCCGAAAACTATACAGTTTTTAAAACCTGCTCAACTCTACCACAAAACTTAACATAATAGACATTAGTTAAAGTGATATAATTATTATCTTTTCCGAAAACTACTTATACAGTTTCTAAAAACTGCTCAATTGTACCACAAGATTTAACCTAATAGACATTAGTTCAACTTTTTAGTTTTTACTATTTGTTATTATTATATATTTAATATTATTGTCCCTATACCAATGGCCACAGTTGTCGAGTAAATTTATGCAAATAAATAAAAAAAAAGTTATAATACACTAATCTATACACCAATTAACGTTTGCGCTTTTATTATATGTAAAAGTTTTTGCACCAATAAACTACAAATTCACGATTAAGTGCCAAGACATTAACACATTGATTACCACCTGACTTCGAATGAGTTCGTTGGACTTGAATGTTTTACACCGACATTCGTTTAGCATTTCCGATATTTCATAATTGTTTCAAGAGTAGAAGTACAAAGGTATCTACAAAGCACAAGTTAAAAATTATACAGCTATTATATGTAAAGTTAATAATAATAATATTAATAATAAATAATATGGATGATTTAAAACTAATGGCTTCCACTCGAAATCACTTAGATCAAATGTTAAAAACTATAGAAACGTTTTCAAATGATATCAGTATGCACTTTGGGTTAGACAAATGTCGTGTACTAAATATAGTCAAAGGAAAGGTTCAGCCCGGAGGATTCGATATGCAAAATGGCCAAAACATCGAGGCTATGAGCGAAAATGACATGTATAAATATCTAGGAGTAAAGCAAGCGCGGAAAATTGACCATAAACAAATACGTATAAGCGAATCCGCTTATACGTATTTCGGCCTAATAGGCCTCATCAGAACGGCTTTTGCAATCGCTCTGAACGTGAAATAAATCTTTTCTGTCTTAGGAAGCAACTCTAACACGGCTTCGTATAGACGCAATGTAGCGACATCTGATAATAAAATCGTAAACTAATTTTTGAAACCAAATCCAGAATTTCGCTTTAATCTGTGCTTTCTAAGAATTGCAAGGCAAAACAGACGTTGATAAAGATGTTATGAGAGACATGGGGAATCTAAAAATTGCATTCCACAACATATCTCCCCAACTAAGCAAAATTCTTAGCGAATTGGTTTCTAGTACTCGTACAGAGAATATCGAAATAAAAAGGAAAAGACAGTTGAGATTTGATTTCACGTACAGGGCGCTTGTGCATCCGCTTATACGTATTTCGGCCTAATAGGCCTCATCAAAACGGCTTTCGCAATCGCTCTGAACGTGAAATAAATCTTTTCTGTCTTAGGAAGCAACTCTATTATGGCTTCGTATAGACGCAATGTAGCGACATCTGATAATAAAATCGTAAACTAATTTTCGAAACCAAATTCATAATTTCGCTTTAATCTGTGCCTTCTAAGAATTGCAAGGCAAAACAGACGTTGATAAAGATGTTATGAGAGACATGGGGAATCTAAAAATTGCATTCCACAACATATCTCCTCAACTAAGCAAAATTCTTAGCGAATTGGTTTTTAGTACTCGTACAGAGTATATCGAAATAAAAAGGAAAAGACAGTTAAGATTTGATTTCACGTACAGGGCGCTTGCGCATCTGCTTATACGTATTTCGGCCTAATAGGCGTCATCAGAACGGCTTTCGCAAAGTATATTATCGCCGAAATACGTATAAGCGGATGCGCAAGAGCCCTGTACGTGAAATCAAATCTTAACTGTCTTTTCCTTTTTATTTCGATATACTCTGTACGAGTACTAGAAACCAATTCGCTAAGAATTTTGCTTAGTTGAGGAGATATGTTGTGGAATGCAATTTTTAGATTCTCTGTCTCTTATAACATCTTTATCAACGTCTGTTTTGAGTTGTAATTCTTAGAAGGCACAGATTAAAGCGAAATTCTAAATTTGGTTTCGAAAATTAGTTTACGATTTTATTAAATTAAATTTTAGCTTTATTACCTCATTCATAATGATATTGAAGAGCAATAGGCTTAATAAAGAAACGAGAACCATTTTAAACAAACAACGGTTATTGTTTTGATTATTACACTAGTCCCAAGGTGTAAAACGAATCTTCCAGAAAAGCTCTCTGTAGCCTGATTTAATACGACTATTATACCTATGTGAACGAAACTTCGATATGACATGACAATAAAAAGAAACGAATTTGGCTATCCTAAATATTAAGACATAAAGGTTAATAGCCAAGTTGAGAGAAATAAGTATTTTTTAAAAATCCGATGTTTATCACATGAAAAAATTGTTGATATAGGGGTATTTTCTCAGCAGGCTCAATTCTCTATGAGAACGTCACATAAGATTAAAAACATAAATACTGGCTAAGATGATATGTAAGACTACCAAAGACAATATAAATGACCGAAGTGTTTTGTAATTCCACAAAATTTTATAAAAATAATGCTTTAATGATAAGTTTGATTTAAGTCAAAATAAAGATCCAACAGCATATTGGACCACATTTTTGTGGTAATGTAATGGCTCCTTATCAATAGTGTAATTTGTTTTATGTTATAAATATATGTTGTGGGTTTTAAATAAAGATTAACTTAACTTGATTTGTATTTAATAGTGGATATTACTGAATTTGTATTGTTATTTCAAGGAAACATGTCGTAATAATGCCAGCGCCATATTATTATAAAAAATGGATTTACCAGAATTATGAATTTACGCAATGAATATTCTTGTTAAAAATATACTCATGTTCACAATTATAGCGTCACTACAAGTTGACATTAGTGTTATTGAAATTTTGAGTGATTTTAATAATAGGGTAATGTAAGTATTCTCGAAGCGGAATTAGATGCTGCTATAAACAGCAAAGCCGCAGGGCTAGACGATTTCTACGCAGCACTCCTGAAAATTGTTATGGACAAAGACGCAGTAAAAAAAACTTGATCTTCAATAATATATAGTACAGGGTGTCCAGAAACTATCCTGTCAAACGAAGACCGGAGATTTCTCAGATAATTTTAAGATCATTTAACCCAATTCACCTATTCCGAAAATGCTTCCTAATTTCTCACTTTAATACCTCCGTTCTGGAGATATTAAAAAAAACTAATTACAAGGCCTCATCTTTAAAGAGCTCTAGCTCCCGTAGGAAACATTTTCGAACTAGGTAGTGTCTTATGCCTGGTTGCACCAACATATCTTAAGCTTAAGAGGTGCCTTAAACTCAGCTTACGAATCATACGCATTGCACCATTGAGTCAGATCAATTTTCAGCTTAAACTGATCCTAATCTCAAGTCCCCGTTATTCTCAGCTTAAGTTGCTGTCTGAGTTTAATATGAGCAATCTAACCTCAAAAAATTGGCAGTTGTGTTGTGGAATACAGATACACATTTTTTTTATTTTCACCTGTATCTGTTACACTCTAAAATAAATAAAACAAGGAGAGTTACTACTTAAGATATAATCAATATTTAAATTCAGAAAAAAAAACTATGTATCGTCTGATGACAAGAAAAACTCATTAAGTACACACTTCAGTAAATTACAGCTTTGGTAGTGTTTAACGTTTGTTTTATTTTTGCAAGAAAAGGTCAACAACTACCATAATCAGCCATATAATATAGAAAAACCCATATAATGTAGATTATGAAATTGGTTGAGTGAGTTAGGCAGTGATCTTTTCCAGAAAAAGGTACAAGAAAAGTAAATGGTCATTAAAGGAGTACGACCCTCAATCCAATATAAATTAAGAATCACTCGAAGAGTGGTGGGTTTTTCGGTCAAAAGGTGGAGAGAAAAAAGACAAAGAAATTGGCTACTTCATCTATTTATTGAAGACGTTTCGCTTTCTACACACTTATTAACTTTTCTATGGATGTTTGGTTTTTCATATCGTTCTTTTTAGATAAACTGATGATGCTTTTCATATTACTAAAGATTAAAAACTTACCAACCATTTATAGTTTCTGACATATACATACCTGAAATAAAAAAAACGTTTAATTAGTATGCGATCTTAGGTCTAAAATAGTGCTATGTATAATAATAATAAAGTACGCAATTTCATTATTGCAATAAAGTTAAATGTGTACCTGATGGCCCGTACCACAGACAGTATGGGACTCACCGGACTATTATATCCACGAAAACCACCCTTTTCCGCCACGTATTAAGCATCCGGAAATATAATTTCTAACGCAACTTCATTTACCTTTTCTGCCTCTATGCTTGTTCCTAAATTAGCTAAGTCGCGTTGCTTTTGTCTTTCAGGTGTCTCACATCAACACTCTAAGACCGGTAAGGAGCTGCCACTAGATCAACACTCTAGCAGAAGCGGTTGGCCTTCAGTCAACACCTTAGGGCCAGTGTAGTTGCTCCCAGATCAACACTCTGATAGAACTCGAATGTTCTATCTCGTTGCCAGCCTTTCATTTCCTCTAGCGCATCGATAGAAAAGTGGAACTGAACGGTGGAAGTGCGTGTGTATGGAGCGTTGGTGGGACGGTAGCAATAGCTGGCGATGCACATCGTTACAACTTATACGCAAGTGAAAATGTAATTTTTTTTTTTTAATAAAAAAAACACTTTTTCGAACGGTTTTTTGCGAATTACTCAAAAACTATGTATTTTATGGAAAAATCAGTAATATAAAATTATAGCTTATAAAAAAATAAAACGAATGATAGGTTTATGGTGGCTGTACACCTAATACAAGCGTTAATACAAGCGGAGAAATATCTTATTGAAAGTTTGTTCTTAGATATGGACGGTATAAACTACCTCATGTTAACAAATATTCCCAAAATTGCTATAGATCGGATCCTGAAAACTAGATTGGAATGGTGGTGTAAAAAAAGGCATATTCCCGGTAGCTCAGTTACACTTTCGGAGAAATAAAGGAACCATCGACTACCTGTCACATTTTTTAACTACTGATATCCAATTGTCCTACTCAAATACTAATTATTTAGCAGCACTTTTTCTAGATATTTAGGAAGCATATTATGATAATGTTATTTTAAACTTACTTTTCGAGAAACTAACACTAGATGTGTACAAGTATTGGTTAATCTATTTGTTAATAGACAAATATTCATTCGGTGCAATAACAAATTGATTGGTCCAAGGTTAGTTTATCAAGGTTTACCGCAGAGATCTGTGCTTAGCCCTCTCTTGTTTAATGTATATACTATGGATCCACATGGTATAAGTATTAATTATAATATTTTACAATACGCCGATGATTTCTGTCTTTACACTTCTAAAAATTCTTATCAGGAATGTATTGATTCAATAAAACGAATTATGTACAAACAGTGCAAGAGAATATTTTCTTAACTAAGGGCTGGAACTTACTTCGGATAAAATCCACTCGTCATCGCTTACCGAATATATCCAGTATTAGAATTGATAATCTAAGTATATCTGTCCAAAAACACTATACTTATCTCCGCGTCACACATACTAAATTAACATGGGAAGACCTCTTCCTCAGTGTCAATCTTCTATTTTGTATATCTCTCGTCATAATACTAGGCCTAACCTAATTTCTTGGGGATATTTAAAAAGGACTAAAAGAAAAATATAGGATGGAATGTGTAATGTAAATGTATAAATCTAGCTATGTTGTAGCTCTTGTGTTGTAATAAAGTCGCTATGAAAGGCACCTTATCATGAAAAGTATCCCTATATTATGTAATCCCTTGTTGGTTCTAAATATTCATTTTAACTTGGTTAGGGCCTTGAATGTAACGAATGAAAGTATGGTTTCTTGTCAATCTACTGATTCTTGTGATACTGATGTTTATATTATATTTATAATTTACCTCTAGGCGAAGTACTATTTTGTTAACATATCCAATAAGTCAATACATTATTAACAAATTCCAGTAGTCAAATAAATTATCGTGGTTGAATGGATCAAGTTATCTAAAGCCATTAATTAAATAAAGAAAAAGTTGGTTCTTCGTCAAACGCCAAAGTTTAAAGTTTCAACGTGAAATAGAAAGAAATAAATGCATTTTTCGTGGAAAACTCAACCAACCTTTTTTGTAGTGGTTGAAAAAAATTTGATTTTTTTTGTAAAAGTCAGTTGTACCAACCCTAAGGCAGTTATGACAAGAATAAAGTTGGCCTGTATTTTTTTCAGTAACAAAAAAACGTGAAAACCACCCCCTAATTAAAAATAATCGTTACCCCTTTACAATACTCCCGTTACAATTTATTAATGTAGTCATAGTATGCTCTAAACGTTTTTCGCTGGTTTAAAATTTTTAGTTTTTAAAATGCCGCATAGTGAGAAATCAAATAGATTACATTCTGATTAATAAAAGATTCCGGAACAGCACAACATCAGTCAAGACATACCCAGGAGCTGATATCAAATCAGACCATAACCCACTGATTGGCAAAATTAGGCTCAGGCTAAAGAAGGTTAGACGTAGTGTCAATCCAAAATTCGACATCAAGCTATTAAAAGATCAACACACAGAACATAGTGTAAAGCGGTATATACAGAACAATTTGAAAACCGTTATTCAATCGGATGTAATGGACCAGGAGTTAGAAAAGTTACATACAGTTTCAAAAGACATACGAGAGAAATTTCTCAAACCACCAAAAATAAAGAAGAAGAAATCGTGGATGACAAATGAGATTCTAGATATGATGGAAGAGAGGCGAAAGTTCAAAGATCAAGACATGTCATTATACAAAAGAATCAATAAAAAGATCAAAAAAGCTATTATAATAGCTAAGGATACACATCTAAGAAAACAGTGTGCGGAAATACAGCAATTGCATCATAAACACGATTCATTTAATATGCACAAAAAAGTTAAAGAAGCCGCAGGTTTATAGAAACCTAGAAGAGTTGGGTGTTTGGCAGATAGCCAAGGCAAACCACTGTTAACTGTGGAAGAAAAACTAGACACTTGGAAGAATTATGTGGAAATAACTTTTGCAGATGAAAGGCAGAATACCATTGAAGACACTGTGTGCCAAACAGGACCCCCGATTACCATTAAAGAAGTCACATCAGCTATTAAAAGAACTAAAGATGGTAAAGCGGTAGGGCCTGATGAGTTTTGTGCAGAATTCCTAAAACTTATGGATGAACAGGGAATAAAATAGATAACAACTGTATTCAACAACATATACGTAACTGGAAAAATACCCCAAAGCTGGTTAAAGTCGACCTTCGTGACCATACCAAAAAAAGTAAATGCCAAGACATGCCAAGACTACAGAACAATTAGCCTAATGAGCCACTTACTTAAAACGTTCTTGAAAGTGATACACGGCAGAATATATAAAAAATGTGAAGAACAAGTATCATGGACGCAGTTTGGATTCCGCGATTCCTTGGGCACCCGAGAGGCTCTATTCGCTGTCCAAGTGCTTATGCAAAGATGCAGGGATGTTAACTGTGATGTGTTTATTTGTTTTATTGACTACAAAAAGGCATTTGATAGAGTAAAGCATAATAAACTTATAAACATCTTGAAAGAAGTGGAGTTAGATGATAAGGACTTAAGAATCATCTATAACTTATATTACAACCAAACAGCCAATATTAAAGTGGATGACCAAATGACAGAGGCAGTCTCCATAGATAGAGGAGTGAAGCAAGGATGCATTCTGTCTTCTTCTTCTTAACGTGCCCTATCAAGTCCCCTTGACGTTGGCGATTTACATGGCGAAACTGTCTCTGTCTTGAGCTATTCTAAAGAGTTGCTCAGCTTTCCTCATTCCTGCATTCTGTCCCCGGTGTTATTTAATATATACTCTGAATATATCTTCGAGCAAGCGCTAGGCGAACTACAAGAAGGCGTATTAGTCAACGGAATACGTCAAAACAATATTAGATATGCCGACGACGCAGTAGTTTTTGCAGATAGTCTGGACGGTTTGCAAAGAATAATGTCGCGTATATCAGATATAAGTAGAGAACACGGACTTGATCTTAATACGAAGAAAACCAAGTACATGGTAGTCAGTAAGCGCGAAATATTAAATACACAGCTTTTGGTTAACCAACATCCAATTGACAGAGTGGACAGCTACACATACCCTGGTACCAACATTAACAGCCAATGGGATCACTCCAGTGAAATAAAACAACGCATAGGAAAAGCGAGATCGGCGTTCATAATGATGAAGTCTCTTTTCAGAAGTCACGATTTATAACTTGCTACCAAAATCTCTCATTAGATGCTATGTATTTTCTACGTTATTATACGGAGTAGAGGCCTGGACACTTTCCGAAGCTTCTTTAAGAAAACTCGAGGCATTCGAGATGTTGTGTTACAGACGTATTTTAAGAATTTCATGGGTGGATCGTGTGACTAATGTTCTAAGGTCCTACGTAGAATAGGCAAGGAATGCGAGATTATTAACACCATCAAAGAGCGCAAACTAGCATATCTTGGCCATGTTATGAGGAATGAACAGAGATACGGCTTGTTGCAACTCATTCTTCAGGGCAAGGTATTTGGAAAGAGAGGACCAGGGAGAAGAAGAATATCTTGGTTTCGAAACCTGAGAAACTGGTTTAATACATCGACAACCGGACTGTTCAGAATAGCAGCAAGCAAAGTTAGGATAGCCATGTTGATCGCCAACATCCGAAACGGATAGGCATCGTAAGAAGACGTTTTTAAAAAAATTGAGTTTGAAGTGAGAGGAGGATTTTTGTATTTTTACAAAAAAAAATTTTTCTCAAATAAATAGAATTACTATTAGAGATAAGCAAAATTTTGTAGAGTACAAAATTTCTAGAAAAGCTAAACCTACAACTCCTGTACTCTACAGTTAGTCTTAGTTCAATACATTTCTCCTAAAAAAAGCAATGTATTTTATTTTAGGAAATACCAACCTTAAAAAATAGAAAAAAAAATTAAAATTTATTCATTAAGGCTGAAAGAGAGTATGGTTTTGAGGAATAGAAATAAGAGTGTATGGAATAAGAAGTACGATTAAGAAGTTTTATTGTAGCCATTGCTGAAACCACTTTCGAAAAAATGTCCTGTTTACAATAACAACGTTCACTGCCGTTCAAATATCGAGCCAATTTAATTTGTATAATAAACACTGTTTGTATTATTTAAGCTATTATATTATACTCAATTAAAATTTACATATAACAACGAGTAATTATATAGACTGTTTTTTGGAAACAAGTTTGGTTATGTAATATTTAAATGCAAACAAATATTTTTATAGCTAACCTAAGGTCCAGTATGCTAATACTCGTAATATATTGCATGGTGTCATTGTCCCGGCAATATTGGGAGTGTCCACGCTCCATACCTATCTATACATATACGCCCAAGTTGCCGACTGGACTCTTCAAAACATCTGGTTTTTACAGTGGGATTGTGTTCAATATATTTCTGAAAACTTACATTTAATATAGGTAGCTTGTTTTTTTGGGGAAAATATTAAGTAAACATTATATTGTATGATTGTCATTTTCTAGATTAAATTTCGTTATAAATTATTGTTAATAACAATTTCTCCACTTACACTTCTTCCTTTCGTTTTGGAATTGAGTATTTGTTGAGTTACTAAATTTTTATTTATTCTGTTTATATGCCATCTTCATTGTCTTCTGTATTTTTCTTACTTTGTCATTTATCGACTAGATATTTAGTTCTTGACTTACATCGATATTTATCTGTCTATCAAGTCTGATCTGTTTGCGTCATTACCCAGTCTTCACATCTTCACGATCTCATGAAGTTTTATCACAAAGCGGTTTCTTGTCATGATGTTCAATGTTCAGTGAATTATTCTGCATTTATACTGAAACCTGTCAAAGGACTCCGGCACTTCTCTTTCGTAAAAGTGGTTTCAGTTGAATTGGCTATTTGAAGACAAATAGTTTTGTCTATGCTATGCTAATCAAAAATTCTCATGACTAAAAAAATGAAAGGAGTTACAGAGGATCAAAGTGTCAGTTTTTAGTCAATTTGAATACTAAATATTTGTATAATATACAAAGTTTTAGTAAATAATGTAAAGTGTAATACTTCCCTTAATCCTTTCTGTGGTGTTCTGTGTCATTGAGTGAATCAGAATGAGAGATGATTAGAAATATAGGTTAAGATGAAGATGTTATGGTGCTGAAGAACATGGTAGAAACGTGCAATGTCTAAGTAGTATGTATTGATATTGAATATAAAATAAAGCTAAGGAACAAAGAGTTTGAGAGTTTTAATCTACAATCCGACAGGTTATAGGCCCAGAAAATTCTATAGAAATAAAATATGGCAAGTACAGTAAAAATAAATTTATTATTGAACTGTTGAATGGGGCCAATAATTATTCTGCATGGAAATATACAAATTTTCGATGAAAAAGAAGTTGAACAATGGATTACTATGGAGTTCAATGAGAATAATTATACAGTAGAGTCACAAAAGTTATTAGCTAAACAGAAATATAGCTTTTATAGGTCAATAATGGTACAATGTATAGATGATAATCAATTAGAGGTTATTCGAGGTAAACCAACAGCTTATATGTGGCACGCTTTGCAAGAACGGTATGAAAAAAGAGGACTACCTGGACAAATGATTTTAAGAAAGAAATTAATATTTATGAAATTAAAAGAGGTCGATGATCTGGAGCAGTTTTTTAGTGAGTTCGATGATGTAACAAGACAACTGAAAGGCAACGGGAGCAGAAATCAGGGACGAAGATTTAGTATGTAACTTACTACTCTCTATGACACCATTCTTCGAAACAAGCAATTGCAAAAAAGTTATTGCAATTCTAGAAAATTTAGATCCAAAAGAATTGAATTGACAAAGAAAAAACTTAGAGTAGAAGTGGAAAGAGAGAAGGTATCTTCATCCAGTACTATAAAAGATGAAAAACCAGAGGTTTTTTTCATGAAAACCGTAGATTGTTACAGATGTCACAAGTCAGGGCATATACAAAAAGATTGTAGAGTGAATACTGACATATAATAGGGCGCCTATGAGAGTATTTATTGTTTATTTATTATGCAAGGGAAGATACAAGGGAAGAGAAACCCAGGACGACGCAAAATATCCTGGCTAAGAAATTTGAGAGAGTGGTTCGGTTGCAGCTCATTAGAATTATCCAGAAGCGCGGCCAATAAAATTAAAATAGCGATGATGATTTCCAACCCCCGATAGGAGAAGGAACCTGAAGAAGAAATACAGAAGAAATGGTCAAATGAGAGGAAGTTTCAGAGGTAAGAGTTTTAGAGGCTAGATAGGAGGTAGTGGTCACCAATTAAGACAGAGATCTTCAAACCAAGGAAATTATATAGATATGGGAGACAGCAGTTATAATCAGGAAAATAATGTATGTTTTTTGACCGATCATGTAAATTAAATTCTAAGGTATGTAGAAATAAAGATAAATTATTGTTTTATATAGATTCAGGATGCACATATCACTAAGTAAACAATAAATCCTATTTTTAAGATTATGTACAACTTACTAATTGAATTGAATTGATATAGCAGTAGCTAAAAATAATGGTTATAATGTAGGCCAGTGGTCGCCAACCTCTTCAATGTGTTGAGCTACTTTGTTAATTTTGGAATAAACAGCGAGCTACCCACACGGAAGCCACGTAACGCAACGTAAATTAAATAATCCACAGTTAATCTATCATTATATGTATTTATTTTACTGTTTAACTGGTAATACATAATACATAGGTACTAATAATAAACTAATAACAAAATAACTAATATTATTAGTACGTACTTGTTCATAGCTACATTCCTACCTATCAAACGAAGGTATTTGAAAAATAAACATAAAGTTTTATCCAGCCACAACGGCATGTTACGTATGATTTAAAAATAGTTAATAATAACAACAAAGCAACAACAACTTTTTTAGCAACGGAGACCGAAGTATTACATAACAAACACATATTTTTATCTTTAACTTCTGTAAAAAAGTTTGTTTGAAGATTGTTCTTCGCATTCCGAATAAAAGTGGTATGTCTTTACCTTCTTACAACTGCTTGCCATAATATTATTTTTGTTGTTCTCTACTAACCCAACCGCTGGACGTTGGTTACGCGTTCAGTTTAAAACTAAGCGCAATGTCGCCGCGCCGTGCGTATTTATCCCGTTCAAAGCAATCCAGATCGTTCTCGAACACTAACGCGCTGGTCCGGCTGGTCGGTTCTATAAATAGCCGATTCTAGCTTGACGGTGTCAGGGGCAGATCGCTCACCGCAACGTGCCGCAATATTATGACAATTAGATTTTTTTGTGGAATTTTCGGAAGCTTCTCTGATTTTTGCAGTTTGTATTTTTTAAATTAAAATCGTTGTGAGAGCTACCAGAATTGCCTCCGCGAGCTACCGGTAGCTCGCGATCGACAGGTTGGCGACCACTGATGTAGGCAATAGGTGTATGAAATATTAAAGTTTTAAGTCAGGTAGAAAATAATGAGGTAGAATGTATCATTAAAAATGCCTTGTTTTGTACCAAAATTAAGACGTAAATATTACAGTATTATTATTCTTATTAATGTCAAATATTACAGTAATTTTTGATCAGGGGCAAGTACCATTGTATAATGCAAATAATTTAGTAGGCTTAGGTCATAGAAATACGGTTATATGAAATCTCATATAACCATATATGAAAACCAATTGAGATTCAGAAAAGGGTTTGGCGCCAGAGAAGCATTATTTATTGTACAAACACTAATCGAACGATGTCGAGATGTCAATTGCGACGTATTCATTATGTCTAGTTGACTTCGAAAAAGCTTTCGACAAAGTACAACACCGAAGAATGGTAAAAATACTGCAGAACACAGAATTAGATGACGAAGACGTGAGAATCATAGCCAATATATACCGATATCAGAAAACCATAATACGAATAGACTACCAACAATCGAAAGAAATACCTATAAATCGTGGAGTAAGACAAGGATGTGTTCTTTTCCCTTTACTTTTTAATATATATTCAGAAGAATTGTTTAAAGGTGCATTAGAAGACGTAAATGAAGGCATATTTATTAACGGAGCACTTCTAAATAATCTTAGATACGCAAATGACACAATACTCCTTGGCGGCAGCAGAGAAGGACTACAGATCTTGGTTGATCGCATTAGCCAATACTGCGAAAGGTATGGAATGGCACTGAATACAAATAAAACAAAAATCATGGTGGTAAGCAAGAACAAGATTAAGGAAGACAGTGTTTACGCTAAAGGAAAACTTTTAGGCAGGGTGCACAGATATCAGTACTTAGGTTGCGAACTAAATGAAGAATGGGATAGAAGTACGGAAATAAAACGGCGTATTGAAATAGCTAGAAGTGCTTTTAATAAGATGAAAGAAATATTATGCAATGGAAAACTCAACATCGACATTAGAACTGGAGTATTGAGATGCTACGTGTTCTCTGTCCTGTTGTATGGAGTTGAGGCATGGACAATTACAGAGGCGACAGAGAAAAAACTCATTAACTTTGAAATGTGGTGTTATCGAAGAATGTGGAAAACATCTTGGACACAACACATAACAAATGCGGAAACGCTACGAAGAATGAAAAAAGATAAACAAATACTCAACACTATAAAGAAAAGCATAATGAGCTACTTTGGTCACATACTAAGTAACGAGAAATACGAATTGATGCGACTGGTCATACAAGGGAAGGTGGAAGGCAAAAGAGGACCGGGGAGAAGACGCACGTCCTGGCTGAAGAATCTGAGACAATGGATTTAATTCCTGAAGGATGTGTTAGGGGCAAAATGACAAGATTAAAATTGAATACAAGGTCTGATGCTAAAAGATTATTAGAAATAATTCATACAGATGTGGTAGGACCAATTACTTCATTAAGTCATGATGAAGAAAGATATTTTGTAACTTGTATTGATGGTTTTTCAAGTTTTTGTGTTTATATTATTAATGGTAAAAATGAGGTAAAATGTTTTAGAGAATATATAAATATGGCACAATCAAAATTAAATAAAAGGATTGCGACTTTAAGACGTGATCATGGGGAGAATATAGTTCAAATAAAATTAGACAGGTAGGCAGAGAGAATGGAACATGGATAGATTATACCACACTATATACTCCAGAACATAATGGAAAAGCAGAACGATTCAAAAGAGCAAAGCAAGAGTAATGACAGAAGAAGCTAAAATGTCAAAAAAATTCTGAAATTAACAAAAACATTCAATAAGGGTTGCAGCATATATTTTAAACCTAACACAACAATCATTTAAATAGTGTAACAACTGCTGAAGTATGGAATGATAGGAAACCTGATATTAAAAATATGAAAATATTTAGATCTGATTTTTTTTTGACAGAGCAACATTAAGAAATGTTATTCCGTTACATTCTTCTTCTTAAAGTGCCTATCCGTTCCGGATGTTGGCGATCATCACGGCTATCTTTACTTTGTTTATTGCAGCGCGGAACAGTTCAGTGGTAGTCGTGTTATACCACTTTCGTAAATTTTGAAGCCAGGAAATGCGTCTTCTTCCCGGTCCTCTCTTACCATTTACCTTCCCTTGGAGAATCAGCTGGAGAAGGCCATAACGTTCTTGATTTCTCATTACATGTCCTAGATATTCCAACTTTTTAGTTTTGACGGTCATGAGAATTTCACATTCTTTCCCCATTCTACGCAGGACCTCCACATTAGTAACTCTGTCAACCCAGGATATACGTAAGATGCGCCTATAACACCACATTTCGAAAGCTTCGAGCCGATTCATAGATGCAACAGTCAGTGTCCACGCTTCCATTCCGTAGAGCAGAACTGTGAATATGTAGCAGTACAATAGACGGCATTTTGTTACATTATTCGTTTTTATTAAGATTCAGATGCCGTATATTGAATGAGTGAGACAGTACGTTTTCAAATTCATGATTTTCAAAAACTGACTAAAATTGACACTTTGAACTCTATAATTTAGAAACGATCGAAGTCTTGCGACAATGGGACCTTTTGATCAGTAAATAAAGTTCACCATTCTAGCGACTACCATGTTTTTTTTGATAAACTTTTTCTACCCCCAGTTGGGGTGGTAACCACCCCCAAAGGAAAGCACATATTGGCATAGGGTATATTTTATTCTTTGAGCTATTTTCTACCTACTGTTAAAATTACAAGCACATCGGTGCATATAAAAAAATTCAGAGGTTTTCTACTATTTTAGATAAATTCGGAGCTTGTGCAGCAATATTCGCAATATGGCCAAAAGCGAAATAATATGACGTGTTCTACTGATCACTATAATTGCCCGTAACGCTTAAGCTTTTCTTAATTAAAATTTGAGTCAATTAATTTTAAGATTTTAATTTGGTTTTCTACAGCATATTATGTTCTCACAGTTCATTATTTTTATTTTTATTCGCGTTTCAAAATACGTGTTTATTAAGGAAATTGGGCTCATGTTAGTTTAATCATGATATACAATAACTGGTCCTTAATTGTTCGTTTAAATTGATCGACAAACATGTTAAACTTGTATTAAAAGTAAATATCTTCCGTGAATGTAAAAAAGCAACTTTCTACAGTACTAATTAAGTGGTTTAATAATTTAAATATCATCCTTTTCAAGATAGTAGTTCTTTACAAAATATGAAGTATTTAAGATAGGAATACAATGCCGTGAAATTGTTATGCGAACCGTAATTCTGAAATTTTCGTTTATTTTTATCGACTGGTACTCGACAAAAATTTAGTTTTGTAACATGTTTTACACTAAATATTTTACGTTATCCAGCATTCATTTATCACGTCCACTGCTGGACATAGACCTAAGAGAAAACAAAAAAAAGTCAGACAAATCGTTTCTGCTGAGAAGGGTGAGCTGGTTACTTTATGTGGTATAGTATTAGCTATTGAGAATACTGTACCCCCTTTATTTATTTTTCCACGAGTTCATTATAAACCTCACTTCATAAATGGTGCTCCTGAGGGCAGCTTAGGCCTCACTACAAAAACTGGTTGGATGAATTGTGAGTTATACCTGAAAGCACTACGACATGTCCAAAAACATACTTGCTGCTCAAGAGAAAATCCGATATTGCTGCTTTGTGATAACCACGAATCGCATATATCAATTGAAGCTGTCGATTACTCCAGGGCGAATGGCATAGTTTATTTATCGTTTCATCCACATACCTCGCACAAGTTACAACCACTTGATGTGGGGGTATTTGGTCCCTTTAAAAGCAAGTTAAAAGTTGCCTTTAACGCTTGGCATACTGGCCACCCAGGTAAAGCCTTAACCATTTATGAGATACCAAGTCTTGCTAAACTAGCATATTTTGAAGCATTCACGGGAAAGAACATTACTAGTGGAGTTATGAAACCAGGCATTCACCCTTTAAACAAACTTTTTTTTCTGATGAGGATTTTGCTCCTTGCGACAATTATGCTTCCGATGTAATCTCAACAGACATAAACGTTTTGGAAAATCCTTCTGTTTCCACAGAGTTCCCAGTTGCTCAACCCGGACCTAGTACAGCAACGCAATCACTTCCAAAAGATAATCCATCGTCATTTGGCGCTGTTCAACGGCTACAACTTCGACCGTGTCAACACCTGCTTCTTTAATTATAAGTCCTGAGAGTGTAAGACCCAAAAATAAACAAAATCGCAAAACAACGAAAAGAAAAGGAACGTGGTAAATCACATACTGACACTCCCGAGAAGGAACGACTTTTAGAACTACACAATACCAAACAAAGACAGATGCAGATTAAAGAACAAAGACGCCGTGCCAAAGAATTAAGAACTGCTAGGAATATTGTAGCTCTTGCTGATTCTAGTAACATCCCAAAGAAAATTGCTAAAATAAAAAAAATTGAAAGTGATAGTTCTACAAGTTGTTCTGAAGAATTCGAGGCGATGGATTTATCATCGGATTTTTCAGAGTTATCAAATGATGATAGCCCTGCTGATTTGCTCCAACTATTCCCAGAAAATATAAATGAAGGTGACTTTTTAGTAATAAAATTTGAAAAAAAGAAATCAGTGGGTACTATGTGGGCAAAGTCTTGGCCAAACATGATAGCTTGGAGTATCATATATCTTATCTAAGGAAGAAACCAGGATCGTGGACTTTTATTTTTCCTGATGTGAAAGATGAAGCTTCAGTCAATTTTTCAGACGTTTGTCTAAAATTACCGATGCCTAATGTGATTGTAGGGACGAATCAAATAGCTTCACTCTGCAGATTTCCCATAACTCTCGCTTCGAACAACATTCAGTAAAATAGTATGTTTTGATTTGCTAATAAATTGCATTGAAATATTATTTTTTTATTCATTTAAGTATAACAGTTTATTAATGTACCCCTAGCTGTACAAAACTGCCTCTTGAGTTGAATCATTGTATCCCGTATCTGGGGCACTTTGATGCATTAACGACCTTTAAGAATTACACAAATATCTTTTTTTTTTGTTAACATTTCTCTATTTTAGAGATATTTTATTAAAAATAGATTAGTTATTACTGCATTCTACGAAAAATTACATTTTATACTCATTAAATTCCGGAAAAATTAGTAGTAGAAAAAAACTGTATCAATGTTCAACATCAAAAAACTGTATCACCACTTCCTCTACATGTTTTTGACGAGAGAGAAGACTTTAACGCTAAACATAAACATTGCGATTACGCCTAAGGGATGTGAATTGTACAAAGCTAAATATTGCCTTATCCAGCGAATATTTTTTATTTTTTTCTCTAGAAGCACCGATTTTTTCGCACAGAATCGGGGCAAAATTTTCCTCAATTTGTCAATTGTTATATTTAGCAAAGTTTCGTCACTATAAATGCTTGTTAAAAATTTATCCAAAAGAGGTATCTTATTTTAAAAATAAAATGAATTCAATTTCCTTCTTAAATGTTACTTTAATCTCCCAAAAAAACCCAGTACCACAGGTTAAGGTTAAAGGTCTATACCGACAAAAATGAAAACGTTAATTGAAATAATAATTTACAAAGACAAATTTTATGTAGATTGAGAATTTTAATCCTTTCTCCAAAACTTTTTAGCTGCTTTTTATGATAATACTTCAAGTAATTAAAATTACTTCAAGAAAGGGATTTCAAATAATTTTTGAAAGTATTCAACACTGGTTATGATAATACGTTGGGGATGATCCGTAATGTCATAAAATATGTGCTATCAATAATTTTCAAAGTAAATATCACATTATTTTGTTTAGAAAATAGTGTTTAAAGTTTCTGCTACACTTAGATTACGTTTCTAACTACTGTTTTAAACCGTATTAGTTTTCTTTTTAGTCCATTTACCTAGAATAGTAAACAAATTATGACGAGATATTCGACACTAAAAAAGGTTGTTGAAGTCAACGACTTGTATATTCGCTACGGTCATGTGATTTTGGTATCCTTAACCTTGTTCATGGACAGTTCTCTTGTTATTTATATAATGAAATTATTGACATTACTTAATTTTTCGTAGGTAATCATTACCGTGACGTAATACATATGGTAATGTACATTATTTCTTGGTCGTTCGTTTTATTGAATTATTGATGGATGTCTGGACGAGCGGTCAGGGTTAACGTATTTTTTGTTACTTTTCTATATCAATATTTTCGTGTCCTTCGTTTTTATCATCTGTGTTAATAAAGCTGACAAAATTATCCTACTACCTTGATTTAAAACTACAGATTTGTTCTGTTTAAGATCCACATAATACGTATATTTTTAACAAGTAAAACTTTTGGTTTCTAAGCACACAATTACAAAATGTATGTTCCTTCATGTTAACAAAAGTTTCACACATACTTGAAGAAGATAATAGAATAAAACTAAATGCAGACTTATGTTAGCGAGCTTTGACCTCATTAACACCTTCTTCTTCCTTGTTGGTTTTAGTTAAATTATCTGTTTTATCGTCTACATAACATGCATACTTTTTTGTGTATTAAAAAGCCAAAAGAAGAGTGAAACAAAAAATGACACGAATCATCGACGATGAAGGAACGCACTGCAAAACTCAAGCAAAAGGCGAAGAAACAGCAAGAAAACTGTCAGAAACACACGGAAAAAATCAACATATATCAGACGGACAAACTATGTCATTATGTATGTATTAGACATTATATATGTATTAAATATAAGGCATCTACAATGCTGTTATAAAGGAACTACCGAAGAAAATGATAGTGTAACTAATCTACATATACAGATTCTGCCTAGAAAACGCATATTTTCCAAACAACTGGAAACATGCACACATTATTCCTTTACTAAAACCAAAGAAGGACGGAAGCAAACCAGAAAGTTACAGACCAATATCTCTACTAGAATCACTTGGAAAAGTATAGGAAAGAATCAACTACAAAAAACTGTACAACATGCATAAATAAGAAGAGTCATTCAGGAAGATTAATTCGGTTTCAGAAAAGGAAGAAATTGTGAACTACAAGCAAGACTGGTCAGTGACGCAAAAATCGAGATCAACAGAATCAAATCGAATCACATATCGAATTCAAACGAATCGATTATAGAATCGAATCGATTATTGAATCGAATCGAATCGATTATCGATCTAATCGATTATCGAATCGAAGCTATTATCAAATCGAATCGATTATCGACTCGAATCAAATATTGAATCTAATCGAATCGATTATCGAATTATCGAATCTAATCTATTATCGAATCAGTTCGAATAGATTATCGAATCGAATCGATTATCGAATAGAGTCGATTATCGAATCGAATCGATTTTCGAATCGAAGCGAATAGAAATAAAATAGAATAGAATAAAATAAAATAAAATAAATTAACGTAAATTAAAACCATCGCTCCTTGCTTAGACTATAAAAAAGTTATGCTTCCTCTCCTCGGTCACGCCCAGAGTACCAGATCCCGTTTTTGTTTACATTAACTGAAATTGTCGCTGTTTACCATAAGGTCTAGATCGAAGTATTGTGTAGCTAATTCTTTTCCAGTAAGTTCATCACCTCTTTCGTTCCCATATATTCTCCGATAACCTGGTACTGATACCAGTTTGACACTGTTATGCTCGGCATTTTCACAGTAGCATACAGTTTACCTTAGCGTTCCTGAGAGCACCATAGTTTGACTATCGATGCCACAAGAAAATACCTTCAGAACAATATTAAGAGTACCAGTGTTTTTTCATTAACTTACCTTAGTCAGTAACAGCCTCTCCTCGATAGAAATTGGTTTTGAAAATTGCTTATTGACAGTTGAATACTAGGTTTTACAACTGCAATAATATAATCGAAAGTGCTTGGTAATAAACCACAATACTCTTTAAACCAACGTGGATTATTTCTTAATTTCGAAAATAAATTATTTCCGTTTTCCATCGCTCACCTACGACAACGCTTTAGAGTGTTTCAATAATAGAAGAAAGTCGGGTAAAATGGTCCCCCAACATATTTCTCATAATTTTCATAAAACCGCCGTTTAGCTTTCTTTATTATATTCAGTACTATTGGTGCCACTTATGTACGAAGCTGTGAAGATGTACGAGACATTATAGGCTAGTTTTAATACAGCCTATAAAAACATGTAATATTGCTAATTTCACCCTTACAAAAGTTGTATTTTTAGGCATTTTAATTAAAGTAGGTAGATTTCTTTAATGTAGTTTAAAAAGGCATTTTTTCTGTTTATTTCATATATGTTGGAATTTCTCTAATTATCAGAAGTCACTTATGTAAATTAGTTTTTATATTTAATCAGATTTTGAGGTAAAATGGTCCCTCCATGTTGACACCGGGGACCATTTTACCCTTGCTTAGCCTACCAAATAAAGTTTTGAGTTATACAGGAATATTTTTTATAATAATCAAAGGTAGGTATATCATCTTTACAGAAATAATGGTTGCTGCTCTTAAGTACTTAAAAAAGGGCCGAAAATCATAATATGTTGGTAAGTGAACTAAATGTAGACTACCTTATTCGTACGGGAGAGGTCAGAACATTATCGGTACTTTCTTTAAGGCAACAGATTATTCGAAAAGCCTTGGTCGATTCACCTTCTTTGACAAGGAGTTCAAGATCTTTGTAAGGATCAACTTAATCAAAGGAAAAAGGTTTTCACCTCCACACCAATTTATCTTTTGATAAAAGGAAAACAAAAAACACAAAAATCAACTTCAAAGGTCAAGAAAATGAAAGAAAATAAAAGATTTAATGATGATGAAGAAGACGCCGCTTGCATATTTTGCTCGGAATTATTCAGTACATCGCAGGCGAATAAGGTTTGGATTCAGTGCACTTTGTGCAATAAACAGTGCCATCTATTGTATGCAGGTGTAACTGGAAAGCAGAAATTGTATGTATATCTGCGATTTTTATATATAGCAATGTTTTATTACTTTTTCTGTACAAAAGAACTGTAGGGGTCATTTTACCTCATGGGGTGGGGGGTCATTTTACCCTAACCATGGTGTAAAACGGTCCCTTTAGAGCTTTCCAAAAATAATGTTGTTTTTCTTTTAATTGCATATTTAAATATAATTTTTTACAGAAATATGTCCTGTTATACTCCTCTTGTTGTTTGATTAAATTTTACTTAATTATTTCGTTTTTTGTTATTTTTAGTCTAAAAAAATGTTACAGAGACCATTTTGACTCACTTTCCTCTACATACTTTTCTTATTATATCATTTTTTTTGTACAATTACCCGTTCTGTATTATTGTAAACTTTAGCTTTATTAAAGTTGTGGTTAATGTTTTGAATACTCCATATTTATTTTAACTAACGTGCATCGGTATTCGTTAATGTATTTTAACTTTTATTTTTTTACCGCTAAGTATCTCTAATTTAATAATAGTGTTTGGTGTGTCACAAGTGCAAAGAACAAATATTAACGAAGAATAAGAACTAACGGTAAACGATTCATTCTAGTATGTTAAAATGATATATAAATATTTACAAATAATACACGAGTACATCAAATTATGTGTTATATATTTATATTGTATTTAAGAAAAATGCACTTGCTCACAATAATCCAAGTTAGAATTAGATGAAATAATTTATTTTTTAATTATCATCACCCTTTTAAGACTTCTTTTATTCTTCGTTCACAAATTGTTGAGAGCACGAAATATGCCTCAAACTCATAAAACGGTCGTAAATCATAGGCGTTCCTAAGGTGTTTATTCATTAAATAATAATATAATCTTTTAATACTGTTATATATAATATTGATAATATTTTAATACTAATATATTTAGCAAAAAAACAATTAAAACTTTCACGACTAATGTTGGTTATTATATTATATTAATAAAAATAAGAATTTAACCATTAACAATTTTGTAAATAAGAATACCTTATCTCTTTGGATATTTCAATACTAATCTTCGCGTTTAATCACTTTACTAGAAAACCTGGAATTCATATCCGAAGGTACTATTCGTTGCAAGATAATTAATATGGAATTCCCCAGATTTTTAATAATATAATTATATTCGAAACTTAACTTGAAAGGGTGAAGTTATTACGAATGAAAACAATTTTTTTGTTTAGTACGTTTTTGATCGCATGTAATTTACGGCCCGTCGGTGTTTCCGCGTCTACGGCAGTAATTAGCGTCTCGAATATTTCTTTTGCGAATTATATGCAGTGCGTGAGTGATTTTTTATTCCATATACCTACGAACATATACGTACCTTTCGCTCGTGCTCGTTTTGTTGGATTGTTTGTGATGGCTTCATCATCAAGTTTTACACCGGTACTGTTGCGTACAGTCAGTAAGTCTGTCTATTCACCAAGAGAGAAGACTATTGTCCTGAATGTTCACGATGCTCTGGTTTCTCAGAATCCCACAAACACTGTTCGCAACATAGTCAAAAGTTGTGCCAACATGACTGGCGTAGGAGAGTCAACTTTATATAGGTTCCTATCAGAAAGAAAAAAACACGGCATAGCTAACCCAAACACAAACGAACACTTAAAGAGAGGGAAAAAGCCTATTGAAATTGATGAATTTGCCAAAAATGGTATTCGAAGGAAAATTCATGGATTTTTTTTCAAAAAAGAAATACCAAACCTAAACAAAATTTTACAAGAAGATAGAGACGACCCGGATTTGCCTCATATCGGACGAACTAAATTGTGGCAAGTTTTAAAAGAATTAAATTTCCGGTGGGAGAAATCAGACCGAAAATCACTTTTGATTGACCGGGAGAAGATGATGTTGAAGAAGAAATTATCTAAGATTCATACGAAAATTCCAGGCTGAAGAAAGGCCCATCTTCTACCAGGATGAAACGTGGGTAAACTCAGGTCATACTCTAAAAAAAAAATTGGTCAGATAAAAATATATTAAGCTCCAGGCAAGCCTTTATGGAAGGTTGGTCTACTGGTATCTCCCCACCTTCTGGTAAAGGCAGTAGATTAATAATTTCTCACATTGGCAGTGAAAAAGGATTTGTTAAGCATGGTTAAGGGTAAGCATGGGTAAGATTAATAAAATAATTATTAACCCTCAAGACGACTCGGATTCCGAAGTTGATCCTATTTATTTTAAATTTGAATAGTTTTCTAATCGTAATTATATAAGGTAAGTAATAGTAGTTGTAATCGTAAGGTATTAAAGGGGAAAGGCGCAAAATGTCGCCTGTCAAAATGTTCAATGTGTTTTAAATGTATCCATTTTTTTCTCAAATCCTGAGAAAACTAAAAAGCATTTTTGAAAAATTTAAAAGCAGAATGAAATATTTTTTAGAATAAATAAAAAGTTTCTTTTGCATGCAATATTTTCAATTAAAAATTATACTATATTTTCTCTTTTATTTTCACCCCTGTTACATAACATATTAAAATAAACACTGTAGAAGTTTTCAGGGACTTTCTGCCCTGAGTAATAATGTAATCTTTCATTCTGCGTTTAAATTTTTCAAAAATATTTATTAGTTTTCTCCGGATTCGAAAATAATGGATACATTTAAAACACATTGGAAATTTTGCCAGGCGACATTTGGCGCCTTTTTCCTTAATTAAATAAATGTATCTTTTACAAATGGCAAGAAACTTTTTATTTTTGAATAAAATAAATAAGTTTTATTAAAAAATACAATTTACATAAGTATAATTTAAAAAATATATTTATTTAGTTCAAATAAATGTTTCAATCATATACTCTACGACACTGGTCGTTCATATCTAACCATTCAAAATACCCCCGTAATAGGATTATAAGGTATTGTATTCCTTCAGATATAAGGTGGGTTGGTCGAAAACGTCTTAAACCGTCAGTTTTAGGTTGGTTTTTACTGTTATATCGTATTACTTATCCTTTCTGTATTTCAGTTTTCTAATTAGGGTTAAACTTGTAGTGAGCTATCAACAAATTGTGAACCGGGTATAGTAAATTTTAAATTAGAAAATAGACCAACCATTGTTACGAATTATCTGTTATAATTCCAATTTTTCTTGTTTATACCGTTTTTAAACTTATAGTAGATTGGAATTTACAAAAAAAGTCCATACTACTACTAATATTTATATTTATTACAGTATTATTTTGTATTCCACTGTATTATTTATATTTAAACAGCTAAAACGGCAAAAGGGCTATTTAATTTATTTATCGGGAACAAATCTGTTTAGTGAGAGGTTGAATGTTATGTACACATGTATGTAGGCGTTGTAAATTTAATAAAACATATGTTGCTAGCCGAAGAATTTTGTAGAAATATACATAAACGATTGTAAATACTGTACGTAGTGGTGCTGCAAACAAGTCTAGATAGGCACTATCAAACATATGCTACAGAATCGCCGTATTTTAGCTTACCATCCAAGGACGCAAGCCGACTCGTCTCGATTGGACTAAGCGTAAGCGTAATATATATATATATATATATATATATATATATATATATATATATATATATATATATATATATATATACGTAATGGTAATCGAAATATAAATAAACCTATATAAATATAGGTCATATGATCGAAATGCGGGATGCGGCAGAAATTCCCTGCCGCATCCCGCATTTTGATCTACACTTCTTTCGGTCGGTCCATTCATCCTAATGTATCTCTCATTATTGCTCTGATTCCTTCTCTCCATTCTCATGTTGGTCTTCCTCTCCTTCTACTGCATGGAACATAGTTTAAGGCCTGTTTTGGCCATCGTTCGTCTTTCATTGGCAATACATGCCCATACCAAAAAAGTTGTTTGGATTCTATTATATCTACTGTATTGTAAATCCTTCCCGTTCTTCTTATTTCTTCGTTTGGGATGACAATTTACGAACTGTTATTTTTAGTGATGAGTGTGCCGCAAAAGTTGGTACTCAAACTCTCGTTTTTTACGTCGATACAAGAGGACAGCTGAAGCTTTCAAATAAAAGTATGGCCTTGATGATTTTGTGCCAAAAGTCTTCCTTTTTACAAATTTCTTCGAGCAGCCCCACTTTTTTTATGAAAATAATATAGAAATATTGGAATGGTCGCAATATTCTCTAGATATAGACTCGCTCTTTTTCATTAAAACCATATTTATTGTAAAGCTTTTAAAAACACATAAAGCAATTATTGTCAGCTTTAGTTATTACTACAATGTATTTTAAAAAACTTTTCGATAAACGTCAAGTTAAAGATAAACTTTTGTTAGTTTATGAATTAATATCAAAATCACAGTATTCTATATTTACAGAATTACTTCAAAATTATTTGGCACTGATAAGTTTTATTTATTTAAGAACTTCGTTACTAGATAAAACATCAAGTGTTACACATAGTTTAACTCGTATTGAAGTGAGGATTGCAATAATAATAATACAATATACAGAGTGTTTAATTAAAAAAAAAGTGAATAATGATATCAAAAATTTATATATATTGTTATGCTATGTAAAATTGAAAATAATATTGGTTTGCTTTTAATATATTTCAAAGTACAAAATAAAAGATATTTCGAAGAAATGAAAGTCCATTATCCTGGATTACCTGTAGTAAACAAAATTTAACGATATGCATAAATTATTTTCTTTGTAAAATATATTCGAGTGACGTGAGTGAGCTTAGTGAAATCGTGAACAATGCGAGCGGGTTTTCCAAATAGACTTGTACGTCGATATACAGTGAATAAGAAAATAGAATAGAAATATTTAGAAAATATAATTCTCCGTTAGTTCTTAAGAATTTGTAGAAACCGATTAGCATGTTAATAGTTTTTAGGAAATTTATAATTGTAGGTAAAATTGTTGTTTGTTATCTAAATGGTAGATGGGGATAAGTGTGACGAACTCTAATTGGAGGAGATTGAAAAAGTGGGATAGGTATGTAGGAATGAGAGTTTAGCTAGATTTTTGAGGGAGAAAAGATAATCAGTTGTTTTTCCAAGGGTTCAAGTCGAACAGTCATTGTTCTTGGTGGTTCTCCAGAGGTAGTCAGCAGTAGAAGTGAATGTTTGTGAGTTTTCGTGAAGTAAGTGTATCTGACGGAAGCTGATCCAGTAAAATATTGTAAGTTATATTTTTCTACTTATATTCCAAGAGTCACTGTTCAGGCTGGAACGAGAGATTCAGAACGCAAAAAACATAAATTTTAAAATAAAATGAAAATTTACAACATAATCCGAGTTGTTGGTTTTTATTTTTATCTTCGTAAAGTAAGTAATATGTATATTGGCAGTTTTAAATTCTTATGAATATTACATTTTAATTTATATTGTATTATTATATTGAATTATGTTGCAGTGTATTTATTGTATTGTAATTTTTATATTAATAACAAAATAAACAATGAATTTTACTGCAGAGTATGTGTAAAATTTTCAACTCCTTTTATACATATATAAAAATAAAAATATATATTTTCATTAAAATATTGATACAATCCTTCATTTACTATACTCCTATTACAGGTCAAATGTTTATATACAGCAAACAATGCACCATATACCTATATAACTAATTCTTTTTCTCCTTCTGCTCTCTCTTACCTATAGCATTACATATGTAATGATTGTGCAGATTGACTCCTATATAAATTTTTAACGGCGAACGCGCGTATAGAAGTATAACTTCTACCGGCCGTCCAACTGGACTGCCACACCCGTTTTTTTTAACAGCAAGTCACCCTTAATCGAAATAATTCAAATTTCAAACAAAATATACACTTTTAATTTTCTCGAAATTTTCAGCGAATACATACATCCAAGTGGAAATTTTTCTCACAAACTGTTAGATGTAGGAAAATTCTGAATATGGCAGAAGAACGACCGGCCAATTTTATGTAGGAAATGTCCATTCGATTGACTCTCGGACCAAAATTGACGCCAATATGGCCAATTAACGAAATTTGATAAAAATCCAATGGTCTACAGTTTTTTCGATTTTCCGGCAAAACGGTGCATAATTTCTGGACACGTGTTTAGATTTTTTTTAATCAGCAAATCACCCTTAATCGAAATAATTCAAATATTAAACAAAATATACACTTTTAATTTTCACGAAATTTTCAGCAAATCCAAGGGGAAATTTTTCTCACGAACTGTTAGATGTAGGAAAATTCCGAGTATGGCAGAAGAACGAGCGGCCAATTTTATGTAGGAAATGTCTACTCGCTTGGCTCTCGAACCAAAATTGACGCCAATATAGCCGATTAACCAAATTTGATAAAAATCCAAGGGTACCCCCTTGGAAAATTTTTTCCAAATTTTACAATCAAAAAAATTTTGTTTAATGTTTTGGTACATGCACTTGGCCCAGCTTATTCCAAAGATGTGTTTTTTTCTGATACTTTCACCACAGTTTGCCGGAAAAGAGGAAAAATCGAATTAAAAAATCTACAGTTTTTTCGATTTTCCGGCAAAACGGTGCATAATTTTTAGCCACATGTGTAGATTTTTTCAATCAGCAAGTCACCCTTAATCGAAATAATTCAAATTTCAAACAAAATATTCACTTTTAATTTTCACGAAATTTTCAGCAAATACAGACATCCAAGTGGAAATTTTTCTCACGAACCGTTAGATGTAGGAAAATTCTGAGTTTGGCAGAAGAACAAGCGGCCAATTTTATGTAAGAAATGTCCATTCGCTTGACTCTCGGACCAAAATTGACGCCAACATAGCCGATTTACGAAATTTGATAAAAATTCAATGGTCTACAGTTTTTTCGATTTTACGGCAAAACGATGCATAATTTCTGGCCACGTGTTTAGATTTTTTTAATCAGCAAGTCAACCTTAATCGAAATAATTCAAATTTCAAACAAAATATACACTTTTAATTTTCTCGAAATTTTCAGCAAATACATACATCCAAGTGGAAATTTTTCTCACAAACTGTTAGATGTAGGAAAAATCTGAATATGGCAGAAGAACGACCGGCCAATTTTATGTAGGAAATGTCCATTGGCTGGACTCTCGGACCAAAATTGACGCCAATATAGCCAATTAACGAAATTTGAC
Organism: Diabrotica undecimpunctata; assembly: GCF_040954645.1. Classification (NCBI taxonomy): domain Eukaryota; kingdom Metazoa; phylum Arthropoda; class Insecta; order Coleoptera; family Chrysomelidae; genus Diabrotica; species Diabrotica undecimpunctata. The sequence continues at coordinate 30,905,049 of NC_092808.1, forward strand.
AAAAATCCAATGGTCTACAGTTTTTTCGATTTTCCGGCAAAACGGTACATAATTTCTGGACACGTGTTGAGATTTTTTTAATCAGCAATTCACCCTTAATCGAAATAATTCAAATATTAAACAAAATATACACTTTTAATTTTCACGAAATTTTCAGCAAATACCGACATCCAAGGGGAAATTTTTCTCACGAACTGTTAGATGTGGGAAAATTCCGAGTATGGCAGAAGAACGAGCGGCCAATTTTATGTAGGAAATGTCTATTCGCTTTACTCTCGGAATAAAATTAACACCAATATAGCCGATTAACCAAATTTGATAAAAATCCGCTTGGAAAATTTTTTCCAAATTTTACAAAAAAAAAAATTTTGTTTAATGTTTTGGTACATGCACTTGGTCCAGCTTGTTCCAAACATGTGTTTTTTTCTGATCCCTTAACCCCAGTTTGCCCGAAAAGAGATAATATCGAATAAAAAAATCCACAATTTTTTCGATTTTCCGGCAAACGGTGCATTATTTTTAGCCACATGTTTAGATTTTTTTAATCAGCAAGTCACCCTTAATCGAAATAATTCAAATTTCAAACAAAATATACACTTTTAATTTTCTCGAAATTTTCAGCGAATGCATACATTCAAGTGGAAATTTTTCTCACGAACAGTTAGATGTAGGAAAATTCTGAATTTGGCAGAAGAATAAGCGGCCAATTTTATGTAAGAAATGTCCATTCGCTTGACTCTCGGACCAAAATTGACACCAATATAGCCGATTAACCAAATTTGATAAAAATCCAAGGGTACCCCCTTGGAAAAATTTTTCCAAATTTTACAGAAAAAAAATTTTGTTTAATGTTTTGGTACATGCACTTGGTCCAGCTTGTTCCAAACATGTGTTTTTTTCTGATCCCTTAACCCCAGTTTGCCGGAAAAGAGGAAAAATCGAATTAAAAAATCTACAGTTTTTTCGATTTTCCGGCAAAACGGTGCATAATTTTTAGCCACATGTGTAGATTTTTTCAATCAGCAAGTCACCCTTAATCGAAATAATTCAAATTTCAAACAAAATATTCACTTTTAATTTTCACGAAATTTTCAGCAAATACAGACATCCAAGGGGAAATTTTTCTCACGAACCGTTAGATGTAGGAAAATTCTGAGTATGGCAGAAGAACGAACGGCCAATTTTATGTAGGAAATGTTCATTCGCTTGACTCTCGGACCAAAATTGAGTCCAATATAGCTAATTAACGAAATTTGATAAAAATCCAATGGTCTACAGTTTTTTCGATTTTCCGGCAAAACGGTACATAATTTCTGGACACGTGTATAGATTTTTTTAATCAGCAAGTCACCCTTAATCGAAATAATTCAAATATTAGACAAAATATACACTTTTAATTTTCTCGAAATTTTCAGCGAATGCATACATCCAAGTGGAAATTTTTCTCACGAACAGTTAGATGTAGGAAAATTCTGAATTTGGCAGAAGAACAAGCGGCCAATTTTATGTAAGAAATGTCCATTCGCTTGACTCTCGGGCCAAAATTGACACCAATATAGCCGATTAAAATTTGATAAAAATCCAAGGGTACCCCCTTGGAAAAAATTTTCCAAATTTTACAAAAAAAAATTTTGTTTAATGTTTTGGTACATGCACTTGGCCCAGCTTATTCCAAAGATGTGTTTTTTTCTGATCCCTTAACCTCAGTTTGCCGGAAAAGAGGAAAAATCGAATTAAAAAATCTACAGTTTTTTCGATTTTCCGGCAAAACGGTGCATAATTTTTAGCCACATGTGTAGATTTTTTCAATCAGCAAGTCACCCTTAATCGAAATAATTCAAATTTCAAACAAAATATACACTTTTAATTTTCTCGAAATTTTCAGCGAATGCATACATCCAAGTGTAAATTTTTCTCACGAACAGTTAGATGTAGGAAAATTCTGAGTTTGGCAGAAGAATAAGCGGCCAATTTTATGTAAGAAATGTCCATTCGCTTGACTCTCGGACCAAAATTGACGCCAACATAGCCGATTAACGAAATTTGATAAAAATCCAATGGTCTACAGTTTTTTCGATTTTCCGGCAAAACGGTACATAATTTCTGGACACGTGTATAGATTTTTTTAATCAGCAAATCACCCTTAATCGAAATAATTCAAATATTAGACAAAATATACACTTTTAATTTTCTCGAAATTTTCAGCGAATGCATACATCCAAGTGGAAATTTTTCTCACGAACAGTTAGATGTAGGAAAATTCTGAATTTGGCAGAAGAACAAGCGGCCAATTTTATGTAAGAAATGTCCATTCGCTTGACTCTCGGGCCAAAATTGACACCAATATAGCCGATTAAAATTTGATAAAAATCCAAGGGTACCCCCTTGGAAAAATTTTTCCAAATTTTACAAAAAAAAATTTTGTTTAATGTTTTGGTACATGCACTTGGCCCAGCTTATTCCAAAGATGTGTTTTTTTCTGATCACTTAACCTCCGTTTGCCGGAAAAGAGGAAAAATCGAATTAAAAAATCTACAGTTTTTTCGATTTTCCGGCAAAACGGTGCATAATTTTTAGCCACATGTGTAGATTTTTTCAATCAGCAAGTCACCCTTAATCGAAATAATTCAAATTTCAAACAAAATATACACTTTTAATTTTCTCGAAATTTTCAGCGAATGCATACATCCAAGTGTAAATTTTTCTCACGAACAGTTAGATGTAGGAAAATTCTGAGTTTGGCAGAAGAATAAGCGGCCAATTTTATGTAAGAAATGTCCATTCGCTTGACTCTCGGACCAAAATTGACGCCAACATAGCCGATTAACGAAATTTGATAAAAATCCAATGGTCTACAGTTTTTTCGATTTTACAGCAAAATGGTGCATAATTTCTGGCCATGTGTTTAGATTTTTTTAATCAGCAAGTCACTCTTAATCGAATTAATTCAAATTTCAAACAAAATATTCACTTTTAATTTTCACGAAATTTTCAGCAAATACAGACATCCAAGTGGAAATTTTCTCACGAACCGTTAGATGTAGGAAAATTCTGAGTATGGCAGAAGAACGAACGGCCAATTTTATGTAGGAAATGTCCATTCGCTTGACTCTCGGACCAAAATTGAGGCCAATATAGCTAATTAACGAAATTTGATAAAAATCCAATGGTCTACAGTTTTTTCGATTTTCCGGCAAAACGGTACATAATTTCTGGACACGTGTATAGATTTTTTTAATCAGCATGTCACCCTTAATCGAAATAATTCAAATATTAGACAAAATATACACTTTTAATCTTCTCGAAATTTTCAGCGAATGCATACATCCAAGTGGAAATTTTTCTCACGAACAGTTAGATGTAGAAATATTTGGCAGAAGAACAAGCGGCCAATTTTATGTAGGAAATGTCCATTCGCTTGACTCTCTCTCTTCTACCGGCAGTCCCACTGGACTGCCACACCCGTTTTTTTTTCAACAAATGATACAAATGACACTCCATGATTTTCCAAACATTGTTCAATATACCTTTCAGCATTTTAATTGTCCCCTCGAATTATTACAAGTTCTGTATGAGCCTCTAGGGAAATTCCTGTCTACACCATTATAACACTTCAAATCAGCTTTTCTCCAAATTCTAGGTCGCCCATCTAATAATTATCTGTTAAATCTTTATTCATCCGTGAAGAGCACCGCACCCTATTCCTTAACACTCCAATTAAGATGTTCGCGAGCGAAGTGTAAACGTTTTCTCAGATTTTCTGCTGTTGATAGAGGTATTCTGGACCTTAATATATATTTATTTAAGCGTCTTCGAATGGTATATACACAAACGACTTGACTTGTGGCTCTTCGTGTACCTTGACCTGACCTACTGGTGTATTGTACTGTTTCTCGAAATCTTTGAATTGCATCAAACACTGTGCTTCGAAAAATTCCTAAAGCATTTACGTTGTAACGAATGCTTCGCCCATCGCCCTGTAAAGCAACAGCTTGTGTTACTTCTTCTGGTGTCATCATTTTTTTATTGCAATTTTTGAAAAGAAATAAAAAAAATCGAAAGCCAAAATTGTAAATACTTAAAATACCAAAATAAACTTAACATAACGCTGTTTAATTTAATGAATAATAACAAACATTTTGTGAACAACTGTTGTTATTCGCAAAAAAAAAACAGCTACAATAAAATTCAAAATAATTAAATACGTTTTTATCTAAAAACCAAAAAATACATAAAAATCTGAGTGTCCGGTTAATTTTGCACTACAGTGTAAAATGTATAATACTTCTTTTAAAAATACTTCAAAAATTATTATATTCAGGTAAATACTTTTCGATATAAAAACAAATTGGATGAAAGCAATCAATCATCCAATATAATTTAATTTTAGCTAAAAACAAATTAACTCATCCGTGAAAGTCGAGATTGTAGAGTTATAGGAAAGCGGTGAAGTGGATTTAACTTCATACTTTATTTATTATTACTTTAGCAAATTTTTCAAGACAACCTCGTTTTATATTCTAAATACAATAATCCTATTATTTTTTTGTTAATGATAATAACGACAGAAAACAATAAGTGATAAATATTTACTTTCATTTAAGCTTTTATGAAGGCGAATGGAGAGATCAATGCTGGGCCTGACCTTGAAAGATCGTGTGAGAAATGAGGAGATACGCCGACCAACTGGCTTAGACGATATTATACTGCGAATCAATAAACAAAAGTGGAGGTGGGCTGGACATGTTGCTAGAATGGAAGACGGAAGATGGAGAAAGAGATTATCGGAGTGGAGACCAAGAGCCGACAAGCGAAATCGAGGCAGACCACCCACCCGATGGACCGACGACCTAAGGAGAATAGAAACAAACTGGATTGCAGCAGCTAGAGATAGAGAGAACTATAGACGTTTGGAGGAGGCCTATATCCAACAATGGATGTGAAAATGGGGCTGGATGATGAAGCTTTTATGAGTAGATGGCTCCTTTGTAAGTCAAACAGTATGGTAGGAAAAAGTCTGTGCGGGTTTCTGAGTTTGAATTCGTAGATACCTACGCATGTTTGACGATAGACAAGTACATTGAAAGAGTGATAACAGCTGGTGTTTTACAGATTAACCAAACATTAGCCAAACATTAAGTTAACTCTTTACTTTCGTTTCGTATACGCAGTTCAGCCCATAAGGCTAGTCCATTATCTGGGTAGGCCATAATTTGCAGAAATTTGCTAAAAATGATTATCGTGTTGTCTAGTTTAGCGTTTATTTTTTTTTAGAACAGGTAACAGCCTTCTTTCAGTTCTGGCTATATCCTCTGTAAATGGAATGCATTTTTCTCTTAGTCAGCTCCGCTGGATGAATTTTCGATCAGTCATTATTATAAATTGATCAACAAGGCAGCTGGGATAAGATGAATTGAATGATGGTTGGAAAGATGTATTTTTCAATACTACAATAGAGTTACTGTGAACACCCTAAAGAATGTTCTCGAAGAATGTAGAGTTCACTTTTTCATGACAATTCCCTGTTTTCTTCGATATAAAAACAATGCGTCATTTTTCAAAAACCTAGCCTTAGATGCCTGCCCCTTACCTATCAATCCTGTTGATAAACCTTTATTACAAGCTTGCCAAGCATTTGTTACTGTTTTATATTGCCATATAACTTTGCCAACCAAAGTCTCTTTCACGTAATAAATCTTTATTTTTGCCGTACGATATTTCCGAATTAATTATAGATAATTACGTCGGCATGAGATTACTTCCTCCTTTTCTGTTAAAATGGAATTCTAGCAGCGTTTTATATATATATATTGTTATGATATGTAAAATCGAGAAAAATATTGGTTTGTTTAAAAATATTTCAAAATTCAATAACATTAAAATAATTCAGATAAGTAGGATAATATCCAACAAACATTTCGAAGAAGGAGAGATTAATTTCTTGAATTACCTGTACCAAACAAAAAGTAAGCTTTGCATAAATTATTTCTTTGTTATACTTGAGTGACCCGCATAATTTTAAGTGAAAACAAAAAGACAATTGAACGGGGTTTTCCAAAATACATTAATGCAGTGATTAGGGACAAATAGAAGAGATTTTAGATAGAGGTTTTTGTTAGTTTTTAAGAATTATAGAAAATATTATTTGTAAATAAGTTTTAGGAAATTTTATAATTATAGGTAAAAATTTGTTTGTTATCGAAATGAAAAAATGGGGGAATTGTGACGAGTTTTGATTGGCGGAGATTGAAAAAGGTGGGATAAGTATGTAGGAAAAAGTTTAGCGAGATTGAGGAGAGAGAAAAGAGTTCAGTTGGTTTCCAAGTCTGTAATAGGAACAGTGATTGTTCTCTGGCCGGTTAATGAAATGTAGCAAGCAGTAGTGTTGAATGTTAGTGAGTTTTTTGTGGAGTTAGTGTATCTGACAGAAGCTGAAGCAGCAAAATATTGTAAGTCATATTTCTCTACTTATATTCCAAGAGTCACTGTTCAGGCCAACGAGAGATTCAGTTTATCGTAAAGAGAAGATATTCCAAGAGTCATTTTTCACTCGGGCCAACGAGAGATTCAGTTTATCGAGAGGAGAAAGGCTATCATAATTTGAATGATTTGTGCTTTTGAAGGAGATCATTAAGGACGATATACTTGCAACAATCTGTGTAAGATTGCTGATTACATAGGGAGCGGTTGAGAGGAGATAATATAGTCTACAAGGAACAAGGATTTGGACCACTCATCATCAGAGAGAGATAATTTGTTTCTGCAGTTTTTTCTTTTATTGATAACACAATTTTTACACTTAATTTAGAAAGGATATAAATATTTTGATTAGGAGAGTTAGAATAGTTCGGAATTTTGAGATTTCAATTAATATTGTTTGTACCATTAATTTTGATTGTTCACGTACGTAGAACAAAATTTTTGAGAATCATTATATGAGATTTGTTTATTGAAAACTTTTGAGTGTGAATTATTTCATTATTTTATTTCAATATATAGCGTTAGATCATATGTGTTTTTTATTATTCCGGTATTCTCTGGACCTTACCTTTCACATGTAATAGCATAGATATTGAAGCACGAATTTAACCCTGAGATAAAAGAATTAAAAATTGTGATAGAGTCATAATCATATCATTTAAATAATTTTAATTAATCAAAAAAATTAATTAGCTAATTATTGCTTGGCGCACCAAGACTTTAAATATCACTATAACTGGCTTCCAAAACGTGGGGCTTGAAAATATCGCAGCTTTACATTTGAAGGAAGGGAAAGAGATCTGGAATAAGTACAGGTGATCCAGAGATAAAAACATATAACATTGAGTGAATTTGAATTTGAAAGGATTTCGACAATTTTTCCAGGGAATATAAATTTGATTTATTGATTGATCGTAGTTAGTGGATATTTGCTGCTATTGAATTATTTGATTTTATTTTCTTTACCAATCGTACATTTGATATTTATTTTGAATTATTTGAATTTTACTGATTGCATATTTGATATTTGTCGTGAAAATTTAATACATTTGGGGAGAAATATTGTCGTGTTCTGAAACATATAGAGTGTTGTAAAATTTCACATTTGGCGGGGACAAAAACAATAACAAAAAGTAACAACATGTCTGTCACAAGGAGACAAAGTAAAATGCAGGAAAGGAAGGAGGATAACAGAGAAGATGAAACAATTTTGGAAGAAGTATCGGATAATGAAGGAAATGTGACAATAGTTGAGGAGAGAAAAGAACTATCAGGAATAGATAAAATATTACAACTAATGCAACTCCAGTCACAAAAAATGAAAGAAACAAAACAAACAATAGAGAAAAACCAAAATGAAACATCAAAGAAAATGGATAAAATGGATAGAAATCAACAAGAAACATCACTAAAAATGGAAGAAAACCAACGGGAAACAAAACAAACAATGAGCAATATAGAGCAGCGTCTGGAAAACTATGAACAGGAAATTAGAGGATGTGTTGAGGGGATAAAGAAAGAACTGATACAACAAATAGAAGAGATTAATGAAATTAAAAATGATATGAAAGAACAAGAAATGAGAATTAAAGATAATTTGGAGGAATTAGAAAGCAAACTTGAAAATGTAATGAAAGATAGTAAGACGGTCCAGAAAAAGGAATTAGAACAGTTAGAAGAAAAATTTGAAATGGCGCTACAAGAAGACAGGAAGGAAGTAGAAAGAAGATTAAAGCAAAATGAAAAACAAATGGCAGAAATTGAACTAAGAGGGGTAGAGAGAAAAGAAATGGTCATCCATGGAACAAGCGAGGCGAAAATACAATTTGGCGGGGATATTCGGAAAACACACCCAGTACCGTTTGTTAAAAATTTGAAAACCAAATTACAACATATTAGATATTTTGACGATTGCAAAGAAACAATTAGAAACCATTTGAAAGAAGGAGCAGCGTTATGGTATGAAAGCAAGGAAGATGAGTTTGAAAATTGGACAGATTTTGAAAATAAATTTCTCAACTATTTCTGGGGGAAAAATAAACAGAGAGAAATCAACCAAGAGCTACAGAATGGAAAATATCACGAAAAAATGGGAATATCTGAAGAAAGATATGCTTTGCAGATATATAACAATTCAAAATATCTAGAATACAAATATTCTACCGAACAGCTGGTAGAAATGATCAGCAGACATTTTGAGGAAACGTTGGAAGATCACGTGATTTTGAGAAACTATCAAGATATTGATAGTTTGTGCCAATTCCTTCAATTAAAAGAAGCGAAAAGAAAAGAAATGAGAAATAGAAGACAACATGACCAATATAATGGACCGGAAAGAAGGTATTCATCAAATTATGACCAGAGAAACCGACATCCCAGATCAACAAACGAATATAGGCCGAGAAATTACAATAATTACAATAGACAACAAAATTACGATAACAGGAATGACACACAACAGAGAACATATGAAAATCACAACAGGAATAGAGATGGACAAAATCCTCCGAATAGGAATACTAACGAACAAAGAGACGATAGAAATAACCAGAGCTTCCAACAACAAAATAGAAGGGAGATGAATCTTGTAGCAATAGGAAACGACAGACAAATTTCTAATTCTAATCTAATATTTTTAGATGCATTTATAAAACATAAAGCGATTAAAATTGTGATTGATTCTGGATCGGAGATATCGCTAATCAATAAAAAACTAGTAAAAGAATTAAATTTGGACAGATTTGTGTATAAGATTCCTAGGGTTGATTTAGTGGGTGCAAACAATAAAAATTTGACGACAGTAAACGAAGGCTTGGGAGTACAGATAAGAGTGGGAAACAAATTCCATATTATGAAATGTGTGGTGATTGAAGATTTAAATCATGATATGATAGCGGGAATTGATGAATTGAGGAAAAAAGATATCACCATAAATTTTTCGGATAATAAACTGGATATCAGAGCAGAACCAGACAACACAGGAGAAGAAAAGCAAACAGATAGGAAAACAAATTCTGGAAGGATCAATGCACAGGAAAAACGCAAAGAAATCGATATGACTGTAGAGGATAAACCGAAAGTACAAGAACAAGATCTAACAGAAAAGAAAAAGAGAAGGAAGAAAAAGAAGAAGAGTTCGAAAAGAAAGCAGGAAAATAAGATGGAGACCAGAGAAAAACAGGAAATAGAAGGTACAGAAGAATTGTTGGCAACCGACGATAAAACAGAATGGAAGCAGGAAGAAAAAGAAGGTATCATCAGAGAAATGAAAGGAATAGAAACATGGTGCTCGGAATACCAAAGGGAATTAGAGGATAAAAAGAAAACAGAAGAAAAAATGGCATTGATGGACGAGAATCCAGAATTTTGTGAAGAAGTATTATGGACAGTGAACACATGTGAACAAAAGGTGGATGAAAGAAAAATAAATTGTGGAAAAAACATGGAGAAGGAAATAGAGAAGATTTTAGGAAACCATGGAGATTTTGTTAATAAAGTAAATCAAGTGGTTAAAAATTATGAACTTTCTTTTAAGGGAAAATACTTGGAAAAATTTAAAACGAAAATATATCCAATCCCGTATAAAGACAGGCAATATACGGGGTATTTTAACATTCACGACATTTGTCAGTATCATAAGTAGATTTTAATAACATAGTGAAATAATTTGATCCTAGAAAACTTTTGTCATTTTTAAAATTTAACAAAGAGTTTTCGGCAGATCAAATGGCGGGGATTTGTTATGATATGTAAAATCGAGAAAAATATTGGTTTGTTTAAAAATATTTCAAAATTCAATAACATTAAAATAATTCAGATAAGTAGGATAATATCCAACAAACATTTCGAAGAAGGAGAGATTAATTTCTTGAATTACCTGTACCAAACAAAAAGTAAGCTTTGCATAAATTATTTCTTTGTTATACTTGAGTGACCCGCATAATTTTAAGTGAAAACAAAAAGACAATTGAACGGGGTTTTCCAAAATACATTAATGCAGTGATTAGGGACAAATAGAAGAGATTTTAGATAGAGGTTTTTGTTAGTTTTTAAGAATTATAGAAAATATTATTTGTAAATAAGTTTTAGGAAATTTTATAATTATAGGTAAAAATTTGTTTGTTATCGAAATGAAAAAATGGGGGAATTGTGACGAGTTTTGATTGGCGGAGATTGAAAAAGGTGGGATAAGTATGTAGGAAAAAGTTTAGCGAGATTGAGGAGAGAGAAAAGAGTTCAGTTGGTTTCCAAGTCTGTAATAGGAACAGTGATTGTTCTCTGGCCGGTTCCTGAAATGTAGCAAGCAGTAGTGTTGAATGTTAGTGAGTTTTTTGTGGAGTTAGTGTATCTGACAGAAGCTGAAGCAGCAAAATATTGTAAGTCATATTTCTCTACTTATATTCCAAGAGTCACTGTTCAGGCCAACGAGAGATTCAGTTTATCGTAAAGAGAAGATATTCCAAGAGTCATTTTTCACTCGGGCCAACGAGAGATTCAGTTTATCGAGAGGAGAAAGGCTATCATAATTTGAATGATTTGTGCTTTTGAAGGAGATCATTAAGGACGATATACTTGCAACAATCTGTGTAAGATTGCTGATTACATAGGGAGCGGTTGAGAGGAGATAATATAGTCTACAAGGAACAAGGATTTGGACCACTCATCATCAGAGAGAGATAATTTGTTTCTGCAGTTTTTTCTTTTATTGATAACACAATTTTTACACTTAATTTAGAAAGGATATAAATATTTTGATTAGGAGAGTTAGAATAGTTCGGAATTTTGAGATTTCAATTAATATTGTTTGTACCATTAATTTTGATTGTTCACGTACGTAGAACAAAATTTTTGAGAATCATTATATGAGATTTGTTTATTGAAAACTTTTGAGTGTGAATTATTTCATTATTTTATTTCAATATATAGCGTTAGATCATATGTGTTTTTTATTATTCCGGTATTCTCTGGACCTTACCTTTCACATGTAATAGCATAGATATTGAAGCACGAATTTAACCCCGAGATAAAAGAATTAAAAATTGTGATAGAGTCATAATCATATCATTTAAATAATTTTAATTAATCAAAAAAATTAATTAGCTAATTATTGCTTGGCGCACCAAGACTTTAAATATCACTATAACTGGCTTCCAAAACGTGGGGCTTGAAAATATCGCAGCTTTACATTTGAAGGAAGGGAAAGAGATCTGGAATAAGTACAGGTGATCCAGAGATAAAAACATATAACATTGAGTGAATTTGAATTTGAAAGGATTTCGACAATTTTTCCAGGGAATATAAATTTGATTTATTGATTGATCGTAGTTAGTGGATATTTGCTGCTATTGAATTATTTGATTTTATTTTCTTTACCAATCGTACATTTGATATTTATTTTGAATTATTTGAATTTTACTGATTGCATATTTGATATTTGTCGTGAAAATTTAATACATTTGGGGAGAAATATTGTCGTGTTCTGAAACATATAGAGTGTTGTAAAATTTCACATTTGGCGGGGACAAAAACAATAACAAAAAGTAACAACATGTCTGTCACAAGGAGACAAAGTAAAATGCAGGAAAGGAAGGAGGATAACAGAGAAGATGAAACAATTTTGGAAGAAGTATCGGATAATGAAGGAAATGTGACAATAGTTGAGGAGAGAAAAGAACTATCAGGAATAGATAAAATATTACAACTAATGCAACTCCAGTCACAAAAAATGGAAGAAACAAAACAAACAATAGAGAAAAACCAAAATGAAACATCAAAGAAAATGGATAAAATGGATAGAAATCAACAAGAAACATCACTAAAAATGGAAGAAAACCAACGGGAAACAAAACAAACAATGAGCAATATAGAGCAGCGTCTGGAAAACTATGAACAGGAAATTAGAGGATGTGTTGAGGGGATAAAGAAAGAACTGATACAACAAATAGAAGAGATTAATGAAATTAAAAATGATATGAAAGAACAAGAAATGAGAATTAAAGATAATTTGGAGGAATTAGAAAGCAAACTTGAAAATGTAATGAAAGATAGTAAGACGGTCCAGAAAAAGGAATTAGAACAGTTAGAAGAAAAATTTGAAATGGCGCTACAAGAAGACAGGAAGGAAGTAGAAAGAAGATTAAAGCAAAATGAAAAACAAATGGAAGAAATTGAACTAAGAGGGGTAGAGAGAAAAGAAATGGTCATCCATGGAACAAGCGAGGCGAAAATACAATTTGGCGGGGATATTCGGAAAACACACCCAGTACCGTTTGTTAAAAATTTGAAAACCAAATTACAACATATTAGATATTTTGACGATTGCAAAGAAACAATTAGAAACCATTTGAAAGAAGGAGCAGCGTTATGGTATGAAAGCAAGGAAGATGAGTTTGAAAATTGGACAGATTTTGAAAATAAATTTCTCAACTATTTCTGGGGGAAAAATAAACAGAGAGAAATCAACCAAGAGCTACAGAATGGAAAATATCACGAAAAAATGGGAATATCTGAAGAAAGATATGCTTTGCAGATATATAACAATTCAAAATATCTAGAATACAAATATTCTACCGAACAGCTGGTAGAAATGATCAGCAGACATTTTGAGGAAACGTTGGAAGATCACGTGATTTTGAGAAACTATCAAGATATTGATAGTTTGTGCCAATTCCTTCAATTAAAAGAAGCGAAAAGAAAAGAAATGAGAAATAGAAGACAACATGACCAATATAATGGACCGGAACTAAGAATTAAAAATTGTGATAGAGTCATAATCATATCATTTAAATAATTTTAATTAATCAAAAAAATTAATTAGCTAATTATTGCTTGGCGCACCAAGACTTTAAATATCACAATAATATATATATATATATATATATATATATATATATATATATATATATATATATATATATATATATATATATATATATATATCAAAAGTTAAGATCATGTAATGTTTTTTTGTAATGACTACGGCCCATTTTACGAAAATTATTGATTTCGCTTATTTCAGTCGGAGTTGAAGTCCAATTTTTAAGGCAAACGAATGTAAAGTTCTGCAGAGGATATTTTTTTGAGTTCCATCCAACTTACTAGGTTTTCGTCCGCACTGATTTGTATTTAGAGTCAAATTGTTGGCCAATGGTTAGGAGTAGTAGGTAGACCTGTTAGTATGCGTACACTATACCGTCGCATTCGAGCCTTTGGACTAGTTTCATTCCGCCCACGACTAACGTTTCCTTTGACTGTGGACCACTGTCATCAACGCTTAAATTGGTGCAGAAAACGGCAGCATTAGATGGCAGAATGGCGTAATGTAGCATTCAGCGATGAATCACGATTCTGTTTAGGAGTGCATGATGGTCGTAGGATGCTAAGACTCCACCGTGGAGAGCGACGGGATATCGGGTTTGCTGTTGAGAGGCATGTACACAGGACAGTTGGAGTAATGGTTTGGGGAGCTATTGCCTATTAGCTGATCACCACTTGTGTTTATCCGATAATCAATAGTATATTGACGATATCTATGTTGTTATCATGTTACTCCTTGATTATTGTACTGTGAGTATTGTCCTTTGGCTATATCCTCTGTAAATGGAATGCATTTTTCTCTTAGTCAGCTCCGCTGGACGAATTTTTGATCAGTCATTATTACAACTTGTTCAACAAGGCGGCTGGGATAAGATGCATTGGATAATGGTTGGAAAGATGCATTTTCTAACACTATAATAGGGTTACTATGAACACCCTGGAGAATTTTCTAATAGAATATAGAGTTCGCTTCTTCATGACAATTCCCTGTTTTCTTCGATATAAAAACAATGCGTCATTTTGCAAAAAACCTTGCCAAGCTATTGTTACTGTTTTATATTGCTATATAACCTTGCCAACCAAAATCTTCCACGTAATAAATCTTTATTTTTGCCGTAAGATATTTTCGAATTAATTGTAGATAATTACTAATTGTAGAAAATAATAATAAAAAATTATTATTTTCGCTTATTTGAGTTGGAGTTGGAGTCCAATTCTTAAAGGCAAACGAATGTAAAGTTGTGCAGATGATATTTTTTTAAATTCCGCCCAACTTACTAGGTTCTCGTCGGCACTGATTTGTATTTAGAGGTTTTAAAACAACAGATCAGTTTCGGTTTGCGCACAATACATTAAACTGTAGCCACTGACAATCTTGTCAAAAAAGAACAGCGAGCAATAGCTTCCGTTGAAGGAACTGTAGTTTTTGTATATCATATAACATCCAGATAATTTGTTTTTATGTTGTGAGATGTCGATGTCGTTAATTTGGTCAAATTGGTTGCCACAAAGTACCAATTAATAAAAATTTACATTTTTATTATAAATTCTTAATTTATAATTTTTTTTTGTAAACCATTTCCATATTGGAGGTCGCAACGTTAAAACAAATGTAAAATGTAATTCTATTTACAATAAATTGTGGTTTAATCCCTTTAAAAAATACAATATTTTACCTTGGGTAGGGAGTAAGAAATTCACAGAATGACAACGGTACCTACACAGACACTAATAAGAACGCCACTGGAATTGACGAATTTCTTCAAAAGTTCACGGAGTCAGATTTCGGTTTTGAGAATGAGTCACTCTATTCAACATATTGTTGGACCATAATGTTGCAAATTTCGTTTTAATGTTTGAAATTGATACTAGCAAAATATAGAGGTTAAGTATAGTTTTTAAGGAGTAGAAATAACACTCTGAATGGTACTTTTTCACCAGAATAGAGTTAATATGATATACCTATTATACGATAGTGTACGACTTTAACACTAAAATTGGTCGTGGTGCTGAAGGAGACCACATAGGAGCATACGGTCTAGGTACCAGGAATAATAGAGGAGATAGACTTGTACAATTCTACGTAGAAAAAAATCTGTTAATAGCCAATACCTTCCTCAAAAAACATCCTAGAAGGCTGTACACATGGAAATCACCTGCAGACAGAAAAGACAGAATTGTTAGAAATCAAATTGACTTCATTTTCAAATCAAGATCAATGTACTTCAAGAAGTACATACAATCTAGGAAAACATACCCTGGAGCTGATATACATAGCGACCACAATCCAGTTATAATGGATTTTAGATTAAAAAGATTTCTCAAAGTCAAAAAGAAACCAGTGACAAGAAAAATAGACATCTCACAACTGAAGAACCCTGAACAAAAAAAAGAAATAAGTATCAAGCTTGAGGAAGAAATAAAAACGATCGAAAACTTGATACAGACAGACATTGAAGTAACATGGACTGCTCTAAAAGCACAAATAACAAAGATACAAGAAGAAGACATCGTGTTCATAAAACACAACAAAAAACAAGAATGGATAACGCAAGAGATCATGGACCTCATGGACGTAAGACGAAAACATAAAACAAGCCCAATAAAATACAAGGAGAAGGAAAACTGGCTGTCAACGAAATGCCTAGAAATCGAACAACTTCATCATCAATCATATTCATAAAAAAGTAAAAGAATTGACAGGTAGACACAAAACGAGACAAGCAACAATATTAAAAAATGATAATAACGAAATAACTATGGGTACAAAAGACAAACTAGAGAGATGGAAAGAATACATACAAACTCTTTTTGACGACGATAGACCTTGTTCTCCACCATCCACAGATAATCGAATAAATGAAAAAGGCCCAGAAATAACCAAAGAAGAAGTGATCCACGCAGTAAAGTCTCAGAAAGATGGAAAAGCCACCGGTCCAGACAATATCAATGTCGAAATACAAAAACTAATTGCAGATAACGAAAGTAAAAGCCTAGACTTAATAACAGCACTATTCAATAAGATATATGACACAGGTAAAATACCAACAGACTGGCTCTCTAAATCAACATTCATAGCATTACCAAAAAAAAACGAATTCCTCACAATGCGATGATTATCGAATATTAAGCTTGATGTCTCATGTCCTTAAAACTTTTCTCAGAATTATCCATACACGAATTTACAAGAAGTGCGAGTTCCAGATGAGTGACACTCAATTCGGATTTCGAAACGGATTGGGAACACGAGAGGCTTTTTTTGCTTTAAATGTGTTAACGCAACGATGCAGAGACATAAATGTCGATTTATATGCATGTTTTATTGACTATCGAAAAGCATTTGACTGCGTTAACCATCAAAAGATGATCGAATTTCTGAGAACAACTGGAGTTGACGAACAAGACTTGCGAATTATCTCAGAACTATACTGACACCAAACGGCAACAATTGAAATAGAGCACACAAAATCTGAAGATATACAAATCCGACGAGGAGTCAGACAGGGTTGCGTCTTATCATCGCTACTGTTTAATTTATATTCGGAGTATATATTCAGAGAAGCATTAGACGAGGTCCAAGGCGGAATTAAGATTAACAGAATCAGCATAGACAACATCAGATATGCTGATGATACCGTCTTAATAGAAAGCAACGCACAAGAACTACAAAATATAATAAATGCGGTAGTTCACCACAGCGAAATGTTCGGTTTACATCTAAACGTTTCCAAAACTAAAACTTTAGTATTTTCAAAGACACCAATAAACGTACATGTGTATGCCAAGGGTCAAATAATAGAACAAGTAAATTCCATAAAATATTTGGAAGCAAATACCAATAGTCAGTGTAATAAAAGAAATTCTATCAAGAATCGAACAAGCAAGGAAAGCATTCATGAGCATGAAAACATTTTTTACAAGATCAGACCTTAGTTGGCAGCTTAGAATCCGAATGATCAGATGTTACGTTTTTTCTGTCTTCCTGTATGGCTGTGAAAGTTGGACAATGGACTCTGAAATAGAAAAAAGAATAGACGCTTTTGAGATGTATATATATATATATATATATATATATATATATATATATATATATATATAGACGAATGCTGAGAATTCCATAGGTACAAAGAGTTACTAATGTTGAGGTACTTCGTCGCTTGTGTAAACAAAAAGAATTACTAAGAATAATCAAAGAGAGGAAAATGTTATACTTGGGTCAAGTGTTGAGAAGCGAAAGATACGAATTACTTCAAGTTATACTGGAAGGAGAAGTATAGGGCAAAAGATCAGTTGGAAGACGCCAGAACTCGTGGCTGAAAGACCTGAGAAGATGGTTCGACCACTCATCCGAGAAATCTTTCGCGCAGCAGTTTCCAAAACTACAATTGCCATTTGGATCGCCAACCTTCGAAAGGAGACGGCGCCATGAGAAGAAGATATACCTGTCTAATGATGTGCCGCACTTGAATATCTTCTGCTTAAAATTAAAGGTTTGTGGTACTGGAAGGGAGGAGGTTGACAAATGACAGATATCTGTATGATTAAAATATGTCCCCTTTGAAATAAAAATCGACCTTTTTTAACATTTCGCTAAATATCAAGGTGTACTCTTTTGAGTGGCCAACGCTGTATAATAATCGTATTTTGTTTTTCCAGAGTATTACTACAATATCTGACAATTAATTTCATGTAACAAAATATATCTATTCTTAGGTAGAAACTCAGCGAGACATTCCACTACAATCGTACAATTTCACCATCTAAATAATAGTTTCTAAACGTTTAAATAAATTAAATATTAAATACAAGTTATATAAATAAATGTATTATTATTTTAATTGATATAAACGATCACTTAACTATGGTCCAACAAACTATCGTATATAAATCAGATCGCTTTGAACAATTGTCGCTACTTTCTTGTGTAAAACTAATCAATATTTATTTACTAAATAGAGCTTCAAGGAAAGTTATTAAAAAGTGTCAACGTTTTATAATTGAATGGAAAGACTATTAAAGAAAATCAGTTTCAATTGACCCAATAATTTCGTTGAGCTACAACTATTTGATTTCTCAGTTTAATTTAATGTTTGGGCTTATCAAAGAAAATCGAATGCAATAAAGGTGCCGTCGCAGATGTTCAAATTTGTTTGGATGCCTTTATCACATTAATGAAAATAAAAATAAAAATCAGGCAGACGGTTATCGCAATGAAAAAAAAAACAATTGAAGAATTAACTTGTAGACAACAACCAAAAAAAAAAACGGCAAAAAACCATAGCGTTTTTTTGGTATCAGATGCCAAAAACGACAAAATTGAAAAAAAAAATAGGGGTCATATATAATATTAATGAAGAATTGTAGATTCATTAATTAACGAAACTCACGATAGAGTACTAATATCAGAAGAAGAGCTACAAGAACGAATAAAAAAAATTAAAAAACAGAAAAGCAACTGGTCCTGATAAGATAAACAATGAACTGCTAAAATATGGGGGAACAACTACGCAAATGGCTATTAAAATTATTCGTCGATATAATAAATACCGGAGTAGTACCAGCGGAATGGAAGGAAAGTCTCCTGCTACCGATACTTAAAAAGGGAGACTCGAGAAATCCTGAAAATTATAGAAGCATTAGTCGATGAATTAGAGATGAATAGTACATTAAAATTGTTAATGGCAGTCATAAAAGATAAAATCGAGGAAAAGGCGAACATGGCAGATGAACAACAAGGCTTCCTGAAGAACCGCAGCACAATAGACGCAATTTTTATTATCAGACAAATAATAGAGAAGTCTATTGAATATGGAATACCAGCATACATGTGCTTTGTAGATTTAAAAAGTGCTTTTGACAGGGTGAAGCGAAATGACATCTTTAATTTATTACAAGCTGAACAAATAGACCATCAGATAATAAGGACAATTAATGAAATTAACAAGAACAACAAGACCAGAGTTATAATGCCAACAGGGGAAACAGAATGCATAGAACTAAAAGGAGGAATCCGCCAAGGAGAGTCGCTCAGCCCATTGTTATTCAATATGGTGATGAATAAAATAATTTACGAAGTTAGAAAACGACACGGATATCACATGGGAGCGCATAAAATCACGATACTATGCTATGCCGATGATGCAGTACTAATAATTGCTGATAACGAAGATAACCTACAAAGGCAGCTCCACACCTTCAATATCACAGCAAACAAACTTAATATGAGAATATCAGTAGAAAAAACTAAATGTATAGTGATCACGTGATCAGTAAAGAGCCGCGTAGATGCAAACTAGAAATAGACGGGAAAATTGTAAAATAAGTAATGAAATTTAATTACCTAGGAGTAGAGATCACTAGTGACAGGGATATAAGAACAGAGACCACAAGGCAAGCATCAAAAGCGGCAAGAGTAAGTGGTTGCCTCCGAGAAACCATATGGAGAAACAAATATCTGACCACGGAAAGCAAAATGAAAGTATACAAGACAACAGTAAGACCAATCCTAACATATGCAGCGGAGACAAGGACCGATACAAGAAAGACGAAACAACAAATCAACAATATCGAAATGAACGTATTAAGATCAATAGCGGGCATATCATTAAGAGACAGACAAACTAACAGAAGTATACGCGAACAATGAAAAATTCAAAATATTAACAGGTGGATAAAACAAGAAAAAAAAAACGGAAAGAACATGTAAACCGAATG
This sequence comes from Diabrotica undecimpunctata, assembly GCF_040954645.1. Taxonomy (NCBI): domain Eukaryota; kingdom Metazoa; phylum Arthropoda; class Insecta; order Coleoptera; family Chrysomelidae; genus Diabrotica; species Diabrotica undecimpunctata. The sequence goes on from NC_092808.1 coordinate 30,925,059, forward strand.
GGACCAGATAGATTAGCGAACATCTGTAAAAACAACAAACCGTATAGCAGAAGACCCGTTGGAAGGCCGCCAAAAAAGTGGAAAGATAATGTACAGTCAACAACGACTGAAACAGAATAAAAGGCAGACAAACAGGAGTAATCCTAGTCGCGCGAAGAAGAAGAAGAAGAATCGTAGATTTTAAACCATACAGTATAAAAAGTAGACATACAGAAAAAGAAGAGGATTGGGAATTATTATGCTTTGAGAATTTAGAAAAACCAGTAAAATAGATACATTAAAAATCCCACTACAGAGAACACTAAATATTATAGAAAAAAAAAAGAAACTATACAAACACGTTTAAAAGATGAGCACACGCATCTCTTGGCATAGCTTTGTAACCAACATAATATTTGTAGAGAACGATATCTCTGAACGACATATCATACCATAGAAAATAGTGAAGATGTAAACATATTAGATGAAATAGAGACGAAAGGACGAAAACAAGCTCTAAAGGTAACAATGCATAGAAAAGCAACTGATTGAAACAAAACAAATTTATAAAAATATACGGGAATAAGAAGAACTATAGATATTATAATAGAAGAATCATAGACACAGTACTGTGCGAATTAATAGAATCATAGGCTGTTTTAATAAAAAAACAGTTTATTTAGAAAAAATTATATTTTGACAAAACTATAAAGGTAAACTAACATCATTTAGTAGGAAAAATGTCTTCCTTTGGCTGCAATTAGTGCTTTTACCCGTTTTGGCATAGATTCTTCTGACAGTTTCCAGATATCCAGAACTATAAACTTACGAAAAACTAGGACATCTTAACAGAAAAGACAACATAATTTCGTTTATTCATGATTACCTATACTAAGATTTACGGTACAAGCAAGGAAATAGTTGTAAACATTTATGACACGATGTAAAACATTCTAAACCCAATTTGATGAATACTAATAAGAAAGCAATAAAGACCAAACATATCGTAATTTCGATTTAAACAAAATTTTACATTGACATGCGTCTAGTTCACAGCGGTATAAACAATCACTGATCTAATCGCAATAAAGTAAGTGTTTTGTAGATGCCAATGACTTTTAGAGAAACAAAACCAGTGGCGCGTGAAGATATAATTAACAAAGGAATCTGAATGTCCGTATTTTTTTTAATCAAAATAAAAGTCTCATTTCCATTCATGTGAAAGTTACAGACGAGGCAATAAAACTAGCTCAGCATACAAGTTATAACATTCTACTCCAAAGAATTCTCTTTTTAGGACGACCTGTACGTGGGGCCTATCTCAGCATTTCGCTACACTTATACCTAGCTTGTTCAGGAAGAGGGAAGGGCTATTGGTTACGGAAAGTAAAATAATCTCCGCAAAGAAAATGGAAAACCAAAAGATATCAAACGATGAAACGCAAATTGGGAGTTATGATTCCGATATCATTTAATAATTTTCTACTATGTATAAATATTTCTTGGTCCTTTAATACAAATAGTTATTATATTCCATACATGTTGGATTCAATTTTACTAAAATTAAAATAAACTGATTGTTAGTTAGAATTTGAAGGTATTTTTCTCAAATCCTTTCGCAATTATCAAGTTTCTCATTATCCGTCCATTCGCTTAACCGTTGCATCGTTGATCCTGACAATGACTGTTAATCGAAGTTCTACTGTATTTTGATCATTTTTCCTAGCACCTTTTATTTTTATTTTGACGTGACAACGTCTTAAATTAGGTTGTGGCTCGGAGTCACTCATGAAAAAGTGTAACGCCCGCTCACGTCTGTTACGATGAGTCACCGAACGAGAGAGAGGCCCGCCGGACCGGCGAATGCCTTGCGTCTCTCTCCCACTCAAACATGAGCGGTCCGCTGCGCGCGCAGCACTAGAGAATTAGGCGCGTTGAATCGGTGCGTGCTTGTGTCTCTGTCTTTCTCGAGCGTTCTTGGCGTTGGAAAACCGAGAAAGCGTCATAATACAAGTTCACACGTGTGGTTAAAGTATCGTCAGCTGTGTCTGTAGTGAAAATGTGGAGTGCTTAGATTCGTCATTTACAACAACTACAACAATAAAGGTAAATAATTGTACACTAATATTTCATTATTGTAAACTATGATTGATTGATTAATTGTTAGATTGACACAAAAGTTGAGAAACTGAGTTTATAGGTTATGTCATACTATTGACAAATGTTGATAGTGTTAAGTAAATTATTAGTTTAAATCACTCTGCAATCAATCGTAATTCAGTCGATTCAGTCATATCAATAAATATTCTACCGAGAAAAAGACGTTGTCACGTAAAATCTTCGCCCCGTAAAACCGACTTTACAGGCAACCGATTTTTTTTGACAGATTAAAGAATATACAATGTAAGAAAATTTACTTAAATCCTAATAGAAAGTGTCAAAACACAATTTAATTGAAGTCATTTTACTGGAAGCATTGTCAATGCTTCTAATTGTCTAAATAATGTAGAATATCAAACAGGCGCTTATTCAGTACATATAGTCGAGTTGTCCATTCTTTCACGGTATTCGCTCAGAGTTTCAAAAAACAGATTCGATTGACATGCAATTTTAAATACGCATAGGAATAGGAAACATGTCAAAGAAAAAAAGTTATATAGTACCGAGGTGTGCTTTTATCGCAGGGATGAGTACCACCCCTTCTTGGAGGTGAAAATATTTAACCTTTAAATAACTCTCGAAATCGATAGAGAACTCAATGTATAGCAAAAAATGTTATACAGACTTTTTATTTCCGCTTGAAATTATTGATTTCCTACCTTTAAAATGCATGCTTTTGGGTGGTGTTTCAAAAATAACTTATAAAATAGTGCATTTTAACCAAAAAGTCATATGAATCAAAATGAAACTTTTCAAAATAACACTGGTGAACACACAGTTTGCTGCCGGAATTTTTTTACTGTTTCTAGTTAATTTGAGTCTGCTAAATCCAAAAATGTCACTAGATTTGCTCCATCAGATCTTTTTCAGAAAATACGACAACAGATCACATTTCTAACATATAGGGTAATTTAACGCAGCACTTGAAGACAACATCTGAAGCCATACATAAGTATCATTTAAAAATCGTTATGTAAAGCTTATAGGGAAGATTTGTGTTGTTTAATTTTAATTTGATTTTAAAATTTTTCAGTTTTTATATTTATTTATGTACAATAAATACGATTAGTTAATATCTTGGTTTATTTGTTTTAGCCAAACACAGTTTTCACATTTACTTCACTAAACAAGGCCTAACAATTGGCTCCCAAAGAAGTTGTGAGCTTGAGTAAAATTTGTGAAAAGCTAGACTTCAAAGGTTACATATTGGCCCTCAACTTTCGGAGGTAGTTATATTGTTACCCATTGACACCCAATGTTTCAGATGGGTCGTTCAAAGGTTACAGGATAATAGAATTGTTAAAGTCAAAACTCATATGAATGACAAAAGAATATTGGACGAACAACATATGCTAATAGTTGGAAGAGTTATGTCTGCAAATTACACAGTTATTATAGCTGAAAATATAGAGCCCATGCAAAAAATAAAATGATATAACAAACGAAGACATACTAAAAATCAATACAAACAAAATTATTGTATGTCACACACAATACAAAGTACCAGAATGGCATTTTTAGATACAATGAGCAGTAGTTTGTACTCCAGTTTCAATATCTGGAATAACAACCGTAATTGATCTTGAAGATTAAATACGAGCGAGAATAAAAAATGCTAATTAATCGCAAAAATCCTCAGAAACTCCACTTAATCATCCATTGTTTATAAAAACTCTATGTAAAAGCTACATAATGCGCTACATATGATGCGGACCGATAGAGAAATTATAAGCAATATTAAAAAACGTAGAACGGGTTATATAGGAAAAGACCTAGGAAAGAAATATAATTTCCTGCTTCACCTATAACTCCTTTTATGGAGCGAAATATCCAAGGAAAAAGAATCCAGGAAGAAGAGGCTAGAAAACGTAAAGGATTGAATATATATGAATATACACCCATTATGAGCACCTTGTATTTATGTATAAATGTATTTTGTAGTATTGTAAAGTTTTTTGCCGTTTGTGAATTGTACAATGGGTCGAGGTAAAGTTATAGGTGAGAAAATTTGTTCAATCATTATTAGATTTTTTAATTATGGAAAATCCATTTTGGAAATCGCGAATATGTTGCCACTGCCACGCTATAGTGTAAGAAATATAGTCATAAGATACAAGACTACAGGTTCGGTCGTCACAAAACCTAGAAATGTACAAAAAAAGTAAAATAACCGAAGCAAATCGAAGGACATTAAGACGCATTATAGTGAAAAATCGACAAGCAAATTATATGGAGTTAAGCGTTTTATGGAATGACGTTATTGAAAGACACGTTTCTAGATCAACATGTCACCGAGAGGCCCACAAATTAGGATTTGGTACTTACAAAGTAAGTTTTATGGTTGAAAAAATTAGTACGAATTGTTTTTAATAAATTGTATTTTATTTTAGGTTAAGAAAAAGCCACTTTTAACATAACAACCAAAGAAAAATAGACTAAGATGGTCAAAAGAGCATAAATATTGGACTCAGTCACAATGGGATTCAATACGATGGAGTAATGAGTCCAGATTTGAAGTGTGTGTTGGAGACGGTAGAAGTCGCGTCATTCGCAGGAAAAATGAAGCTTTCCATCCCGACTGTCAGAAGAGAAAAGTCAAATTTCCTGCATCTGTCATGATATGGGGTAGTATGTCGTCTAAAGCTGTGGGAAATTTATATTTTATCGATTGGATTGTAAATACGGGCAAATATTTGAAAATTTTAGAAGAATCTCTTTCACCAATTATGGAACACTGTTTAACATCAGCGGAAGATTTTGTCTTCCAACAGGAGGGCGCAGGCTGTCATACCTCAAAAAAGAGTTTAAAATGGATTGAAGACCATGGCATACCACTTCTGGAATGGGTTTCTAACAGTCCCGACTTGTCCCCGATAGAGACTTTGTGGCGCGAAATGAAAAAAGCTTTGAGAAAACATCCTGCTAGGTCCGTCAATGAACTGAAGAAAAAATGGCAAGAAATATGGGATTCGTTTACATTAGAACTTTGTCAGAACTTGGTAAAAACTATGCCTCGAAGAATTGGATGTCATTAAAAATAAAGGGGATGTAACTCAGTGGTAAACTTTCTCAATTTTTTTTGTTTCTGTAATGATGGCCAACTTTCAGTAATCAAGGAGGCAACTAAAGAACAAAAAAGTGTCGAAGAATCAAATTTACAATGGAAAAATAAAACAGAAAAGCCTTAGCCTTTTTAATCCACTTCTAAAGCTGTGATCCTAATGTTGTATTAATATTAGCATTTTCGTAGTTCCTAAAGTTACGTTACTGATTTTACCTATAAATTTTTATGATTTCTCAGGCCCCTCCTATGGATTCTGGTACTCGCATGTCGTGTGAATAACAAAACGAGTTATCAAAAAATCGACTACGACCTCTTGAAGGTTCGTATTAAACATATTGCCGGTTAGGTAATTATTTAAATGTTTCTTGCCTAGCTTACTTGGTATTCCATACAAATTGAAGGTATTCGTGGGAAATACTACGTGAATGAGGAAGTTTGAATGAGGATTTTGTTTTTTTTATTGATCGACAAATATGCATTGTAATATTTTATTGAATATTACCAAAAATTTCGTTAAATTATTGTGTCCAGACAACTTCTATTATAAAATAGTTTCCTTACTTATAATCTTTTATTGTACACTATAAGTGATAAATAATCATTATTCGTTATCTTTTATCATTATTCTTCCAATAACAAACATTGATAAAACGACAGCCCATTTTATTAGTACGCTACGCTGATATCTAAACTAGAAAGAAAATAATTACTCAAATTAAACGGTCAAGCAAAGGTCAAATCAAGATAATTAGGAAAACCGATGACTTTTCCTTAAATTGAAGAACAAAAAATAAATCAAATATTCTTTACGGAATCTGTTATGCTGAAGTATTTTACAGAACTATCCACAAAATGAAAATCCTGGTCACTATGGACTCATTACTTAATAATGAAAAGTATCTCTCTAATGTGGTTTGCAAGATAATAATAATACAATTACTACTTCTAAGTGAAACCACAAATCGTAAAATAGGACGCATTTCAACATCTCTGTTATCATCTCAAAGAGAATTGAAGTACTATTGTAAAAATAATACCTCAATCAACCATGGGAGCTTGTCGTCTATACCTTGCCTAGCTCAGTATCTCAAGGGTGAGTTCGTCTTGTCTTAAACTAGGGATTGAACCTGAGTTCTCATTTGATAGCAAATAAGACAAATTTTAACCAATCATAATTATTTAAATCAATAAAAAAACAATAATTAACCCTGCCAAAGCTTAACAGTTATAAGTGTTACTTATTGCTTCGATGGGCTGCTTGTGTGTTTAGCTGTTAGGTCCTCCAATTAAGTTGTGGCTTCTGGAGAGCTGCAGTCACACGTGGCTGTATGTCCTGACTAAGTTTTGGTGTCCAATAAACCAATAAATCCAATAATTTCAATGAATCCAATAATTTCAATAAATCCAATAAAGTTTTGATGTATCCAACAAACCCAATAAACCCAAGAGAATTTGTAGACCATAAAAATGAGTCTTATAATCATTTTTGCCTTCTTTTATAAATTTCAAAAAGAGGCAAAAAATAATCTCACCACAGAAAAGTTGTTTTGACAGAAAGTGGGAGACTGAACTTAGCACAGATGTCATAGGATGTTGCTATAAATATCATGAAGCTAGCTTGTCTGTCAACACGGAACAGAATAGTCTGCCGAACAAAAAGAGAGAGGGCGAATATTTATTCTATGGCACAGAAAGAGAGAGAAAATAAAGATAGAGGAAGAAAAGAAAAAACATAGGGCGCCAACTACTGTATAGTAAAATAGTAAAAATAGTAAAAATTAAACTGAAGATAAAGAAATTAATAAACAAATTAAAATGAAATAATTATTTAAATATAAATTAATAGAGATGTGACGTTTATAACGTTACACACTCCTAGCACCCATCAGAAAAATTTCGAACACAACTGAGAAATTTTTCTCAACGAAAACAAGAACACAATGTTCTACCTAGGAATAAATATAAGCAGTAGTAATCTGTAGTAACAAATCAAAAATAAATGCTTTAAAAGAAAGCAATCAAGTTAATAAATATAACAAAATATTGATCATAAAAAAAAATTAAGAGTATTACTCAGGGAAATTGAATGCTTCCCAACGAATTGTAGTATCCGTCAAACTAAAATTTGTTATATGTTATTTAAAAAATATATAAAATAATTAAATTAATGAATATAAGTAATTAAGTATATATTACTACTCATAGAAAATTTAGAGTATAGCTCAAATTTGCTATATTTTAAAAAAATACAATAATCTTCAGATGTTAATCTGGGGAAAATAAAAAAAATTACCCAATGAATTGTAGTATTCATCACACTAAAATTATTAATCTAATATTAATAAATTACTACAGAGAATATCTCTGGAAAAATAAAAAATTACTCAATGAATTTCAGTAATCATTAAACTGAAATTAAATAGGTACTGTTACAAAGTAAGCAGTAAGATGGTGTAGCATAAAGTTTATAATAAAAATTTAATAATTATAATATAAATGCATATTACCTACTACTACTAAATGCATATTAACTACTTTTATAAATAAAAAATAATAAAAATTAAAGAAATTAATAAACAAATTAAAATGAAATAATTATTTAAATATAAATTAATAGAGATGTGACGTTTATAACGTTACAAATTTAAGACAATTTTAATCTGAAAGAATACACTACATTGAAAGAACTTTATGTAAATACAGAAAGTTTGCTACTTACGGATTATAATTACAACAAAATGGCTAGGTTGTCAACGCCATATGGGATAATTAGAATGGAGTCCTTCTTAATCAATAAAATCATTATCCCATATGGCGTTGACAACCTAGCTAATTCCTTTTAAATCTAATCCATAAGTAACAGAACATTTTTACATTAAATAGTTTTCTGTCCACTAAGTTTCTCCTATATTGTATAGCTGACGATAACAGAGATATCGAAACGCATCATATGAGTTAAAAAATAAAGATTGTTTTTACAATTTACGGTTTCACTTAGAGTTCGCTCTAAAATTATCATTATCATTTTCTTATTTCCGGGGATATCTTGTGGTCTGGTGGTAATTCAATATGTTATTATAGTTTATTTTTATTAACGAGAGAGTAATTAGCATAATTTTAACTGGTAGCTCCGATCACTCCATGGGCGTGCTCAAGATTAATTGAAAAATTACTTTGAATAATTGTAAAAAATAAATGAATTATTTCAGTGTTATAAAGTGTTATGTGTATGTAAACAAAAGTGACCTCTTTTATCACACACTATATTAGAACTGACTGGCCTACATTAAAAAGAGTTTTAAAAAATTCACATTTTTTTTTATTTTTAAAAATTACAAAAGAGAAAAAGAGTTTTTAAAACCGTCTAAGGTATGTTAAATAGATGAATAAAAATATTAATATAAAACTTACAGCTACTTGTTACAAATCCAAATCAGATTCAGAAGATGAACTTTCAGAACCAAGATTTATAATAACTGGCTCGATCATTTTATCAGTAATATTGTCCAGCTTCCACATTTTTTCCTCTTCTTTAATAGTGTGATTTACTGCCTTTTCCCAGTTTTCAGGTTTTACATTATTTACGGCCTCCAAAAACAACTGTTTAACATCATGAATTTTAAAAGTGGTATTTTTTCTTGAAACTTCACTCTTTATCTGTGCCCATACCAGTTCAATCGGGTTTAATTCACAATGATATGGTGGGGATCTAAGTACTGTCATTCCACGATTTTTGGCAATTTCATCAATTTCGTATTTTTTAAATTTTTCTTTATGAAGGGCACACAACGAATAAAGTTCCTTTCTTATATATCCGGGATGGTACGTAATATTTTTTGAACTCAGCCAATTCTGCAAGTCTTTTTTTAACCACTTGGTTGTGGGCAGTCCTTCTATAAGTCTGGAGTGATAACTTGCATTATCCATTACTATTACACAGTTCTTAGGAAGAAGATCTATCATTTGTTCGAACCATTCTTGAAAGACATCAGCGTTCATGTCTTCATGGTAGTCACCGGTACGAGTTGATTCAAAAGTTAATAAACCACCTTCAACAAAACCGTCTGAACTGCCAATGTGTACTATTATCAGCCTGCGTCCCTTTCCTGATGGTGGGTTTAAACCAGTAGATAAGTTATTTACAAAAGCGTGCCTTTGACTTGTAACAGTTTCATCCTGCCAAAATTTATTTGGTGTATGACCCTCGTTGATCCATGTTTCATCAAGATAAAATATTTTTCTTTTTTGGTTTCTCATTTCCTTTATGGTTCTTAGAAAATGTCTTCTCCATATGACAATATCGCTTCTTTCTAATAAAATAGACTTTCTGGGATTCTTTTTCCAGCGGAAGCCTATTTCTTTTAAAAAGTTTCCATAACGTACTTCGACTCATTTCTGGGTAATCCTTATCATCTCGAACTAAGACAAGAACTTTATCCAATGTTGGAAATTCTTGTCTAAAGAAGAATTCATGCACTTTCCGTCGAAGTCCTTCTTTAAAATGATATTCTATTTGAAATTTTGGTTTCCCTGGAGCATTACGTGGCATTTGAAAACTACCACATTTCTCTTCTTTAATAACTCTGTAAATCGTAGATTTCCCAACACCAAGTGTACTGCTAACTAACTCAACGGTCTCATCAACACTTTCACATAAACGTTTGTCTGTAAATGATTTAAAACAATTAAATATTAATGTTTTTTCATTAACTGTTAGAGGACCAATTTTTCGGCGTTTACACGGCACTTCCAAATTTTCCATAACACTAGTATACACAATAAACTGCACCTTGCAACTGAAGTACCTACTTTTAGTGAACTGTTAAGAATTTTGAATACGCCACTTGGACCTTCCTATATACAACATGGAAAAACCCACTATCACATTTTCTGTGGAATAAGTTTAGAAGGTAATTATCTAGTCAATTACTGTCGTAGATTCCTGGAAATAAAGAATTAAATGTTTGATTGTTGAAACCCTTACTTCGTGGAATGCACTCATTTCAGATAAAATAAAACGTTTTATTTTATCTAAAGAATTAAACTTTATTTTGCAAATAGATAAAATAAAACGTTTTATTTTATCTAAAGAATTAAACTTTATTTTGCAAATAGGTAGGTACTTATTAAACTTTTATTGGTTATATATAACCAATAAAATAAACATCTTACATTTCTTGCAAATTCATTAGTACCTGTTAACCTCCATCACTCCGACACTGGCAACCTTATTTAGGGATTAGTAACCCTCACAACTATTGTATTCTATTCTGCTCCAACCTTTATACCTGGTGGTCATACTCAATTTAAAATTGTTTTCCTATATACTTCTGTAAACTTGTTGACAAATATCTGTTTTTCATTGAGTCACCCGTATCAACAGTTTAGGGATTTGCATACATAATTTATTGTTTTATTACTCTCTCATACATAAAAATACACTATAGCTGGAATATTTTCTAATTCTCTACGCAGATTCTCGAAGTAGGCAACTAAAGTTTCTTTTGAAATATTGTCTTTTAATGTTGGTCGCCTTTTTTGGGTAATTTCTACTTATGCCGTCTCAATAATGAATATACCCAGTCAGTTCCAGGTAAATTGTTTTTGAAAAGAGGCACTTGTCCACCCTGGACATCCAAAACACTTTTGGCGAAATATTTTATATCCCGCAAGTCAAGGGGAAATCCCCACTCGCCGCATAATGCAGAACGCTGTATAATGGTGCTTCTTCGGCAGAGCGACGTAAGGAGCATCCTTCCTCAAGAACGTTCTAGAGGGAATTTTCCACCCTTACTTCGTCATAGAGCTAGAGCTAGAGCTAGAGATAGAGAGATCTGGAGACGTTTGGAGGAGGCCTATATCCAACAATGGATGTGAAAATGGGACTGGATGATGATGATGATGACTTCGTCATAGTCCTTATATGAACGAGAACCCAGTTTTAGATTTCTTCAAAGCACTAATTTAAGATTTCTTCAGAAAAAATATTATCAAATTCGCCCCCGTGTGGGTTAAATTTCGCCCACAGACCAGATCAAATTAGCCCCATTGTGAATTTTTAAATTTCCCGCGTAAATTGATACCCTAAAATAGCGTGTTTGCATGTAGATCGAATCATGGAATGATCAGAAACGGGCAAATGCCGTAGCGAAATGAAACTGGATCAAAATGTAACTGAGTAGATACAGAAAAAGCACACTACATGGTTTGAATATATAAATAAAGAGGATGACGGAAGAAAGATGGTCTTAAAGCCAATGGATTGGCAAAGCCCGGAATGGATTCTCTCCGGAGAAAAGAGTGTCCTCGAAGAAATCGACCATAAAGGCATGTAAAAGATGCAACAACGTATTGCAAAGAAATTAAAATGGAGACGTACACAGGAGTAAACGATCCGTTGTAATACGGTAATTAAAATTTATTAGATAAATTATATTATGGATAAAATTGGTAAGTATATATAAGGTTTTATCAGCAATAAAAGATATTGAGATAAATCTTGTTTCAAATCGAATTTAACATTCCATTTACTCTACTCTAGATTAAACAAATTCATAAAAAACTGAATAAAAAATTATAACGGCTGCATTTTTTGTAATTTTTATGAATAGTCATTGCCTGAGTCACATTTAATAAAAACGGTGTCACTCCTACCAGCTTCCTTTCCGCCCTGTTGACAAATATGTACGTCGAAGACAAAACCATCACCCGCTTACGCAAAATAGAAAATCATTTAGCATATTCAGTTAGCATATAAGGCTAGATTGTATAGTGCAAGCACCTTAATATGAATTAGTTGAAAAATAAATATGCTGACCCAGTTTTCATTGGTCACACACCTTTTCGTGTATGTGTAGCAGAGGCATGGGCGCTCATCGAAAACATAAACACCCTTCACGTTTGGTACAAAACTAGAATGTGTTTTAATCGAATAAATACAGGCATGTGGATAGCGTGAGTGAGTTAACAAATTTCTTGGAAGGGCACTATTTATGATAATAATATGATCAATACATCAAAATTACTATGCCACGCTCCCAAACAGACAAAATAAATGTATTATTTTTTGTCTTTTTATTTTTTGTACAATTTTATTGTTTGTATTATTTTTATTATTGTCACAAACTTTTTCATTTAAAAAATTTTAACAGTTTAATAGTATTTTAGAATTTTTAGTCAAATTTTCTTCCTTCCTGCCTGTTTTATGTTCCAGGATTCCTTCTGATTGGTTTCTCTGAACCTTTGTTTTTCTTCAGAATAATCTAGACGCTTAAAATTTTTTAAAGGTTTTTAGTTACATTTTTCTCTGCATAAAAACGTTTTCATGGGGTTCATAATGCCATCTCTTCTGATTTCCGCCGAGACACATTAATTTAAATAAAAAAAAAAACTGTAGTTTATTAACAAAATAAAACTGCATAAATTAAACAAAGGTTTAAATGATTATTTTTGAAATTATTTAGTCGTTTATAAATTAGTATTTAGAAATAGAAAGTTTTTAATCAAATTCGTTCATATAGCTATTGATAACGATTCAAACGTCAAACGGAAGGTTTGACGAATTGTAGGTACTCTTGTGCCATATTTGGCTTTTCAATTCATATTATATACTTGAGACTCGCTTGGGAAAATATAAATATGATTGGATGGATTTATATTTTTTTATTATTTATCAAAATTCATTTTTTTTGTTTAAATAATTTTTTCAAGATAACATTTCTAAAAGAATTCGAAAAAGAAAGAGAAACATTTATTAGACAAAGTATTTTTTATAATAGTGTTTTTTAAATATGTGTAGCAGCAAAATTTTATTAAAAATCCTAATTTTATTTGCTATAACCAATAAACGATAACTTGTTGAGCAGTGCTGATTGAAACAACAGAGAAGTAAAATGATATTCATAAAGGTAGTGTAAAATATATCGCCGCTTATCTGGTCCGCTAGTAATAGAGTTACCAGCATTTGATTGCAAAGCGGTCTTCTTAGGTGGAAAATACTTTAGCAGCTTTTGCTAAAAGATTTAATCTTTTACACATTTCGTATAGCCCAGAGGAAAGAAAACGATATGATTAAATCGTTTCCTTTAATTATTAAACAAAAATAATGATACAACGAGAAGAAATATAGTCCCACAAAACATTATACATGAAGATGACATTGAAACGGTTGGAAAGTTTACATACCTAGGAGTAGAAATATATGCCAACGGATCAGAAGATGGAGAAATACGGAACAGAATAATGTAGTCAAACGGAGCTTATTTTGCCCTCTCCCATATATTTCGGTCTAAAAATGTCCACCCAAATACAAAGTTGAGAATCTATAAAACCTTAATTCGACCAATAGCTGCTATGACAGTGAAGCTTGGGTCCTGAAAGAAACTCGATACATCCGAAAGGAAAGTACTGAGGAGAATACTAGGACCTGTAAGGGAAAACGAATTTTCAGAAGTCAATATAACAACGAGCTTTATCAACTTTATAAAGAAAGCATCACTGTCAGACTTCATTAGAATACAAAGATTGCAATGGGCCTGACATGTGACAAGAATGGGAGAGGATAGGCTACCAAAAAGAGCACTGAATGCTAGAATGCAGGACCGGTTGGAAAGCCAAGAAAGCGCTGGGAAGACACAGTAAACAGCGACGCACAAGCCTTTTTAGGAGTCCGCGTATAGAGAAGATCAGCCACAGACAAGCAAGGGTGGAGGCAAAAAATAAAGGAGGCCAATGCTCAATTTGGGCTGGAGTGCCGTAGAAGAAGATAGCAGCTTTTGCTAAAAAATTTAATATTTTACACATTTCGTATAGCCAAAGCAGGTGGCACAACTGTACGCTAACCACTGCAGTGGTTAAGTTTTAGGAGACATTCGTTGGACTTTTCGAGTTTGAATTTGTATCAGCCCAAGTGTCTGATGAGGCAGGGATATGCTGAAATCATTCATAACACTTTATTGATACCGATTTATTAAAATAACGATTTTCCATTAAAATCCGACATTAGAATACGGTAAGTTCTCTTCAATTTTAAATAATTTGTTTTTTAATTTGTTTTATAACAAAAATATGGTTCTCTATAGACTTATCTTTCAATATTTTCAACTTTAATGAATCTTTCCAGAGCGGTCGAGTTAGATTATCAGCACCTACAACGTCATTTTCTTTTCCAAAAATAATTCGAGCCGTCACCGTTCTTCGGAGCACATCGACACTATTAGGCTTAGTTCAGCTGGTCGCGCGACAACGCACGTTTGTAGCTCGACCATCTGATACATCATCGCGCGTTTTTTTTTATTTTGAGTTTGCGAGAACGTATAATTGTAGCGTCGTAGTCGTCGAAAATGGAAGTTTATGGGTTTTGTATCGGAGGTTGAAACATCGACGTCGACGAAGAGAAAAAAGATATTGAGTGTATCATATTTTAACCTTCAGTATTTTATTAGAATATTCCTTCGAATTCAAGTTCCATATGGCTAGTCTTTTTTCTACTTCATCGATAAATAAGTCAGTGTTAAAATCATCGTCCATCTTGACACACTTCGTACGTCTAACCGGCTCTAATGGCGCTAATCAACTGAACACGTCTATGCCTGATTGTTGTACTTACGACGTCGAGTAAATTATGCGCGAATTAAATATTTGTATATGACTACTCTGCATCTTTAGTCGCGCGGTTTGTTGTACGCGCGTTCACGCGCGATCATCTGAACTTATCTTTAGCTACCCGAAATACTTTAAGATACAAATGGCACCGAAAAGGAACTCCCTGGCAATAATGTCATACGATATTATTATTATTATTATTATACAATTTTAAATTTGTAAAACAGATTCCCTTATATTAAATAAATATGATTTTTTTATGATGCGCTTATGGTGAAATATTATATTTTTAAGGTAGATATTGACAAGCATATTAGTGTGTGTATAAACTAGAAATCCGATTTATTACGGCATATCCATTGAACTCGTTGTAGTTAATGCAATTATTTTCATAAATACCACAAAAGGAAAATTAGGAAAATTATGTCAAGGACGTAGTCGAGTAGTACGATGTTAATATAACTAGAGTCGTTGGAAGTTAAAAAATAATTTATTTCTGGAAACGTTGTAATTTACTATATTTATCATGTATTATTAAACAGCAGCCTTACATAAACAATTGCGGGATTTTTAATTAAATAAAGAGTGAAGACATGTGATCAAAGTGAAACATCCATTCAAGCTAGCCTTTAATAAAGTAAGAAAGCTGATATAAGGGAAAAGAATAGGCACGATGAACAAAATCTTCTTCGTTTTTGCCAATTTATCCTCAGTTCTACCTTCATCCCTTCTTCAGCTCTGGTCTGCCTCAAAACATTCTTTCATCCTTCATCAGATACCTGAGTTTACGTCGCCCCCTTGTTCTTCTTCCGACCGGCCCAGTTAGCATGGTTATTTAAGAAGGATGAATTTCATCCATCCGCATAACGTGGCTCACCCATTTTAGGCAGTTTATTTTGATGGTTTTCACGATTCTGCATCACCAAAAGTCTAGAGTTCGAAATTATATCGCTTTCTCCACAGACCCTGTTCGTTAACCGCCACCGCCGTTTTGGCCTAGGCCAAAATAACAGCGGTTAGCCACGCATATTGTTTATGCAGTCAATCAGTGATCCTAAGTAGCAGAACCCTTGCCAAGTTATCACAACTTTGATTATATTCACAATATAATAAATCAAAATAGCTAGAGTTTACCACATTAAATCGCATCTTATCTACAAACATTTTTTACATGTACTTATCTCAAACTTTGAAAATTTGAGCGGTGATATGATAGCAAGATTCTGTTAGCAAAAGGATTAGTATATTAAGGACCAAATTATTTTAGGAATTTATGCTTCTTTTAATACTTTCCTTCTTCTGTTCTTAGGCAAGACACGAAAATTCTATTAAATTTTAGAAAAGAGCTATTTATGTACTTACTGTCAGAAGCGTCTATACTTGGGTTTTAAGGATCTCTTTCGGTTTAATTATTGTTTGGCCGGTGTATGTTAACCTCAGATCACTGAGAGAATCACAGTGTATGGTTGTTTCTTCCTCTAATTCGCATTGTTTCCGCCACTGTTCACTCACCTGGCCTATGTTGTATAGTTCTCAGTCGACAGTGTCCAATTACTATTTCTGCATTCGTTTTTAACTCTCCCTTACTGAGGTTTGACAGGTTGTTGGAGATCGATGCTATCTATACTACTCTTTAGATTTGTTCTTTTGTAGATGTCTGTTTATATTTTTGACTCCTTTTCGGCCACTTTTAAACCTCATACCTTGTACCATTTTTAGTGACACCACAGAAAGGATACACACCAATAAAGCTTTTTCTCGAACCTGCCCAACCGCCATTTCTATGGACCGTATTTATCTTTCCCTTTCTGAGGTTTGTCGGGTTACGAAAGATTCTTCTATCTATACTGTTTCTTTATATGTATGTGCATTTTTGTGGCTCTCCATTTGTTTTAATGAGTCTTTTCTTTGTTCCCCCACATGTCCCGACACCATATTAAGGATACTTGCTTTGTTACGGAGATTTTTTATTTGGTAAGTGCAGTTCTTAAAGTTTAGAGTCCAGAGTCGCCAATAAAAACACAAAGAAGAACTTGTACCTCAGCGTGATCCGTCCAGTAGTGATGTATGAAAGTGAAACGTGAACTTCGTCAAGCAAGGATGTAGAATTGCTTAAATATTGGGAGACAAAAATCATCAGAAAAATTTATGGTCCGTATAGAGAGGGTGAAGTCTGGTGTTTATTGAGAAATCAGGAACTACAGCCACTGTTTGGAAAGATTGGATAAGGTGAACATCACGTACAGAGAGTGGGTAAAAGGACCGCCAATAGTGTTTCCCAGAATCGGCATCACGTATAGGAAAGAATGGAGACATTTGGTGAGGCGTAAAATGGCCCTTTAAGGACTGTAGCTCAAGTGGGTTCTTTATCGCTAATAAAGATGCCTGGTTATCAGTATAAATAGTATTCTCTTCGCTCTGCAGCCACTCACTCTCTACGATTTCATCGGTGCAAGCTACCAACTCAAAAACTCTAAGTAGGTAACTTAGAAGAAGATATACATAATCTACAATTAAGACAGAAACATACTTTTACCAACCGTCACAAACAAATAAGGGTTGTTTTTTAAATTTAAATAAAATAAATTTATAACAATTGGATTAAAAAAAATTACATTACATAATTCCAAATTTCTCGAATTTAGAATTATATGTTTTTCTTTCTAATAGGAGTCGTTTTCACCGTTAAAGAATAAAAAGCAACCAACATTTTAAGTCCAATTTTGAAGTGGAGGGTAAGTATAACCTAAATTCAAATTCCCATGCAAATCATTAAAGATAAGGTATTTAAGGACATTGCTTTAATTATAACTAATCTAGGGGTGAGATTTAGGCGTTAAACCATGATAAAATCTTAAATTATATTGTTTAATTTTAATTGACATTCATTTACTTCATTAAAAGATGATTTGAATCAATTACCTGCTTTATATTATTAGTATACATTTTTTTAAGAGGGGTAGTTTTCATTTTTAAAAAAATTAAAGCAAATAACGGCAAAGTCCAAAAGTGAAGTAGAGGATAAGTAGAACCTAAATCCAAATTTTCATGCAATTCGGTGGTGACACGGAAAATTACACAGTACGCCATATTTCACTTTCAATTACTGGCCTAATAGCCAATTTCTGTATTCATTCCTTACACTATATTGTAATCTTTTTATTTGTTTTTGTTTCTATTTTCTATTAGCTAATAGTTTTAGTATTTACAAAACTAATCCACTATATTTTTATCAAAAATAGATAAGCGCATTATTTTAAAAACATTTGACGTTTTTTTAAAAGATAATGAAAACAATAACAAACTGGCATTGATGATGGGAAAGTATTTCCCCATATTTCTCATAAAATTCATAATAAAAAACAATGTTTACGAATAGTAACTTTGTTGCAGTGCTCGAAGCGAAGGGTCCAAATAGACCATTCGATATCACTCTATCTCCTTTCCTCTGTCTCAAGCATTGTATTATTACAATTGCAATAAATTTTTAGGCTTTGTTTGTTTTAGCATGTCCTTGATTTCTTCCTAGAAGGACAACCACAATATCTACCAACGAGGAAAACTCTCGAGTTTCAGATGGTACGTCTGAAACATAACGTACCATCTTCAAACCTAATGACGATACAAGAAAGTATGAATCAAAGGTCCAAGAAAACCATTGGTACAACAAAACTTAGTATAATTACTCATCTGACTAAACAAATCATTTGACAAAACGAACAAACAAGAAGAACTGTCGTCTTGCTTAGAGTTAAAGAGAAATCGTTGTAGCAAACACTACATCATACAAACCAAGCATCAAATTTTAGATGACAAAACATAGCTGTTTAGACTGTTTCGTGCTTCGAAAAGCACCCTCACTTTAATTTCCACAGGAAATTAAAAAAGCGTCAAATGTTTTAACCAATTTCTACGCGCATTTCACCACGGGGTAAAAATAAAGAGGTGCAACAACTGTAATCTTATATTGAAAATTATTCTTCATAAACCAGTTTGTACAGCTGAATGCAATTTTGTTTAAAAAAAAAACTAAGTATTTCCGATTCTTGCAATCGATACCTCGTTTTTGCCTTGCATAACCAAGCGAAAGAAATAACCATAGAGTTTCGGTTTCTCATCATTCATCCAATATGCAAGTACCTATTTATGCAGAATACATATTATGCAGAAATACTGATATACTAATAACAGTTATTAAGGCGGAGTGAATTTCCAAAACTGCCTTCCGAACATATCTTAATTTCGCGTATATCCTGGTTGGTTTTAATGGTGTGTGTGTGTATATAATCGAGATCTTAGTCCGCAGTGGCGTAACTTACACTCTTTTATTATTCGCTTTACATAATATAACCGTTCGTTGATGTAAAATAGATGACAATTAAGATTATTTTAAATACAACAATACAAAAATAGTACACAAAACTATATTTAAAAAACCTTCATACATCTCTTTCTCTTTGTATTAACAGAAAAATTATACGAATCATTAAAATATGTGCAATGGATCCAGTAAATTACAGCAGTCATGTATATGGAGAATTGATTTAGAGATACAAGAATTGAGTCAGTGTGACGTGTAACGTCACACTGACTCAACGACGAGTCGCTTTAACGAATAACGCTTATAATATACAAGGTAGGAAAAATACCAGTAGAGTGGCTCAAATAGGAGTTCGTACCATTGTCCAAAAAACTAGGAGCAATATTTGTGAAGACTATAGGACCATAAGCCTAATGAGACATCTGCTGAAGCTGTTTTTAAAAGTCATCCACAAAAGAATTTACCGAAAATGCCCAATTAGTTTGGATTTGAACGCCGTTGGTACTAGGGAAACTTTATTTAGCGTGCAGGTATTGTTTCAGAAATGTAGAGATGCCAGCTGTGATGTTTGGCATGCCTGATTGACTACAAGAAGGCTTTCGATAGAGTCAGTCATGTACAAATGATAAAAGTGCTTAAGAGGAAAGGGATTGACGGAAGAGACTCAAAAATAATAGCTAACCTGTATTGGAATCAATCAGCGGTGCTCCGAATAGATGGAGAATATACAGATCAGGACAAAATCTTAAGGGGAGTGAGACAGGGGTGCATAATTTCACCACTGATACTCAATCTATACTCTGAGCACATTTTTGAAGAAGCTCTAAAAGATATTGATGAAGGCATCTCAATAAATGGAGTCAAGCTCAATAACCTGCGGTATGCAGATGATACAATAGTGTTTTCCAATACCATAAAAGGGCTGCAAAATTTAATAAACAAAATAACGGAAACACGTAGAACATATGGATTGGATATAAACACCAAGCTAATGATCATCAGCAAGGAAAATATAACTGGAGCAAATCTTAATGTGAACCAAATGAGAATTGAAAGTGTCTCACAGTACAACTACTTGGGAACTATAATCAATGAGTCGTGGGACAGTACCCAAGTGATTAAATGTCGCATCGGAAAGGCAAAAGTGCATTCTTTTTTCATTTCTCAAGTGCATTTCTCTGTGTTCAAGAGCCATGACCTCACCCTAGAAACAAAAATAAGGCTCCTTAAATGTAACGTGTACTCAGTGCTTCTGTACGGAGTAGAAACGTGGACATTGAAGGCGGAAACTCTATCAAAACTTCAGGCTTTTGAACTATGGTTATACAGAAGGATCCTGAAGATAGACAAAGTCACCAATGAAGAAGTACTACGGAGGATGTACACAACCGCTGATTTGGTCAACATCGTGAAGAGCCGTAAGATGCATTACTTGTGACATATAATGAGAAATCAAGACAAATATGAGCTACTCCAATGCATTTTGCAAGTTAAAATTGAAGGAAAAGGGCCCCAGGGCGAAGAAGAATATCCTGGCTTGCTAACCTGAGAGCATGGTATAGAAAGACCTCAGCACAGCTATTCCGTATAGCAACCAACAAAGTCATCATAGCCAGAATGATCGCCAATGTTCAGAACTGACAGGCACCCTTCTTCTTATTTTTCTTTCAGTACCCTGTCCGATTATCGAACGTCGGCGATCATATTGACACCCTAAGAAGAAGAATTATTGTAGATTCCATTCATTTTTCTATTGAATAGTACTTTTTACATAAGGAAATATTTAAAATCAGAAATAGACACTTTACCTTTCTTCTTGATTTCTTGGATTGCTCCAATGTATATGTTTTTATTTACCATCTCTTCTACCATCTCCTGATCTTTGTTCTTAAAAGAAGTGGTGGTGCTTATCTGATTGTAGGCTTATTTTCCTTTTTTTTTCTGTAGTTCCGAGGCTTTGTATCGGTTCTTTGAGCCTTGTTTTGTTTTACAATGGACAGGTTGCTAACCTGGCCAATCAAACTTCCTCTTTTATCTAGACTTGTTTGATGGACAGAGAGTACCCTAATAAATATACGGATATAATTCTACTGAACACAGCACTCAAGCTTAGTGTCTTAACAAACAGAATGAAAATGTTGGTAAGAATATCAAAAGAAAAAGAAAGATTCAGATCCAGAAGATCGTGCGTAGACATTTTTGTACTAAGAAAAATCATAGAAAAGGGCATTGAATATAATAACCGGCATATTTATGCTTCGTATACCTAACATAGGTTTTCGATCGCATTTAACTCGGTGATATCTTCTATCTATTAAATAAAAGAGATATACCATCAATATTATACAAACCATCGAAAATATCTATTCCCATAATCGAATGCATTCAAAAATAAACGAAAAACTAACAAAGCCTATATCAGTGCAAATCCTAATCAGTTAAGTATCTGGGAATAGATATACCCAGTTATGGAGATACTGAAGAAGTTTGTTAATAATAAAGCGAAGGAATTTCTTAATGGTACGGTTTGGAAGAACAAGCACCTAAGACAAGACACAAAAACAAGGATCCTTAAAACAGCAATTAGACCTATAATGAGATAGACGGCGAAGACGAGACCCGAACTGTTAGAAACGACAAAGATAAGAATAATCAGAAGAATATCAGTGAAAACAATACGGGATAGAGAGAGAAGAGGAAACATAGGAAGTGTATGTAATGTAGAAGTAATAAATATATGGTTAACAAAACGGAAACAGAAAAAAAAACGAACACATTAGCAAAATGACAGAGGCTATGTAGAGGATGTAAGAATAGCAAGAGATAAATCACCAAATGGTCGAAGAAGTGATAGAAGACCAAGGAAGAGATGGTGTGATAATTTAAACAATGCAGGAGGCTAATATCGAAAGAGAAACAGGCTTTAGTACCGTCTATATATAAGAAGGAAAATACAAATACATACCGAATCTTCCAAAATAGGACTGAAAATGAATTTAAACAAAACAAAAGTCATGCACTCCGAAGACACCGTGACAATAATAAACGATAAAGTTATAGAAAAAGTTGAAGAATATATATACTTAGGACAAAAAATAATACTAAATAGGGAAATTCAAACTGAAGAAATAAAAAGAAGAAGAAAGTTAGCTTGGGCAGCATTCGGTAAACTGAACTATATACTCAGAAATCAACAAATTCAATTACATCTTAGATCTAAAGTTTTTGATGCATGCATTATTCCGATATTAACTTATGCGGCACAAACATGGACAATCACAAAAAAGAATATGAATATACTTAGAGTCACTCAACACGCGATGGAAAGAGCAATGCTAGGTATATCACTTAAGGACAAGAAAACAAACACATGGATAAGACAGAAAACCAAAGTCACCGATGTGGTGCAAAAATCATTAAAGTTGAAATGGGAATACGCTGGACATGTAGCTAGGAGCGATCTAAACAAATGACATAGATCAATTTTAACCTGGAGACCATACCAACACAAAAGACCCAGAGGCAGACCTCCTATGAGATGGACAGATGATCTGAAAAGGACTGCCGGGAAAAATTGGCTACAAGTAGCGTACAATAAAAAACAATGGAAAGGAAGACTTGAAGAGGCTTATGTTCAGATGTGGACGTGAATGGCTAGACGAAGAAGAAGAAGAAGATAAGAAGGAAAAAGAAGAAGAAGAAGAGACACAAACTGTATTGAGTAACACTGAAGATATATTGTTTCACGAGCATGATGATGAGCTTCTTCGTTGACTCGCAGACGAGTATGGAACGCAATCCATATGACCTGTCTTGTTTCAGTTAGAAGACCCATGTTTTATTAAATGCCCTAGTATGTATAGATGGT
Source organism: Diabrotica undecimpunctata (assembly GCF_040954645.1). Classification (NCBI taxonomy): domain Eukaryota; kingdom Metazoa; phylum Arthropoda; class Insecta; order Coleoptera; family Chrysomelidae; genus Diabrotica; species Diabrotica undecimpunctata. The sequence continues at coordinate 30,948,054 of NC_092808.1, forward strand.
ATGTAATGCAGCTCTGAGAGATTCAGTAATTATGAGAAATTATGAAATATCTTTGCATTAATTCATACGTCATTGGTTTTTCTAATTACATGTTTCATCAATAATCATACCATCACTAATCTATTTCAAATACATTTGGACTAATCTACTCGCACCAGATCTTTATTGTTTTACTTCCAACACTCTTTCAAGGAACTTAATACACAGCCATCCTCAGTATGATGTGTTATAATCCTCTTAACCCATGCTCTCTCCCTTATGACAAAAAATATCGGCGTCACACCTAGGTTTCTTCAAATATATTAATTATAAATTTAATCATTTTTGTCACTATATTTCTCCATCAAAACTAGAACATCATTTCTACAACATCCATTCATTGATTTCTTTCTTTATAACAAGTCAACATTCAATGTCGTTAAGCATAGCCAATATTACTGCGACGTTATAGAATTTATATTTCAATTTTATTAGAACTTTTCTATTAAATAACCCATTACTCGCTTTATTTCTTCCACTGCGCTCTAAGTGCGCTGTATGCATCTCCATGTATTGACCCAGTGCTCTGTAATACTGGTCTAATATACCTAACACTATATTGCTTATACACCATATAAAATACACCACTGAGTTTTCTCTGACTTGTATTTTCAAAACTAACGACTTTTTCAACCATTCCTGAATAAAATATTTAAATATAAGACGAGATTATGTTGGAAAATATAATATCTTCCAAACCATAAATTGTCGTTCTAACTATCAGGTCAATAACTTTTTGACCGCCCTCACCAAAATATATTAAGGTAAAGAAAACGATGAATTTTTGTAGTGAATTGCGTGTAATGTTGATAAAACATAGTATTTTTGAACCATTATTTCGGTCCGCTACTGAATGAATGCAGCAATATGGCATACAATACATAATTTAAACGTAAAAGTAGTCCATTATCAAACAATAGACGAATTTTGCAATATATCTTCAAGCAACATCTCGAATATTGCCGACTCTTGAATCTCGTTCAAATTATTTCGCACACAACAACAGACCGAAGAGAACCGACTTTTACCTTTCACTAAAAATTAACCATGTAGGTTCAGATTATAAGATTGTCTCCGATAGTTGTGCGATAGGAAAAATGCGCTCCAATCAGAACAGAGCTGGATTAATACAATTTAAGAAAAGGTTCAAAATTATAATTATATGTAAAATGACAACAATTTTGTTTCAGGTTTTTCAACGCCTAAAGGTTTTTTTAATTACTACTTTCTTATTCTTCTTCTTCCTCTTTATAAGCAATTCTGCTTGTTCATTGGCGGATTAATACCTCTATGGAAGGTTGTCACTCCATTTTTTGCGCGGTCGTCCGATACTTCTTCTGCCGATTGGTGACTTATCTTTTGCTATTTTCACGACACGGGTCTCCTCGATTCTGATTATGTGGTTATTCCATTCTTTTTTTCTATTTTGTGTCCATTCATTTATACACTATACGTTACATTTTCTTCTAATGTCTTCGCTTCTCTTTCGATCTCTCAGCGTATTTCATGTAATTCTTCTCAGTACTCTCATCTCTGTCGTTTCCAGTAGACTTCGCGTTGTGGCTGTGTGGGTCTTCTTTCTGAGGCATATGTCATTATTTGTCTTACACTGGCTTTATAAAGTTTTGACTTCATCTCAGTGTTAATGTGTCTGTTTCGCCATATAGTGTTATTAAGGTACCCTGACAGTCTACTTGCTTTTTGTACTTGATCTCTCACGTCTTTGTCCAGGTCTTAGCTAGACTGTGTAATTCCCAGGTATTTCATTTCCATTACTTGTTCAATACTGATGCCATTAATTTATATTTTACATCTGGTTGGTTCTTTGCTGACTACTATTGTTTTAGTTTTCTTAGATGAGATTGTCATATTAAATTCTTTTGCTCTGATGTTAAATCTGTGAACCAGTCTTTGCAGACTATCTTCATCTTGGGCTATCAATATTGCGTCGTTTGCGTAACAGAGTATTTTTATTTCTTTGTTTTCCATTATGTACCTCTTCCTTTGTTAACGCTTCTGATGATTTCATCCATTATCAAATTGAAGAGCATGGGGCCCAATGAATCCCCTTATCTTATTTCGCTGCCTATTTCTATAGGTTCTGTAAGTTGTCCATCTATTCTGACTTCCACTTTGTTGTTTTGGTAGATGTTTTCGATAGTTTTTATAATATTTAGGGGAACTTCTCTATTATACAGAAGATGGATTACCTCTTTAAGCCTTACTCTGTCAAACGCTTACTTTAGGTCAATCAGACACAGAATTATACTTTGAATACAACAAAAAATGGAGTCAGAATTAGTTGCTATATTTATTTATTTGCCTCTCTTTTGAATTGAATGCATTTTTACGTTACTTAGCCAATAATGTATGATTGGTTAGATCTTTTATGGCTACATCAGGCTCCCTTCTTTTTCCGTTCTTTTCAATCTGAAGATATTTCAATCCATTATGACCCTGCATGTTCATGTTGTAGGATAGCTCCTGAGCAACTAGGTTGCCGACTTTTTCTCTTGGATTTTTGGTCTATGCAATATATGGGATTAAATTGTTACCAATGATAAATTGATCAGCTGAGGCGTATTTTTAAAAGTATCTTAATAGTTTACTAACCTAATTGTGTAATAATGTGGCACTCCCGGTTGCAACTTTAATACCATCTTGGTTTATAAGCTCTCATTAAGCACTTGATTTGTCATTCTATCTGTTCTAATAACGAAGGAGTTGTGTTCACGAAATGAAGAATGAAGAAAATTGTGCAAGATATCTGTCAAGAAATAGACAAACTGTCTATCGATAGTCTGACAAATAAACAAAACCAATTACACCCAAAAAATATGAGGATATCTAATGAAATACATTTTATAAATTTTAAAATTAAATATATACTCCCAAAAATTTTTTGTTTTAAAAACAATTTTAATGAAAAAATATTTTTTCTACATTCTAAAATAAAAATTTGAATCTATCTGTAAGTTGTTCGACTAATAGGGGTTGTTTCTTTAGAGTTTACGTTTAATTATTGTACTGATTGTACTTTAAACGATTCTACTGCTGTACTTGATGATGGAATATGTATTCTAAATCTCGAAACCGGTCGACCCCTTGTTATAAACAATAAATAAATATTTTGAATGGTAAGTGCCCGTTTCTGCTTTGCTAACATAATTTCTTCTATATTTTATTCATCATACTTTTTAAATTATTCAGTGTGTTTCAATTTAATATTCTATCTTCTACTAATGGTTAAATTTACCTAGAGCATTTTTAATAGCTAGAATCAACTTCATCATTGATTGTAGTTTGCAAATTAAAAAAAAAAAATATATTACAAAAAGAGATCATAAAAGAGGTGGACTGTCCAATTGATAAAAAAAGTAGAAAAGGGGCGAAAATCTCTATCGGTGCGAAAATCATTTTTCTGTGCGAATTTTTATTTTGCAAGTTAGGGATCGAAATAAACCGGAAGTGAAAAATTGTTATGACCGGAAGTTATCCAAGACGTTCTTTTGTACGCTGATCACAAATCCATTGTCAAAATAAGTGCATCTACAGTGGTTTACGAATTTTCTCAAAACCCAAAGTGGATATCTGTGTTTTGACCATCTTTGCCGTAAGAAATTTGAATCGAAATCCGTCGTCAATTCTATTACAGTTTTTGAAGTGAATACTTCTTATCGCTCGGTATAATGTCTTGCACGGGAACGAAATCCTATTTAGCTTGACTCGAAAAATCGAGACGGGTGTAGTAACCTTGCGGTATACCGTAATATACATATTATACATACCTATGCACGTATTATAATTTTATATACTATATTTTTTTATATTAACTCGAGAACGACTTGTTTAATTTTGATTTAAAATATTTGTAGGAAATAAAACAAAATATTTTGAATAAAATTAAATACAAGTAAATAAAATTAAATAAAATTAAGCAAAATTAAGTACAAGTAAGTAAAATTAAATTATAAAAAATTATACTAAACTATAAAAAATTATAAAAATTATAAAAAATTAAAAAATTTTAAAAAATTATAAAAAACTATATAAAATTAAATGAAATTATAAAAAATTATAAAAATTAAATAAAATTAAACGCAATTAGGACATTTTAGTACCAAATACAATTTAATAAGAAAATTAGTTTAGTGCGGCAACATAGAGCCTGGCACATGTCTGTGCATTTTGTGTTCCAACATACAATCTAACGGGATCAAGTCGGCAAGTGACATAAGATTGACATTAATTAAGTAATATCCAATAAGACACCACGTTTTCTAGTATTCACAGATTCATATGTTGTAATAAGTAGTTTGTATAAAAAGTTAATAAAATAAAATTCTATTTACTCACATAAAAGATAATTACAGTCCACACCATTAATTACTTTTCTCTACCATAAGATAATCCAACAATTAAATAAAACTAAATAAAATCATTTGAAATTTGTATAGTGCAGAAGTGTAGACACTAAAAGTATCGATCATGCACAAAATTGAAGCATTGTAAATGTGGGTTTATAGACAAATGCTAAAGATATCTTGGACAGCAAGGAAAACTAATGAAGAAGTACTAAGCAGCTTCAACAAAGATAGAGAACTGCTAAAGACTGTTAAACGTCTAAAAATGTCTTATCTGGGACATATAGTAAGAGGAAGTCTATATAATATTACAACTGATTCTTAAAGGCAAAATAGAGGGCCGTAGAGGTGTAGGAAGAAAACAAGTTTCTTGGCTAAAAACATTCGTGAATGGACACAGATATCAAATGCAGGACAATTATTCCATATTGCAGAAGATCGAGAATCCTTCGCAATGGTGATCGTCAACGTCAGATGTTTTATTACAAGGAACGGTTTACTTAACTAACTAGATCAGTTTATAAAAAATATGTCTTCAAAACTAATCTGATAAACTACTTGAATATATCACAAATTATAATATTTGTAAAATTAATATCGTTTCATACCTAAAACCGATCCTGTTTCAAGCTATCCATTCAATTCTCCGTTGACATTTTGATTGATTTTTTTCGCGAGAGTAATATCATGATCAATGAAAGTTACGTCGTGTCGTGGTTATAGAAAGTTAACGGGACTTTTTATGTTGCGGCAACGGCAGGAACAAATATCTGCCGAGAACGACACAGAAAATAATTAGAGGAATTTGTATCGCGTTCGACAGGATGGGCAAAAGTGTTCTTTATTGCGAAACGTCTATTTATCGGTTTTTTTATTAGCATTGTTCTACACACACATATCATTTTTTTTAGTTGTCAGGTTTTATGTAGTGTAATACAAGACGAATGCAAAAGGGCGATAATGCTATTTTTTGCCATTAAGGATAAAATGAAAAATCTATATTATAGATGGTAGTTCGATAAAATAAGATATTGCTTGCTACTACAACATACTAAGTGACAAAGGATATTTCAAATAATGTATCACTTAGCATTATGATCCTATTTAAAATAATCTTACAAAAATGAGACTTGTCCGCCATTTTTAACTATTACGTCATTACTATTAATTATGTAAATGTGCCTTAGTTCAGTAAACCAAAATCTTATTAATTTAAGTTTGATGCTTGATCTGTATTTATTATTAACTTTTAACTCTAAAGGGAGACAATGTAGTTCACAAAACAAGAAGCACCCATGCTCGGAACCGTTTTGTGAACTAGCCAAAAATCAAAAAATGAAAATTATGTGCCTGAATACAAGATTAGTTAGGTAGGTAAAAACGTTTTACATAAAGAATGGATTGGATCAGCCAAAGGCCTTCTCACTGGACATTTATCATTCGAGAAAACAGGTAAGCCAGATAGCGGGAACTGCCGTCTTTGCGAAAATATCAACGGAAACGGTAGAGCATACTATGTAACTATATACCATTGTTCTGCAAACGATTTACGCTTATATTTTTTGATATAGGGAACATATCTCTTGGAAAGCTAATCAACTTCGCCAGTATTGACTTAGAGATTTAACCTTATACACAAACAATCTTGTCATTTTAAGGTGAAGAGAGGCTGATAGCTTTATGGCTTTACCTATCTTTCATTGTCCATTCTACCTAACCGTCCCATTGAAGTCTTCGTTTTCTTGCAACTTTACATATTTCAGATTATTTGAGGAATTCGTACAGTTCGTTATTTGTCTTTCTATCCCATCTTTCTTCTGTTATCCGAGCACTCATATATATAAAACAAAAAAGTCTCTCCGTTAGAATCGATTGGATACATACTGTGACGTCCACAGACACAACACCAGAAGAAGTTGGCTGGGCGACTTAAAAGAGGATAGACGAGCAATGAATATCGAGTATGGAAAGTTCAATGGAAAGACAGGTCGAAATGGAGAAGAATTATGACAGCAGCAAAAACACACAGTAGATTATAAATAATAACGAGGAATAATCTCCCTCGCCTCAAAATGGGATTTTCAAAACGCTCTAGCGTTAGCCACAATCCACAGAGATGGAAAGGACTTGATGATAATGATGATTTTGTGATAATAAATGTATGGATAAAAAAATTAATAACAACTTACCAACCTTTATTATGTTGTAAATGAAGATATACATACCTGAAATATAGAATAATGTAAATTAGATTTCATAATACTGATTATAATTACAATAAAACAATAAATTTTCAACAAAATAGTAAAGTTTTGGTATTCTTAATGAAAAATAATACAAAAACTTTAGCTGAAAATTTTTGCAATGTTTTAACAAAATGTTTGATTTTGTCGCATAAACTTAACTTAGCGTAATCCACGAAAAGGGAAGAGCTCAGTTTGTTTAGTCTAATTTTATGAAGAAACTGAGTTTGAGTACAAAAATAGAAGTTAATCCTCAGAAAGTTACATTCTGATTTTTGTTCTATGTTTGCAGACGTTCCATCATGAATATTTTAATTAGACAAACTAATTAATTTTATAGTATACCGCTTCACGGTCTCTTCGGGCTAATTCAAACACTGCGAGTTGACTTAAGATTTTCTTTGCAAACCTGTGTTTTCGTTACATAATTGTGTTATTTTAACAATTTCATCAAACCAGTGCCAACTATTGGTAAATTTATTAATTAATTTTTTAGTACTTTGGTCAAATTTTGACTTTAACTGGAAGTGATTAGAGCCACTATACAACCAAGCACACGTGCTCATAGATAATATTATTTGTAACAAAGTAGAAAATTATTCACATGTAGTTTATTAACAAATTATTAAATTTTTTTATTTGCCTGGATCTCTTTCGCTTTATTCATCAAAAACCAATTGGACTTTATTTAAAGAAACCATTACTAAACACTTAAACATAAACTCACGTCTAAAGACAGAAAGTGATCTAGACACTGCTGTGGATCATCTCACTACATGTATACAGAAAGCGTGCTGGGAATCCACTCCACCAACCAATAATTAACCTAACAATGAATTCTAATCCGAGGTTACTACACAAAAAATTGGAGAAAAGAGAAAACTTAGATAGACGTGGCAAAATAATCGAACACCGACCAATAAAGCAGCATGTACTAAAATTCTGTTGTTGACCATCCACGTTAACTTCCAGGGCTTGTTAGCTTTAGAAAGACAGTCTTCGACATCGCTGAGTAAGTGTATACGTATGTGTGTGAGATTTTGAGAAAATTTTTGCGGCTATTTCCTCGAGGCGAACAATTATCATTGTGCAATGAGATTGGGAAACCTAAAAAACCAATCTCGCCGGACAGGGCGAGATAAGGTGATGAAGGTTCGGAAAGCTAGTGGTGTAGCTTCAAGGATGTCTGCGTACTCTCTCGTGAGTGCATATTTACATTAGTATGGACGGTAGATGAAGCTTTGTGTTTTTGGGGTGCGGGATCGTACGTTACTTAAAGGTGAACAGGGGGTTTTTAAGGCCTCTTGGGTGTTGAAGTGTGGCCAGTCTATGACTATTTGAGTAAAGTTCCTGGTCAGAGAGTTAATTCCCTTGATTATTGTGGAGATATTTGAAATGTAGTCAATTTCGCCAGAGGGAAATCGCCAGGTTTGGTAGTTACCTTTACGCAACATTCTTCGTTTGGTACTAGAGTTTTTGTTTGTGAGAGGCCTTTAGGAGGCAGTATATATGTTTGTAAAATGTAGGTAAAATGTGGATATTTCCATGCAGATGAGAAGATAAATGAAAGTATTGACAGATGCTAACTTTTATATTTCAATTTATCCACCAGTACATTAAGTTTTTATTAGTTTGAAATAGGATAATTGATACAGAAGTGGAATTGCTGGAACAAATTATTTTTATAGTGTTTCCCATATTTGACAAACTTTATATAAACCTTGAAATACATATTTCTTAATTAGGAATAATTCTGTGTGGTTTGGGTATTTAAAAAAGACAGTTTTTTTAAACAATAAGCTTTTACATACTACTTAATTCTATCTACAAATGGTAAGTTAACAAATACTTATTATGGTATCCAATAAAAGCGTGAGTAATCACGTAATAAAATATTTAGGACATGCTGTACATGGCGTTGTATATTAATAAAAGAAGTTCCTTCCTTTGTAGATATCACGTGCGTAGGTTTCATAACCTATTATCTTTTCCTGTCTGTTTAATTTGATTTTCATTGTCTATAAGAGGGTCCAGATTTTTATGAAATGATTACTACCAGCAGTTTTCAACATAATTTAGGGCCAGATAATGGTTAAAATAGCATTTTAAGCATAGTTTTGTACGAAAAATGAAGATTATTAAAAAGAAAAAATAATTAATTTTTGGAAGAAGAATAGAGCCTTAGAATAGATCCTTTTGGATCCAAAAACGAATTGTTCACGATAAAATAAATATGAAAATAAAATATAGGTATACAAGCCGCAAAGAGTTTATAAAAGAGGCTATAAAAAAATATTAGGTCGATTTTCATATAAACAGATCAGAAAAAAAGAACTTATCAAAACTTATCAAAATTATCAACTAATGTTGCAGACAATTCAGATAATAAAAGTAGTAAACGCATAAATACTTCAATCGAAGAATGAATGAATGGGTATATTATACAAGTTATACGCTCCCGAAGAAGCTGAAGCTGTTTTCACTTGAAGATCCTTTTTGTGCGGGGGATCATCCCATTATGGGTTTAATTTTACAGTTTCTGGTATGAATTCCTTGTTTTCACTACTTTCCTCCATTCTTCTGTCTCTTTGATTGTCCTTTCTATATTTCTAATTTCCATATCACTTCTCCTATTACTTGTTGTCTCCATCTCAGTTTAGATCTGCCTCTAGTTCTGTTACCTTGTGGTATCCATTCCGTTATAATTCTTAATGGATTGCTCTTCTCTCTTATTATGTGTCCATACTATCTAATTCTTTTTGCTTTTATTGCTCTAACTATGTTCTTTTGCTCCATCCATTTTTGTATTTCGTGATTAATCCATTGTCTTGCATCCTCTTCGTTTTCTTTCTTTGGTCCCAGTATCTTTCTCATAATCTTCCTCTGAAAAACCTTCAATTGCTCTTCTTCTCTTGCTGTTAATGTAAATGTTTCTGTAGCATATACAACTATTGGTTTTATGGTCGTTTTGTAGATTTTCAGTTTCGTCTTTCGACTTATCTTCTTATCTCTAAACATTTGTTTATTTCTATAGAACGCTGTAGTTCCCGCTTGAATTCTTCTTTTTATATCTACACTTTCATTTCTTCTTGACTAGTACTCCCAAATATTTGAATGTTTCAATCTCTTCAAAACTGTGTGCATCTATTGTCAGTTCTGTCATTTGTGTCTTCTTTTTCGTGCACGTTCATGTATTTTGTTTCATTTTCATTTATTTCCAGCCCTCTCAGTTTGGCTTCGTTTCCTTTTTCTTGGAAGGTTTTCTTTAATATCCTTTTCCAGTAGATACGTTCCGCATGTTGTTAGTTCGTGTGGTATTTGATCTTCTGATGATAATTTTTGGTTATTTAAGTTCAGTTCTTTATTTCCGTTTCCATAAGATCAAGCAAAGAAAGCGAAAAGCGTTTTTTTTATTCTATTAAAATTAAAAACATGATATGTGTTAAAATTTTGGTATATTTTGATATTAGTAAAAAACTGAGAATGTATCCTTGACCTCGTGAAGATAAACACCATGTGTGGGTAAGTGTCGTGCCAAATATATCGTGCGATACGCATGTATTTGTTAAAAGTAACCATCCGAATAATTATTGTCCATATTAAGTAAATTATCTATTCGATATAATTAAACTACTTTCTTGAATTTGCTGTGCCGGATTTATGTGAGCTAATAATGTACAAGGCGAGAGCAAAAAATTGCATAGTTCTTATGTGTTACAACAAAAGTTTAATAACTAATAAGACGATATTCATGAGACTTTACATTAAATTACAATGACACATAGCGCATCTAAAGTATTATTTTTTACTACAACTCTACTTCCGGTTTCACTGTAAATACCCTTAACTTTTTTAATTTAAATTGGACACCCTGTATATTTATACACATTTAAAGAAAAACTTGTTATTCCTACTTCAGATATACCAAGTTTGGTGGAAGAAATTTGTTAAAATGCGAAACAAATCACTTTACAGTTAAAGAATGGGTACATTTATTTCCCAAGACCAATAAGAACAATAATTTAAAAACATCACTTTTATCAAAAATGACATACATATATACAAAATGCACGCAAAATTTCACATCCTTACAATGTGTAAGCCTATTAATGTATTTAATAGTCTCATAAGAGTAAAAACATACACTCGTGTCTTATGTTTTTTTGTATGAAAACAAGGTATTCAGAAATAAACGAGTATTATCTAGTAGGTAATCTGTTGACATACTAATTTACAATAATAAGTTATAGAACAAAAATGGTTAATTAAGTGAAAAACATTTTATTGAAATATTAATAAAATCATCGGTTATGGTGATCGTGTTAGAACAGCATCCAAAAGAAGATGAATGTTTGGATGGAAATTTTTCCAAATAAGCTTATAGACCCATTATTCATAAAGGAAACTGCTGACTGCAAGTATTTTGATTTACTAAATAACCAAATTATTACTGCCATTCAACAGAATGGCCAATTTGAATGGCCAATTACCACAAAACTTTTGAAGATGGAGCGCTTCCATATATATATATATATATATATATATATATATATATATATATATATATATATATATATATATATATATATATATATATATATATATATATAAATGGGATCTTCTAAGACTGCGCCATGTTCCTAGGGAAGACGGCGCATAAAGATCTTATAAATTCAATATTACTTTTAAAAAGTGTTTATTACATTCTTATGTGAAATATTTATAACTTATTATATTTCATCGTCGTCAGTACTTAAGTCTCACTAGGAAGTTCGATTTCCTCATCACTATTAATAACTTCTAATAGCTCATTAACTTCCATTTCCACATTTTTCATGTTGCTATGTTGCTCAAAAATTTTGAAAAATAGAAATTGTGAATATTCCGACATTTTACACCGGTTTAAAAAAACAGAAGTTTTACGTTTTCTACAACCAGAGATATTTCAAATATTTCAGCTCGCTCCAATTTGAAGCTCTAAATCTCAAATCTCTCCAAATCAGGCAAACTCCAAGTTTATTCTCCCACTATTCCCTCTAGGTAGGGCACGCGCAAAGACCTTCAATTTAAAGGACTACTAATATTTTAAATTGCATTCTTATCACTTGCATCATAGAATATATGTATTCATTAACAATCTACAAAAAATTTAACTCAATATTTATAGATGAAAGAGATATAATTAAAAAAATTACTAACTTGGCTTCTATCGGTGGTAGGTTTTTTTTTAACAGTTATATGTTTGAACCAGCATTTGGTTTTACCTAATTTAGACAAGGCGAAAAGCTCGCATTCGTTCGAAAAAATATTCCTATGATATTTTTTTTGCATATTCACTTTCATGAGATACTACAATGTTAAAGTCTTAACATATCACCAATAATCCCTCATTATTTTTGTTACAATTATTAATAAAACACTAAAATATATTCTATTTATTTTCGATATATCTCAGCTCAAATAAAACGAGTTTTTTGTCTCGTACGTTTTCCGTTGAGACGCCTGCTAGAACAGGTTGTTTCTTTTGGTATCTAAAGACGCTTCGATATTATGTTACCGCCAATTCTCCTCTTCTGAATATAACAAGTTATCATTTTTACGATAACAACTGGTCATAAATGTTTTCCCTAGTACCAACCGCTTCGCTAATTCATTAGAAAAAACAAGTTTTTTGTCTACCTAGAACTGGGTCAATCATGTTTATTTGTTCGGAACTCGTAAAAGGGTAATCAATCTTTTAGTTTTATTGTTTTATTATTATACATTTTCTTCGTAAATGGGCTTTTTAGAACCCACCGTTGGAACGTTTAAAGTTTGTTAAAAACGGTTGGAATTTGGCCGATATTCTTTCCTAGAAAATGTTGGATTGAAGCGGCGTTCAGAGACTCAGTTCTCGGTCCCCGTACCTGAGAGTAGGTACATCTCGACCTCCCAATATTTGTGTAAAAAGATTCAGTTCTCCGTTCTGTGCATAGCAGAAAAATAAGAAGTTTTAGTTTTAGTTGAACTTTGAACTGGCTTAGTCTACATACTTAGCCAGTTCCAACGTCTGGACCGCTACTTATGTTGTAAAAAGGAGACAAAGCACAGCACCCAGCATAAGAATCAAGAGGTGGAACATTGGAAAAGTGGTCCTAATTTATTTAAACACTTTTTTTATACAAATTGTAAAAATCAATTTTTTTCGGCACGTACAAATGCCGAATTTTTTTTTTGTTATTTGGGTCAATTTGAACTTAAAAGCTATCTTGTATTTTTCTGTAAAGTTGATCATTTTCGAGAAAAACGAAAAATAACGAAGTAATCAATATTATTTTTGAAATGATCAAGATCTTAAATTTAAGTTCAAACCTACTTCTATCAGCTCCCGTTGAAAAATCTGGGCTTATTTTATTTTAAGACATTGTTTTTTGATTGTTAATGAACCACTTATAACAGGGTATCCGCTCGTTTGTATAAAGAGAATTCTAACCTAGAGAATTCTAGTAAAAATTTGTGGTATAAATCTGGTCTCTCTCTCTTATAGCGCCCGTCCTGTCATAGGCGCTTCATTAGCAAATAAAAAACACTATTTTAAAATCTAACACCAATACTTATCGGAAAATGATAGAACAAGGTTTGTACTTGAATGAAAGCTCTTGATGATTTCTAAATTAATAGTTTTTACTTGTGTTTTTGAGCCTACAAAATCGTCATTATTGTTTGTTTTTTAGTTTTAAATTGCTTACTCGAAAACTATGAACTTTGTAAAGAAAAATTACAAGAAACCTTTTTATACTTAAGTAGACATTATCTTAACACATTATTGATGGACTTGAACTATTGAAAATTCAAATTAAACATCTTTTAATAACATAATACATAGTTTAACAATACAAAAATTTTTTGATCAAATAAAAGGCAGATGTCGAGCACAGTTTTATTAATTTAACCTTGCCCTAATCTTAATAAAACTGTGGTCGATATCTACCTTTTATTTGATCGAAGTTCATTTATTCGACCATTCAACCTTATATCTATACAAAAATTGCTCCTAATTATTCAAAAAATGCTGAAGGTAAAAAATTACCCTTTCGGACTTTAGCCTTTGTTTATAAAAGAATGGGGCCGATCAAACAGAACCTCAGTACCTTTTTTTTATCAACCTCTATGATTTAAAGCTATGATAGTCTCATTTCTTATAGGTTAATATCTAAAATCGCTGTTTTTTACTAAACTTGATAATTACCTCAGTTGATATGCTACTACACGTGGAAATGCACTCAAATTGATAAGCAAATGTCAACAATAATAGCTCGTGCAAAACAGAATAGTTGTTGTCAATTAGTTCGAGTAACACGAGTATAGTTATAAAAAAAGAAACATAGTACATCGTTATTACGTAAATAGTAAAGTTATAAGACCATATATTAGGTTTTAAATTATTTTTTTTAAGAACAAAATTAGAACTAAAATATTAGTCCATGTTGTGAGACCGCTCGCGTAGGAAAAATGTTTATGATTCGGTTTCTTTGCGGATTCTTGTTAAAAAATGTCCCCTTTAAAAAAATCTGAAGGTGTTGGTTGAAATTTTGAGGCAAAAATTATTTAAACAATTTTTTTAAACAAATTCCAAAAATCACCTGTTTTGTTCCGGAAACACGTTTGAATAAGAATCCGCAAAGAAACCGAATCAGAAACATTTTTCCTACGGGAGCGATCTTACAACATGGACATTGTAACATTTTTTTTATAATTAAAATATTAAATAATTTTTTAATACCTTTACCCCTGTTGCTGAGACGCCCATTATCGTATTCGCAAATATCTATGCGGGTGAGATCGTTTACCATTAGAAAATTTTATTGGAACCTACCGAATTATCACGGAATTCTCACGTACCGATAGGTCATACTTTTCAAAAGAGGCCGAAGAATATATTATGGTAGGGCTTGGATTAATTTTGTCCGGTTCCAGGCGGGTTTTGTTTGAACTTTCGTAAACAAAGTCGTAAAAAGTATTTTATAGTATTTTTCTGTAAGAACCTAATCCAAAAGATTTCATATCTCCTCATGTTTCTTCTCGTTACTTCCTATGTCGTTAGAACCTTTTTACCTTCCTAGAAATACATACAGGCTGGCCTGTCATTTTTAAGTGAGGGTTATCCCACCTTTTTTGGGAAACTTGTGAAATTTTGAGAGAAACAATATTACTTCTGAGAGGGCTGTCTTTGAGTAAAGACGCTTGCTTCCCTTACCGTTCTCTGTGAATTTTTTCTTTAAGTGTGTATACACTTAAATATTTGAGTTCCTTAATCTAATGCCATATTAAATTAAATATGGTTATAAAGTACCATTATTTTAATTAACTTCAGTGCTTGATACTAGTAAAAGTATAATAGAGTCAGTGTTGTGCAGCAGTCATCGAGATTTATTGTAAGATATCATAATCATATTACCTTCGAATATCTGGGCGAATAATATGGTATGTAATCATATTACCCAATTTTGGACGAATCTGCGTCAACCATTTCATCACCTGTAGTTAAGGTTAACTACCCATTTAGCAATTTAATTAAAAGAACATTTAATATTTTCATACGGACTTTTAATCAGCTATTAAGAACTCCTCACTAATAATTATTACGAACACTTAATTCTCAGTAAGAACAGTTAATCATTAAACGATAGTGCGAGACAGATAATTAACTTAAACCAAGTGCGGGTTGGTTTAATTTTTATAATACAGAATTCTTGTAACCTTTTTGTATTCTTTTGAATTTAACTTTAATTAACTTTGTTTTATTTGCTATTCATTTTTTTAATCTATTGTACCCGTTATCTCGAGATAAGCCCATAAACAGCGAAGAGAGAATTCTTTAACCAGCTTTAGTTGAATTTTCTTAAATATTATCAGGCTCTCCTCGTTGATAATTTTAATTGTGCATGATTTTATTATACTGCATCTGTAAAGGTATTTCTTAACCATAACACTGTTTATTTCTATATGTATACAACCATTCATTAATAATTGATGGTGCATTTTTTACTTGTTTACGTACAGCCGCCTATATAATTGGGTTGTAGAATATATTGTTTTGTTTTATCAATTAATTTTATTTCTCGACTTCTAATAAGTTTGCTGATAAAATAATACCTCTGAATATTTGCTTATTACTTTAAAGAAGAACAAAAATCAGACTGAAAGTTTCGTAGGTAAGTAGGTGAACGGAGTCCACCTAATATATTTATTATTTGTTTATGTAGTGTGTTGACAAGATTTATTTGATAATTAACTGATGATATCTTTCCTTGGACTTGGTCTCAGAACCTAAATATCGTTCCTTATCTCTTTTCGTTTCTAGGGTTTCTTAATTTTCCCCTTGAACTCCAAATAGTTAAGTGGCGCCCTTTTTCTATCTTATCTTACCTTTGGTAATTTTACCCATCTATCTTTTTGTTTATTTCTGTATATTTTCTAATATCTCTTATCCTATTTCGTCCGTTGGACCCATTCCCGGTTTCAAACGCCACGACTCGCTCTCCACCAATTTTTGACTTATATTTACATAGATCATATAATAACTGACATTTCACAGTCCTCGTTCAATTTTTAAATATTGCAGTTTTCTTTATAGAAGTGCATTGAATGCTACAAAACTTTGCACACAAAGTGGAAAGCATGGAAAAATACATGCAAACTGTAGGAGTTCACACATATATCAAAAGCGTCAATCCGCCGCATTGGATGTTTCACATAAGAAAACTAAATTGTGAAGATAGAATAGAGATGTAATACCCGCAGTTTGTCATAATTCCAAAGTTCTGTATTTATATCTTAGCCAAAGGCAGCAATGAAGAGTCGAAATAGGAAGGAGCCTCTCCATGTATGCACAAACTCAGTTTGTTCCGATTCTATTGTCTAATATTTCACGTTCTATTATACTCTTATCTAAGAGCCACTGACCATCATAGAAACAGTTGCCAATTGTTGACCACAGCATCATAATATTTAACGACCGCTTGCAAGCTGCGTCGTTTCTTCAAGAAATCACAGCTAAAGAGTAAGGAATTATATTCTCTAATTAAGTCATTATTGGAAGTAATAATTCACTGTTTAACACCTTTTGAAATTACCGTCCGCTAAAATTACAAACTCATACTTTTTTCTTCTTCAATAGTATGTAATTTGAAGTAATTCTCCATGTAATTTGACACCAAAAATTTTAAGTAAACCTCGTACAAACAAGCGATGCTCGCCATTCAGGATATAACTGTTGAATATGCCACCGGTAATTTCTGTCTTGTGAAAGCGTTAAAATTTTAAATTACGTTGTCACTCATTTCATTCGAAACGCTATTAAGGTTTTAATACGGTTCTTAAATATAATTGGGACTCTTACTAACGTCAATTGCTACTTTTTATTTTAATTTTGTCAAATTAACTCGACTTTAAGAATAATGCTACAAAGAAGTTCATGTGAATAGAAGCCGCTTTACTCATTAGCTGAGCGTTCCCACCTACGTCGAAGAATAATTTAATGATAATATAATATGAGTCTGGAGGTTCTTTAACTATATCTCTTTTACGTCGTTTATATAGTATAGACTAGAGTTTATCGTAAAATTAAGTAATCATGTTCTAGAAGCTGCTATCTGATTCACACGTTTGCCACTTTTCAGACTTTAAATATTTTGTTAGCTTCTAAAAATCTTAGGAAAATAATGGAATCATTTTTACAAAATTTTCCAACAATGTTGAGGGTGGTTCATCAATCTAATTACTCGTCGTAGAGTTAACTCGGCAACTTTACAATATTCCGATAGAAAAATAAGAAAACCTAGTATTGTCCGTTTTTGTAGCATACGACTCAGGTAGTTTATAATGGAGATTTTTAGTGAAAATATGAGAAAATTTATACAAGTAATCAATAAACAGGAATACAAGTCTGACGTTTCAGAACTACTGAAATTACTCAAAGAAGAGTATACTGCTCAAATGAATGAAAACCAATTATGAGAAGATATTAAAATCAAGATAAAACATACCGAACTGAAATTCATAGGAGAAAGCCTTGGGTCAAAAGTGAAACCTAAGATGGCATTCCACAGAGAAAGAAACCAAAACAAAAAGGACTTGTTGTGGATATCATTTCCTCCAACATAAGACGAGAACCAAACTTCTAAGTGCTATATTATAAAAGACTCCGATAAATTAATCTTCGTCGAAACAAGGTATAGTTCGATGCTAAAGTAAGATCTTATAGACTGCGAGTTAAGTAATTTATTTTATTTGAGCACAGTGAATTTTACAAACACTTTTAATATAACAATTTGTTTTGAATCAGCTAAGTTTAAATAACTACTTTGCTATGTCGAGTACGTATGTTTAATACTGAGATGTGCACTAAGGCGAGATATGGTTTTATTCATCACACTATATCCCTTATATATCGGTCGAGATAAGTGTCGTACTAAGGACGAGATATTATGTATGATTGTATGATAGAGGGTCAAGGTAATTGTCCGAATGCGGACTATAGATTGTATTAAAGAGCTCCACGAGATATAGTCCTAACTGAGGTGTAGAGAATATATGTAATAGATCGTCAAGATAATATGTAATAGATCGTCCGACTGCGGACTACAGTTTGTGTTAAAGAGCGTCACGGGATATTGTCCTAACAGAGGACGAGAGAATGTATTAAAGCGTCGAGAGAATTGTCCGACTGTGGACTAGAGATTATGATATCTTAACGGCAAAGAACCAGTATTTTATAGCGATTTTAAGCAAGGGAATACTTTAAGATCTTTTAGTCTTTTAGTTTGTAAATTCTAAAGGTATTAAAAAACCTTTTAGTGCCCATAAAAAAGTACAGTGGTTTAAATTATTTCTTATGACCATAAAAAGAAAATTTAACCTAGATTTACTAATGCCTATATTTGGCGGTTCAGATATTGTGTAAATAATATATACAAAAAAGGATCTGATTTATATGAAGGTGTGTAAAAGGGTCGACACAAATTGATTGCTTTGTACCGAAAATAGTTATAATATCACGCTGGGTTGATGCCAGAAATATTATGTACATTAACCTTTCTTAGATTAATATGAAAGGGTCTGTGATTTATAAGATAATAAAAACGTCAAAAGACATTTAGCGAAACGCATATTTTTTGTGGGAAGGTTAATATAATGCAGAGCTAGATTATATTCAAAGCAGTATTAAGAAAAAAGGTTATGACCAAACGGGCACAACAAAAATAAAACAGCAACTTTTCGTAAACTTTTTGAAGAGCTTCATTTTCAATAATCATCCTACCACATTGTCCATAAGCGTTATTTCCTAAAGTAAACAAACCTTCATCTGTAAGTACTACTAAATGAGCCTATTATCTGTTGATAGTTTCAGTACTTTTGTTTTTTCAGGTAGGGTGCAAGAAGGAAGGGGTCAAGAAGGAAGGGGTCGTCAGGAAAGGGTAAGTCAACTTGGTTGTTTCGTTTCTTGTATCAATACCGTATCAAGTTTATATCTTTCTATCTCGTTTATTAACCCCTTTATAGCTCCTGCCGAAGAATCTCCTGCTCCTGTCATTTCACGTTAAACTAGGCCATTTATTTATTTTAAAACAACCTTATTTGGATAAGATCCTGTTTTCTTAACTGCTTCGAAATATTATGGAAAATGACAATTTCACTATGAGGACAGTTCAAAAGGTGGGCTAAATTTTTTATCAAACAATTTGTGAGAAAAATTCAATGCTTATGGTCCTTTTCGTTGCTATATCTTGGTAGCTATGCATTTTAGATAAATTTTGTAACAACAAAAACGTTTTGCAATTAAATTTTCTACAAGAGAGAATTAATTGCAAATTGAAAAAAATTTTATTATTTGCAAAATATGCAAAAAGCATTAAAAAGGGTCAAAAATAATTTTTTTAATAATGTTTTTCAGGCATTTAAAAGCCACATTTAAGAAAATCTCGACAGCAGATATTGTATGTTGAGGTTTTCTTTACTTATTAAAAAACAATACATAAAATTTCAGCACAGTAGATCAACTAGTTTTCGATCAATAATTTTCAAATCTAAATTTTTTAAAAAGTCATTCATTTTTTAAATTATGCAGTCAAAAAAGAAGTTTGAAATACATTCTTGAAATTTTTTTTGCAAATAAAAGGGCAATTTTTGGCAATCTGTCAAATAAAATTTGGAGCAATTGAAATTTGTTTAATAGGAGAACCTAGCGAATTTTTTAAACAACTGTTAATACAATTTTTAAGATAATAAACAAATAGAATAAGCTTTTCAATTGTCAATTAACATTTTTTTTTTTTCTAAACTTACATCAAAAGTTAGATTTTTTCCTTTTTTTCGTCTAAATAAGTACACTCACTTGTAAATATTAATTTTAATTAAATAATAATTTTATAAATAGAACTAGAAAAGTCATTAAATAAACAATTACTTTAATAAATATCGGATCGATTACTTATTAAGTCATTTTTTAATCTATTTAAATGCAAAAAAATCAAATATTCATATAATTTTATTTGTGTTAAATACAAAAATATTCAAAAAATAAGCAAGTAATAAAGTAATAAAGAACTAACTCATTTGGAAAGATCCTATTTTTTTAATTACTTCTAAATATTATCGAAAATGACAATTTCACCATGCAGAAACTTCAAAAGGTGGGCTAAATTTTGTTTGCAATAATAATAATAACCATTTTTTCAGCATTCAACATCAATTCTTTCTTTAATTTTAATTGCAAACCTTTTTTCTCTTCACAAAATTTTTCTAAAATGCACAGTAGCCAAGATATAGCAACGAAAATGAGAAAAAAAAATAAAATTATCTATTCTTTTTTCCAAATTACTTAACAAAAGTTTAGCCTACATTTTGAAGTATTATATACGATTTAGTAATCCAAAACAGATACCGCCTGGTCTACTTCTATAGTTTTTAATTGAATTATTGTACTATTGAATGTAATATGTAACAAAGAAAAAATTTAATTTTTTAAGTCATTTTTAAATAAACCAATTAAATTTCGATGATTAACTATGACGAATAGTGTTTCTAAACTTTCTTCTACTGTTTAAATTAAAAATTATTTATATTTGTTTTGTTGACCCAAAAATGTGGGCGAAGAATCTATTCTTCACTTACTCCAGATTCGCCTCCAATGCTAATTTGCATCCTACGTACTCGCATTATCCGGTTTGAGTCTGCGACGAACATGTATGATGTAATTTAAAGTGTCGGGAACTCGTCGTCGTCTTTTGTTTTCAAACGCCGACGTCGGACGCTCACGACGCTTTAGCCTCCGCACGTCCCGACGCCGCCTCCAGACTGTAACCATATAACAGCCCCCACATTTTACTTGCGTCTGCCCCTATTTGCGACCTTAATTTCCTAGGAAAACTGACAACTTGATTAAATCAGGTCACGTTGTTTTGTAAATTAGTCCTTAAAAAATAGTAGTTAAAAACAAGATAAAGTATCGGAAAGTTCTTTGATATTTTTAAAGAAATGTATTTACACCTATAAATTTAGAATCCGTTTCAATATTTACATATTTTTTGTCCACTAATACCACGATACCACATATCCACGATAAACAACACATCTTTTGACCACAAAATTTAAGGAAATTAAAAAATAGAGAATCACCAGGGGAGGACAGAATACCGAACGAACTCATAAAGTACGGAGGACCAGATCTGACTAAACAACTGTTAAAACTAATCCAAAAAATAATAAAACAAAACAGAATTCCTCAAGAATGGAGCTCAAGAATCCTAATACCTCTGTTCAAAAAGGGAGACAAATCCGACCAGGAAAATTACAGAGGAATTAATTTATTAAACACAACACTAACATTAACAACCAAAGAGATAACAAATAAACTGAATGAAATTATAACATTAGCAGAAGAACAACAAGGTTTCAGTTTTAGGTCGGGAAGATCATGTACCGACGATATATTTATAATCAGGCAAGTTCAAGAGAAATCATTAGAATACAACAAGCCGGCATATCTATGTTTCGTGGACCTTAAAAAGGCAATTGACCGGGTCAAATTAAAAGGCGTTATCCACTTACTGTACGCAAGAGAGATACCTCTAGGAATAATCAAAACGATCGAAAATATTTACCAAAACAACACAATAAAAGTAAAAGTAGAAGAAGAACTAACCGACCCTATTGAAGCTAGCATTGGGATAAGACAGGGAGATTCCCAGAGTCCTTTATTGTTTAACCTGATTATGGATGAAATAATAAAAAAAGTACGAACTAAAAAAGGATACTAAATGAGAGAAAAACCACTTCAAATAATCTGCTATGCAGACGACGCAATACTACTCTCTCAAAGTGAAGATGAATTACAACGTATGCTGCACCAATTTAATATAACCGCCAGAAAATTTAACATGTTGATTTCCCCAAAAAAAGACAAAATGCATAGTTACAATAGCAAATTTACTAAGATGTAAATAGGAGCTGGAAGGTCAGATAATAGAACAAGTGATGGAGTTTAAATATCTAGGCATCACATCATCTAGCTACGAAAAACCCGAAACTGAAGTGGAAGATCAAGTGAATAGAGCAAACAGAGCCGCAGGCTGCCTGAATGAAACAATATGAAGAAATAAAAATATCGGGAAAGAAACGAAAGGCAGAATTTACAAAACAGTCATCAGACCAATAACGCGGCGAAACAAGACCTGACACAGACAGGACAAAAATAATGTTAGAAACGGCAGAGATTAAAACACTTAGACAAATTGATGGTAAGACACTATGGGACAGAGCTAGAAGTACAGATATACGACATAGATGCAAGGTGGAGAACATCAAAAACTGGGTAAGAAATAGAAGAGTAGAATGGAACGATCATATAAGCCGAATGACAACAAATAGAGTAGTAAAGACGGCAAGAGACGGTTCTCCAATAGTAAGACGATCAGTAGAAAGATCACGAAAACGATGGAACGACAACTTACTGGAGGCACATTGAAAAACAAGAGAAGGGTCATGTCTATATAAAAAGAAGAAGAAATTTCAATATTTGAGGTATGGTAAGAGATCAATTAGATCAGTATTGTCCCTAAAACGAGCTCGTGAAAATAAACTTTTTTAAAATAAATTTCTTTTTTCAAGAATATGAGGTATGGCAATTAAAAAAGAGTTGGTAATGAAGCGAAAAACAACAAAGAACTCTTTAATAAAGCAGACAGAGTAAAATGTGTCGTGTTGAGTGCGAAGGCCTTTAAAGAATGAGGCAGAAGAAGAAGATAAATCGTAGGGTGTTAAATCTGGCCAATAGGGTGGGTGATTGTGACCTAGTTTTTGGCCAAATAGTCTTTGACGCGCTATGAGCCGGCGCATTGTTGTGATAGAGTATCCAGGAGTTGCCTTTTGCACATTTCGTGCCTTTTTTGTAAATTTTTCTCTTAGTCGTCATAAAAAATGTAAATAGTAATATTGATTAACTGTCTCCCCTTGTGGTAGCAACTTCCTGTCAACTACAGTCCGTATATCGAAGAAAACAATCAACATCGCCTTGAATTTGGACTTTTCGATGGTGTTACTTATTAAATAATGAAGTTATCTAGTCATATTAACAATTAACCCGGTTTATATAAGTTTAATATCTACTCGCATAATAATTGAAAGTCCCTATTAATCTTACAAAATGTTGATGCGTGCGTAAAAAAGCATCAAAAATATCTTGCAAAGTAATGTCACGTGTGTGAGAGACCCGTTTCTCTAAATTTCCCATAATATACGCAGACATACCATACGAAACATAAAAATCTTAGTACCTTGGCTAGTAATATAAATATTAATAATTTCTCTACAATCATGTTTGAAAACGATCATTAAAATACTTAAATTAACAGTGTAAAACGTATAAAGTGATGAGCACGTTTTTTGCCACATTTTTTCTTAATCACGAGTTAACGGATTTTAGCTTTTAAATCTTGACACTAAACATGATATATCATCATCCTGCCAGACAAACAAACAAGGCGTAACAATTATTACCCTTATTAAATTGTATTTCTTTATGTTACTACATAATGCTTTCAGGATGTACTTACTGCAAAATTATAATAAAAAAGCGTTTTTTATGCAATAGGTTAATGTCTTGGGAAGTTTTTATTTAGACATTCATTTATTTGTAAACTATACAAACTATGTTGATGTTGACCACTTAATAATGGGACAGAATAACATTGTTTCCTTAATATAAGTCTTGGAACATGTAAACAGATGAGACAGTGACATCTTAAAATCGTTACCTTTAAAATGACGTACACAGTTGCCATTAAAGTGCGGTTAACAAACGTATGGAATTATCATAAAGGATAAAAATTCACGAAGTCAATTCATACACAAATATATACAGAAAAAAACGTCCGCAGATGTAAGACCAATGAAAATAAGGGATATGACGAATATTCTTCAATATCGGATTCAACCCTCTAACAAAAATTATCCATTACAGGTTAGAAAAATCAGGATAGGATCTTGGAATCTTGAAAATCTAAAGGGTAAGAGTATGAAGTTGGTAGATGCACTTAAAAGAAAGACAGTACAAATTGATTGTATTCAAGAGACGAGGTGGAAAGGGCCAAAGGCAAAACTGTCGTATGCAGAGAAAAGTAACACTAGGAATGAATTTGGTATAACAGCTGATAGAGCAATCAAAGATAATGTAGTAGAAGTTGCACGAACGAGTAATATAATAAGGTCAGTGAAGCTTTCAAAGACGGTAACATACCGATTAATCTGGAGGAAAAAGTCTTCGATCAGTTGTTCTGCCAGTAATGGGCAGAATAAGTAATGTAATGGCAGTAAAAAAAATAATGGGACAAAACTAAGAATAGTACAAAGAACGATAAAGCGTTCAATAAAAGGAGTAACAATAAAAGACAAGGTCAGAAACGAAGACCTGCGAAACAAAACCAGAGTTACAGATGTTGTGGAGGGAGTTTGCATATTGAAATGGAGATGGGCTGACCACGTAACAAGTATAAAGAATGGAATATGGACATGCAAATTAACCGCATGAAGGCCAAGAACAAATAAATGAAACAGAGGAAGACCTTCTACACGACTGATGAGATGATGATGATGATATAAATATAATGTATCAATTGAATAAAGATAGAACTTAAAATCTATAATACCTTATACTTATCTCACTAGAAGGCTTACCTCAGCTTTAATACATGTAAAAGTTGCAAAAGCTGTTATGGCTTTGTTGAATTGAATGACCAAATATATATGGCCTAGGAGGACAAATTCGGTAAACTTCCCGTACTTGAATCGGTATCAATAGAGTGTTATGATTAATTTCAGCATCCCTGCTTCATCAGATACTCGGAATAATACAAATTCAAACTCTTAAGTAAAACGAATGTCTCTTAAATCTTTACCACTGCAGTGGTTAGTATAGCTAACACGATGAAGCAGGGATGCTGAAATGAGTCATAACACTCTATTGATACCGATTCGAGCACGAGAAGTTTAACGAATTTGTCCTCCTAGGCCATATATTTTGCTATTCAATTCAACAAAGCGATAGCAGCTTTTGCTAAAAGATTTAATCCTTTACATAGCAGATAAAAGTGAAATAGATCCCTTAAGAGACAAGTGACTCACGGTTTGTTTGGTGTAGAAGTATATTAATATATTAATTTGGTTGAGTTGTATATTGATTGGGGACAGTCCACCTTGGCGACTGTTTACGGCCCATATAGAGACTACGACTTAAGGTCAGCAACCCCAATTGAGATTCTTGCGTTGCCATACAGTAGATATATTTGTTTAAAATTTTAACGACATACGAGTTTATCAGCAAAAATGTAATAAATAACAAATTTAATATCATTTAAAGAGTTTTTACCCACATATTCAGTGGCTTCACTCACGTATACCTGGTAATTGCACTGATGATGGACTGGTTAGTCCGAAAACTGAAAGGGTTTTTTTTAAATATATATACCTTTTATAAGGGATTTTTTAAATATAATTTTTGTGATTTATGGTACACAGCCAGCTATAGGAATTTCAATTGTCTTGTTAATTTTATTCAAACTTTATTTACTTCATCAATAAAATTGGTGACATCTAAATTACTTGAAACAGACTTTATAACACAAAAATTAATGTAATAACATAGACAACAAAAAATATATTCACACCGGGAGGAACTACATACGGAGACATCGCCAGAAACTCCTTTTTAAGTTATTAACGGATAAAATAATGGAACTGATTTTAAAATAAGATAAAGAATGAATAATCAACGAGTCAACATGATCTGCTTTGACGATGACGCGCTAATTACATTGGAAACCTAGGAAAATATAAGAGAAATTTCATAAATTTTAATAAAGATACTAGTCGAGAAAATGAAGTGGGTGACTCTAGATAGAGAATCAGTAAAACGCAAATTAGTGGTACTGACTTCAAACTGACTTCTCCAGTACATACAATTCTACTAAAGATTAAAAACAATATCAACAAAGCTTCTGCTCTGTCAGGATGTTAAAATATGTAGTTTTAAATAACAAATTTATGAGAAAGAGCAGCAAAGTCAGAATAAACAACACTTATAGTATTAGGCTGCATTAGATCTGTTATGACATGGTATAGAAATAAAAGAGAATTCTAATAAAACCAAAAGTAAGTACCAAAATGAGTAACGGAAATGAACATAATAAGAAATAAAGTAGAGAAAACCAGAAGATACCTTGTAAGAAACTAGAAACGTAAGAATACATAAAAACGCAGTGGGATATGCGATATGTAGTAAAACTGGGACGACAGGGACGATGACAATAGTATATTGGCGTATGGAGGAAGACGGACTACCCAAAATTACCATAGAGAATTGAATGAATTGGAAAGTATACGCAAGGAGAAAGAAATGGAAGTATCATTGAAATTACTAGAAATATTACAGTAGAAAATCGGTATTAACAGATCGAAAGATATTTAACAACAAGAAAAAGAAGACCTCTGTATTGGTCTTTTTGCAAGTTCTGTGTCTTTTACAAGTTGTTACTATTAATTTGTTGGTACAATGAGTTTTCTTATATATTTTAGTGTCTTTTAAATTTTGTTACGTTTAGGATATGTATTATATCTGATTAAATGTCTTATACGAGTAGGTACTACAAATAAAAGAAGAATCAAAATATGTCAGCCTTATCCCAATGTTCTTTAAATTGTTTAAACTTGAGAGAATATGTTTAACTATAAAACAGTAATTGCGATTTAAACTATCTGGTTGTAATCACTAAACTTGTGATGGTATGTGAAGGTTTATACTTTAACAGTTCTATTTTCAATTCAACAGATTGAATTCTAAATTTATTGACATTTTATGACACTCTTTAACTGTTAGATGAGTATGACTAATGCGGTTTACTTATTTGTTAGGAAACGAATAGGCCACTTGTTAAACCGAATCCCGTTTTGAGTAAAAAAAGTTTTATTTAGTTTTTGTAATTGTTTGCTGATGTATATTTTTCTTTTAACGACTAAGTAAAAACGGTAACTTTAGTAAAGCAATAAAACTTAATAATGTCAAAGTTATGTTTTATAGTAGTGTTGTAAAACTATTATGTTGTCGTATTGTTGTATACTTTCAACTTTTCCTATATCAAGCAATTTCAATTTACGATCAACTTAAACAACTGAAGCGTTAATTTGAAAAATAACACTTGTCCAAAAATTTAAATTTTGGCAAATCAAGAAAAACTGCCCAGCTTCAATTTATTTCAAATCTTACTTTTACTAAGATATTCATTGGAAGGAATGTGGATATCAAAATAGTTGTACAACTATTGTTACAACTGTGTTGCACTGAAAGGCGCGAGTTTGTTAAGAAATATATAAGAGTATAATAATATACTACAAGCCCATGGGACATTTTTAAGGTGTCATTTGACCCAGCATGATATATATATACAAGGATTTCCACAGTTTTCACTGTATTCCTTCACTCAACCGTTTTCTCCAATTTTTCCTGTTTAGCCAGTCCCCCTGCTGTAGGTTTCTTCTACTCATTGCTTCGTCCACTTCATCTCTGAAAGATCTTCGGGGTCTCTTTCTTCTTCCTATCGGGCTCCACTCTGTTATTCTATTTATCCACCGATTTTGGTCTGCTCTTCTGACATGTCCGTACCAGGTTATTTATTCTATCTCTTCTTGTTACTCTGCAGCTTCTCCTTAGGAATTCCATCTCTGTTGCTCTTATTTTGTTTTTGGTTTTCTTATTTATTGTCCCATATTTTCACACCCATAAGTGAGGATACTTCTTGTCATGGTATTATATATTTTTTTCTTTACTTTCATGCTGATGTTCTTATCCCATAGTACCGGGTTCAATTTTCGTATGCAGTCTCTTGTTTGTCCTAGTCTATTTTTTATATCTTCCTCCGTTGTTCCTTTGTTTGATATTATGAAACCTAAATACTTATACTTGTCTGTTCCTTTGATTTGTTTACCTTCGTTTATTTCCAGCTGTTTTATTTCTGTATTCTCCGTTGTTAGGTATTCAGTTTTCTTTAGGTTTATTTCCATCCCATTCTTTGTATATTCCTGATCCAGTTTTCTCATCATAAAACTGAGGTCATCCTCGTCTTGTGCGATCACTATTTGGTCGTCGGCAAAACTTAGCGTATATAGATATTCGTTCCTTACTGGTATACCCATTCCTTCGCACTTTCTTTTCCATGGTTTCAGGGTTTTTTCCAGGAATATTTTGAACAGGGTGGGGGATGTGGAGCAACCCTGTAGTAGTCCCTTTGTCGTCTTAAATGGACTGCATATTTTATTGCCCGTTTTGATAGCTACTTCGTTATTCTTGTAGAGTGCTTTTACCGCGTTTATTAATCTTCGTGGAACTTCGATGTCTTCCATTGCTTCCCATAGCTTGGTTCTAGGTATTGAGTCATATGCCTTCTTAAGATCAACAAAAGCCAGATGGACGGATCTATTTTTGGCCATTATTTTTTCTATTAGTTGGTCGACCGTGTAAATGTGATCTAAGCATGCTTTCCCCGCTGTGAAACCTGCCTGGTCTTCTCCGATTTTATCTTGTATATATATTTCTAATTTTTCCTTTATGGTCTTTCCATACAGTCTGCCTATAGACGATATAATGCTGATTCCCCGATAGTTTTCGCAGTTTTTTCTACCCAGCATGAATCACATATAAATCAATACTACAATATTAATAACAATTTTAGAAACTATGCCGTCAATTTTTATTAGGATCACCTCATTTGTACTGTAACTTAAGCAAACTATTTACTTAAGTGCATAAACAATCTTGGTCTTTCTGTTCGCGTCGGAGAGTTTGGCTGTGGTTCCTTCAAAAATCATCAAGCTGTTTGTATTATCTTTAAAATTAAAACAAATTGGGCGCTATTCCTTAATAGTTTATCCTCGCAAGGAAACGAGCTTAGATAAAGAAATAAAATAAAAAATTTAAAACAAAGTTAACCTTTATTATTTTGTAAGGAACAAAAAGTTATTAAAATATTCTAAGTTAAGAAGTTACGCCATTCCAGAAGAGAAATAAATAATCTGTGTTTATGGTATTAAATTACACATGAGAAATGCTTATACGAAACTAAAATTAAAATAATCGTAAGAAAACAAACATTTTATATCTTGACATTAGATTATGAATGAGAAATATATGAAAATTAAATTGTACTTTATCCCAAATTTCGAAATTCGTTCATAAAAAATACGTTTGTATATTGGGTAGAATGTAGATATTTTTTTTTATTAAAAGATCAATAATAAATCACTTCACTGTTATTTAGTTCATAGATATTATTCACTGTTCAATCAAAAAATATATAAAATGGGTACAACCTGAATTATCCAAATGGTTATGTAGCGTGTATAAAGGATATAATTTTTTACCCTATATGTAGTCAGGCTGACAGAAACGTTGAATATATCGCAGCAGAAATATATCCACGATAAAAATATGCTTATTAAATTTGCTTAACCGCCCAATCCATAGGATTGTAGCAAACGGGATATTCTTCGAATTGTTGGTTTCAGAACACGTACCATAAATCAATAGCTATTTAGATAACCTCGGGCCAAGAAACATAGTTCTAGCAACTATTAGGGCTCCCGGTAAGGATCTAAAATAAATATTTATTTGAAAATATATAGGAGAAAAGGAATTTTTCGGCTTACCTCGTCAAGAGACCACCCAAACAAAATTTTCGTCCTGTTTGTTGGACGTACAAAGAGAGAAATGGAAGATGGATGGCCGTGGGTTTACAAACGCTCCAATTTTGATGCGGCCAAGGTCGGAACCATTAAGAGTACAGTTTGATTCTTGGGGTAGGTTAGATGCTTCCGCTCTTGGCGGATAGATGGCGCGAGCGACATTATTTTGAATATTTACTTGGAATTATAATAACAAAGTTTTTGAAACTTTTGAAACGGTTACGGTTACATATAGCCGATATGTAAGGCACTGCAAAAAATGTAATCTAAATAACTATCCGAAACTATGTATATGAATGGCGTACTGTATCAAATTGTTGAAAATCAAGGATTGTCCCTGCTACTGGCACCAATATTTTTGTACGGCATTAGGTCGCAGGTGATTATTTTTGTATTACCTACCTAAATTATAAATACCATATAAAAATGTTTGACCAAAGTATCCTCGCCCCTTGAGTGGTAAGTTTTCCTTACATGTGTAGGAAATGTGTTCCTGTACCAATAAAAATTGACGGAATAGTTTCTAAAGTGGTTAATACATATTGTAGTATTAATTTATGTGATTCATCCTGGGTCAAAAGACCCCTTAAAAATGTCTCATGGGCTTGTAGTCTATAAATAGAACAGTAGGTACATCAGCATTAACTTTTTCGCCAAAAACATGTGACACATGGACAGTCATTGATAGAATTATATAATTAAACTAAGTTTTGAGGTAATAAAAACATAAACAAAGCAATCCGGTAATATTTACACTACCCCAAAATATTTAAGAGAATTTTATGGAATTTATTCCGTAAGAATAAATCTCCATTTTATTTTACGTTATCTCTTGGATCGAACGCCTAATTTACAGAAATACTCTTTCTAGTAGGTTAGTAGACTATCTGTTCATAGGTGGAGTATAAAATTTAGGGATTTCATTACTATTATTAAACTAGTTTAACTGTACCATAGGCTATAGGATAATATAGGCTATTTTTATTTTGTATTTGTAAATATTATTAAAAATAAGTAGAGATTCAATTAGGTTTGTACATACTAAATGTTTTATTAGTACTTTTTTTTAGTTTTCAGAAATTAAAATAACCCTTACAGCAGTATAAGTTACCTTGGGACGTATCCGTTCATACTTTCCTAGCGCCCATATATTCATTAGAGCAACTTCCTGACACCATTACTTATATTTTTACCAATTTATCAATTTTTATCTACTTTCCACATTTATTTTCATTTTACTGTCTCTGAAGGGTATGCAAATTGGCCGAATCTTTCCTTGAGTGTCAATTGGTCATTCTCTGACATAGCTTGCTAACCAATCTTCAATTTCCATATTTATATTTCATATAAATTCATATTTCATCTATATTTTATTTTGTTACATTTCTATATTTATATTTTGTTATATTTACACATTTTTATTACATTACTCCATTCCATTACCTTCATATATTCTAATTTTGTTACAGTGGCGCTCGTTTAGAATGCCATTCATACTTTTTTTTGTATAATAGACTAGGCGGGATCTGTAGAAATTCAGACCATAATGGTAATTTTCCATAGGAAGCTATTTTTTTGCTGGAATCCCTTCAGGATGTGCCCATTATCGATAATCACAATATGCGCTAGTCGCAAACCCTGTGCTAATTTTTTTATTTAATAAAATCTGAAAACAATTGAAAATTTCTCATTTTTTTGCTCCTATTTTCGTTTATAATTCGGAAAATATTGATCCTAGAGAAAAAATTATAAGAAGTTAAAAGTTTCGTTATTCAATTTTACACAATATTTCGTTAGCTAGAAATTGAAAATTTAATGTTTATTATTGAAAAAATAGCAATAATTGGAAAAAAAAGTACAAAAAAATGAAGTTAATCCTTTAAATGTTTTCGACTTTCTAAACTTGACTTACAAGCTCCATATTCCGCCTAGAAGAACTTTTTAATATGTTTAAAACGTGTGCTAAATTTTGTTAAGATCGGTCGAATAGGTTTTGCATAATAATTTTGCAATCCAGCCTACTGGAAAAATATCGCAAATTTTCAAATTTATAGTAGGCCCTAAATAAGGCTCTCAGATAGTTGCAACTTGTTTTACATATAAAGGAAGGCTCAAACTTTCAAACGCTTTTTGTAAAATTCAAATCGGTTCACTAGGAGAGCCTAGAAAATTTTTTTAAAGTTTTAAACATTTTTTATGTATATTAGGCTTACAAACAAATTGAATAACTTTACGAGCTTTAAACATATCAATTTCAAAATTTATACACTTAAAGAACATTAAAAGACGCTTTAAAAAAAAACGATACATTCGGCTTACTGGTTGCCGAGATATTGAAGGTCAAGGTCAGACCTGAAGATTCTTGTCCTTCCAAAAAATAAAATTATTGAAGATTGAGTCAAAATAAAGTTTATTTATGAAAAAAAAATTTTTTTCGTTCTCCTTTGTTTTAACAATTTAAATTATTTATTAACATTTTATAAATACATATTTGTTTACTAAAAGTAACAATTTACTTCAATGTATAAGTTGCAAGCTCAAAAAAAATCATGAAGAAAAAATGCAATTACTTGTTTAACATACAATTGTTTATTGCAAATTTCCCAATATTGCAATTAAAAATAGTATTTGAAAATATGATATTTGAAATCATTGTCGTCCGAGACATCGATTCAAAAAAAAAGAGCAAAATTGGTTAACAAGAAGCCGAGATAATGCAATTTTTAGCGTGCGCTATGATTTTGAACTCGCCGATTCACATTTTGAGTGAATGTCCCCCACCACCACCTCTCATGCATTCCGAGCGACATTTTACGCGAAAACGGTTTTTTATTTGTCTTTTTTATGGATGTTGCCATAAAGCGCACTACGTAAAACTTTTCATATAAAAAGAACTTGACAAGACGAGGGTATTTGTTTAAAAACGAGCCCTCTATCACTTATGGTTATACAATGTATGCCAACTTTGACCTTCAATATCTCGGCAACCAGTAAGCCGAATGCATCTTTTTCTTTTAAAGAAGCGTCTTTTAATGTTCTTTAAGTGTATAAATTTTGAAATTAATATGTTTAAAGCTCGTAAAGTTATTCAATTTGTTTATAAGCCTAATATATATAAAAAATGTTTAAAACTTTAAAAAATTTTCTAGTCTCTCCTAGTGAACGATTTTAATTTTACAAAAAGCGTTTGAAAGTTTGAGCATTCTTTTATGTGTAAAAAAATTTGCAACTCTCTGAGGAACTTACTTAGGGCCTACTATAAATTTAAAAATGTGCGATTTTTGTCCAGTAGGCTGGGTTGCAAAATTATTATGCAAAACCTATCCGACCGAACTTAACAAAATTTAGCACACGTATTAAACATATTAAAAGGTTTTTCTAGGCGGAATATGGAGCTTGTAGGTCAAGTTTGGAAAGTCGAAAACAATTAAAGGATTAACTTCATTTTTTTGTACTTTTTTTTTCAAATAATTCTTATTTTTTCAACAATAAACAGTAAATTTTCAATTTCTAGCTAACGAAATATTGTGTAAAATTAAATAATGAAACTTTTAACTTCCTATAATTTTTTCTCTAGGATCAATATTTTCCGAATTATAAACGAAAATAGGAGCAAAAAAATGAGAAATTTTCAATTGTTTTCAGATTTTGTTAAATAAAAAATTTAGCACAGGGTTTGCGACTGGCGCATGTCGTGATTATCGATATTGGGCACATCCTGAAGGGATTCCAGCAAAAAATTAGCTTCCTATGGAAAATGTCCAATCCAAAACAGCTCCCGCCTAGACTACAAGGCAACAATAAGAATCGCAGGAAAGATTTCCGAAACGGTGAAATAAGAAAATTCTAATCTGCCACAGATTGTCTAATACGGACGAAAGTTACGAAAACACTAATTCGGAGTAAAAGAAAAGGAATAAGAGAGAAATAGAATGAAAACAATGTACAGTTTTTCCCATTTCGCAGTTTTTGGTAATAATACGAAAATATTATCGATTGTCTGCATTATTTTCAACAAAACCAGATACTGAACTAATTCTGAATGCAATTGGCCTTTTCATTATTTAAACTAAGCATCGAAATTGAATCCACTACATATCTAATCTAATCTAATCGATATCTGCAAGGTTCACGACGTATTGTTTAATTTAATGATCACCTTAATGCGCCTTAAATGAATTTATTATATATTAAAAGTTGCTCGGAAAATAACTGAAATACTTTAGAGGCAGCGTTTCCAGTTTTATGCTTTTGCCATATTCATTGGATTCTTGTACTTATTAGTTAAGTCAAGGTTAAGATAACCGGTGTTTACAGGACAGTACTAGGATTTAACATGTACACTGTGAAATTTGGAAACAGGCATTTTTGGTTATTATTATTAAAATAAAATAACCAATTTTATATTTTTTTGGAAAAATTACGGTAAACTACACAATAATTTTTATTAAAGTCGGATCAGAAATCGGTGTTAAAATGTAGTTAACAAAACAAAGAAACAATTGAGCTATCTATCCTATTTCCTTTTAAGATGATCATTTTCCTTTAATCCTAATGATTAAACTGTCTAATACATCTGGAAGTAATCCTGGATTACAGTATAGGGGAACTATCAACCTATTACTGTGTTAGTTGAGCCACCATAAAATCCTTTAACGACCATCATCATTCTGGCTTTACAACAGCGTGGGTCATAGCCTCCTCAAGAATTTCTCTCAGGTTGTCCCTATCCACCGCTTTCCTCCGCCACGCACGTATTCCCATATTTCTCATGTCTTCATCGATGTTATCAAGGAACCTTGTTCCGGGTCTTCCTCTTCTTCTCTGACCAATGGGTCTATCAAGGAGCGTTTTTCTAGCTGGATCATTTTGTTCCATCCGCATTACATGCCCTATCCACCTCAGAAGTCCAATCGTAATATGTTTTATGATATCTGGTTCCTGGTATATTCTATAAAGTTCGAAGTTGTATCGTCGTCTCCACACTCCACACTGCTCCATAGATTCGCCTTAGTACTTTTCTTTCGAAACATTGTAACATGTTTTCTTTTTTTTTTTTGTCGAGTTGAGGTCTCTAAACCATATTTTAGGACAGGGCGTATTATTGTTTTGTTTTATTTTTGTTTTTTTTTTTTCGATATAATTGTGGACTTACGGAGGAGATTGAGCGCAAAATAGCATCTGTTGGCCATGAAAATTCTGCAGTTTATCTCTGCGGTAGTATTTTTTTTAGTGTTAAGGAGCGCTCCCAGGTATACAAATTCGTTCACTGCTTCGATGACGTCGTTTTCTATAACAAGTGGTGTTAGGATTTGTGGTTGCGTGCTTATTTTCATATACTTCGTTTTGTTGGAGTTTATTATTAAACTCATTTTTGTAGCTGATTCTTTTAATGCTACATACGCCTCTCGTACAGCGTTTTCCATTCTCCGAACAATACTGATATCATCAGCATAGGCCAGGATTTGCACTGATTTATTATATATTGAGCTAGTGGTTGTGATTTGTGACATACGCATTAATTTTTCCAGAACCAGATTGAACAGTATACAGGAGAGAGGAAATCCCTGACGCAGCCCGTTATTTTTTTTAAAAGGTTTAGAGAGTTCTCCCTGAATTCGTACTCTACATTCAACTTTTTCAAGAGTTAGTTTTGTTTAATTTACCAACTTATTTGGTATTCCAAGCTCTTTCATTGCTTTAACGACCAGTTATCTATTTTTAAGGAATGTAGTTTTTGTCTTCTAACATCCTGTTGATTATTGGAATTAGTTTGAAGTGTCTCCACTGGTGACAGATAGACTTTAAAATGTTAAAATTGTTGTTTCAATTATTTCTTAGATAAATAAAACTTTTTATAAGACTGGCTCTAACAAGTTAAAACTAAAATAATTAATCACTATATTTTAAAAGAGTTTTGTGTGTTGTGTGACGTGAATATACCCACGGTTTAAGTGACGTCAATCCCAGGGAGTATATTGTACTGTTTGTCGGGGAAAATAAAATTGTTGCATTTATAATATTTAAAAGAATAAAAGATAAAAAGTTAATGACTTCCTGACTGTGCCAGGCAGGCGTACTCACTACTGCCCTATCCAGTATGACATTTTAAACGCGGTAACTGTCACACGCGAAATTGTTAAACGTATAGACGCATCAGCTCTTCACAAAAATAAGAGAATACGAGTCCTTAAGCGTATATTGTTATCGCCACTAGATAGTAGGTCTTTATCTTTATTAAAGCGCCTCAAAATTGTTCAATTTGGGACCTCATCTGTTGAGTGTTGTGCTTCTGATCACGTTCTTTGGTTTTCCGTCACATTGAAGACGACCTAACATTCCCTTTACTTATTTACAAATGGTCACCTGGATATGCAACTTGAGTGCAACTTGACGAGACAGATGACAGCATGCATGTCGTGACTCTACGCATGATTGTATTTTATACATAACATATTAAGAACGATTTTTGAAGTGGAAATCGAAACGTCAAAATGTCAAACCATAACTATGCATGATTTTTACCTGATACTTACTTATTTTTTAGTTTTCTACATTTTGTTGAATAATGTTTTCATGTTGGATGGTATCGAAAGCCTTCTCCTAATCTACAAATACACCAGCATACCTACAGACACATCTCAGCACCTCTATACTAACACATACATGTTGAACAAACTCCCTCACATGTACTATCCCATTTTTGAAACCCAACTGTGAATTAGTCATGGTATTTGCCATTCTGCATCTTCGTTAGTGTTACAAAGTTGGAAATGAATCAGTTTTTGGGAATTTTGTAGCTTGAGTAGAATAAATTAATGTTCGGATTGTCTTTCGTATGGTCCTGGTACAGTATTCGTGTTCCATCTCTTGTGTTTTTATATCAATTTGATTTAGAAATTATTTATTACTTAAAAGTTCATTAAAAATTTACAGAATACTTTTTAACATTACATACTTAATCAAACATAATGCATCAAGTATTTTAAATATGTTACTACGGCCCAGAGTGTGTAGTAATCTCTTTTCAAAAGATTTAAAGGATTTTTAATTCCTTTGTAAATGCAAATTCCACCTTACGCAATATTCATTTATAAATGACAACACCGCTATTTAAGGATTCCTGAAAACTTGACCACACAAACGTCCGTGTGGCTTTGACCGTATGACCCTAAATGGAAAAAGCATATGGCAGACCCGGTGTCTCTCTACAATTCTACAATTCACCATTACCAACAGTTCATCTCGGCCAGTTCTTCCACTTAAGACAGAAAAACAAGTGGTCTTGAACACTTATACAGTTTCATACCAGCGCTTAGATGGGCAACATGTTATTTATTATGTTGATAAATTATACAATACAGCTTAACTAATTAAGAAGATATAGGCAAGAATATATTTTGATTAAAAATTAGATGAAATATCCATTGTTAACTGTACAAACTTTTAACTAATCTATGGATACAATGCATAAATATATTTGACTTTTTATATAAAAGTGTCTTAAAATTATCTCTTTGTTGGTATTACGAATAATATATGATTCTATTCTTGTAAGATTTTCGGTATCTACTCTACTTAACTGAAATAAACCACAATTTTAATTAAAAATAAGTTATATTTGACGTTTTGGTTTCTTCCACCTAGGCAATCGTTCTCAAAATTCAAATTAAACAAATTACTTTGGTTTATTGCTAGACACCCCCTAGAGCTAGGAGAGGGCCAACTTTGAAATCTTAAAAAAAGAGAAAAATCAAAGAAGCGGCTCTAATTATGCTAAATGAGACCAATTGTGTCGCGAATTCCTCGGCAGAATGTAGTAGGATCTGGTTACCCATATTGAAAGAGGAAGTTATTAAAAAGAAAATACCAGTATTGGTAAGTCAGTAACATATAGAGAGTACATCATTTATATTTTTTAAATAACAAACATATAAAATCGGAATTTGGTATTTATTGAAGGTAAAATAAATGCAAGATCAAATACTTACCATGTCGGGATAGTATTATGAGGTTTTTTTTCTGGTTTTTCCCTCATAATTTACTATGGAATCACTAACAGGAGAATTTTACTGTCATCATGGCATGTATTTGTCTTTTTAAAGACGAATTACATGTTATGATCTTTTCTGACGGATATTGTCAAGTTAAAGTTGATTTCATGTAATCGAATGAACTATCTTATAAGTAAAGTCGTCCCAGGAACGCAACTCAACAATATTGGCAATATCATTTTAAAGTCGTCTACTTTAAAATGTATAATGTATGTCTGAATTGTCAATATAGATGAGTCAGATAAAATTAAATTAATAGAAGAATTTTTCACTAAGTAACAAAAACAAAATTTGTTTAATTTACTAATGTTTGTATTTTGAGAACGATTTCCGAAGTGGAAATTGAAACGTCAATAAACGTATTTTAACCTTTAATTGTGGCTTATTCCCAGTTAAATAGTAATTAATTTATAAAAATTCAAGTTTAAAGAATTTTTAATACCGAAGAAAATTAATTACACCCCATTACTGTAAGGCACCTCATTTTTATGAAGTGACGAAAATTCATATCATACAAATATACCTCTTGGAAATATTATACAGGTTGTTTCAAAAGAAGCGGGACGATCGAATATGTCGCGAAATGAACATCGGATCAAAAAACTGAAAAACACGTGTTCAATATTTTTTAAGTCTATCGAATGGCACCAAACACGACCCCCAGCTACACCCCCTAGAGCTAGGAGAGGGCCAACTTTGAAATCTTAAATGGGAACTCCCAATTTTTTATTGCAGGTTTGGATTCCTCGTAAACAAATAAGTAACTTGTATAGAGAACATATTTTTGAATTGTCAATAGATGGCGTTAAAATCGAAAAAAAAACGATTTATCGTGATACCCTATGAAAATTATGGAAACGGTCTAATATCTCGAGAAATGCACTTGAAAATAAAAAACATTGAGTCTTAATTGAGTCCAAGATGTTTGCATTGGGCAAATATAAAAGTTTCTAAATGCATACCAATATATATTCGGCATCTTCAGATTAAGGAAATTAACAATTGTAAATATATACAGGAGGACTTGTTACGTGCAGTGATTTAGTTCCATTAGATTTGATGCACCATATGTTTAGCCATTGCTGAATTCTATTTAGATTTGATTGGAGGTTTTTTGAGGCTGATGATGGATCTCTCTGGGATGTCAAGATAGTAGTATCGTCTGCATACGTTGAAACGAACTGTATAATGTATTAACAACAAGACACAAATCGTTTTATTTTATCGAAAAATGATTAACAAACAAATACAAGGTCGTCCTTGACATTACCGTCGGCCTTAAAATCACTCCATTTCAATATCATTGATTGGCAGCAAACAAAGTCTTTGGACAACTCTCTTAACTATTCCAAAGGAAGTTCTAACAATACTCTTATTAAATTATCGGGACCCGCATGTAGCTCGGTAATATGTCACATTCTCCAATGCAAAGGTGAATTATTCTCGAAGTTTCGATTATCCATGAAGTTACCTGTAACTTGGATAGTGAGGAGAATCATGAAAAAAGTTCACTGGGTTTAATATTATTTAGTAATAGTACCTGAGTCAATTTCCTTTCGGTAATTTCTTAATAGTGGCCAATGATCTTGATTTTCTCCTAACCAAGATGGGCCTTTCCCCGATAGAGTATTGTCAATAATATTCATTGACTTGATGGGATCGTAGATCTGCAGGATTGTTCTGTGTTGAAATATATCGCCACTGATTTAATTCAGTGTCTTGTTGAATAACTGATATATGATTAGCAACGAAAAATTAGGGGAAAAAACAAACGATATCACAAAATTAACTTACAGTGAAAAGTTAATTATCGTTACCAAACCGCTTGTAACGATCTTAGAAATAAATAAAACTACATGTATCTAAACAAAAGAAACAAAACAAAAGAAAAATATCTAAACAAAAAAATTTGACCTTAAGATTATTAGATTCTAGTTGATAAAAAGTTGATAAAAAATAAAAACACGTAAACATCGCAAATGACTTGTTAAAAACTAACGATGTCCATTTTCGACAACGAAGTTTTCATAGAGATTTTTCATTTGTATAGCAATATTTCATAAAATTCTTTAGCATTTGGAAGACAAAATCGTTTTAACACTTGTAAATCGTTATACTTAGCTTAGGAAATTGGTAATGGTCCATGGTATGCTTGACTTGGTAGCTCAAATTCGCCATCTTATATTTTTCTAGGAACAACAGATTTTACTGATCTACTTGTTATTTGCTTGCTTTTCCAAATGCCATCATAAGTAGTACAGTAAAAAACCAATCGGAGTTTTTCTTTCATCACTCAAAATTCTCTTACTTGCTGCAGAGCTATTGTAAAAATAGTCCACTCTTTCGTTAATTTCTGGTCCACGTCTATAACTTTAAACGGTTCCAGAAATTTTTATAAAATGGACATCGTTTGTTTTTTCCCCTTACTCTTCAATTCTACTATCAGTAACAAAATTGGATTGATTTACATATGCATTGATAGCGGACTTGGTACCTTGGTGTGTAGTTTAACTCCTAAAACGGCACCACAAAGCTCTAGAATTGGTAGTGATATCGTTTTTATTAGAGTTACTAGAGTTTTCGAACATAAAGAAACTTTTGTTTCATTATTCGCAAAGTATTTAAGATAAATAGATGTCCATAAACCTTTAATAAAGCGTCTGAGAGAACATGCAGTTCGATACGAGTGATTGGGCAGAATAGTGTGGCGTGGTATCACCATATTTGATATGAATTTAAGTTTTAGTACATACTGGCATAGGGTAGATTTTGAAGTGGAGGGTATATTGAGCTTACCCACGAATTTTCATGCAAATCGATGAATACAAAAAAATGCTGAGGTTTTGTACTATTTTCAACGACATAAGCTAGACTAAATATATGAATTGACAATATGAATAAATCAGATAAAATTAATAGAACAAAACAGAATTCCTCAAGAATGGAGATCAGGCATCCTAATACCCCTCTTCAAAAAGGGAGACAAATTGGACCCGGAAAATTACAGAGGAATTAATTTATTAAACACAACACTAAAATTAACAACCAAAGTGATAACAAATAAACTGAATGAAATTATAGCACTAGCAGAAGAACAACAAGGTTTTAGGTCGGGAAGATCATGCACCGACGCTATAATTATAATGAGGCAAGTGCAAGATAAATCATTAGAATACAACAAACCGGCATATCTATGTTTCGTGGACTTTAAGAAGGCATTTGACCGGGTCAAATTAAAAGACATTATCCATTTACTGTACACAAGAGAGATACCTCTAGGAATAATCAAAACGATCGAAAATCTCTACCAAAACAACACAATAAAAGTAAAAGTAGAAGAAGAACTAACCGATACTATTGAAGCTAGCAATGGGATAAGACAGGGAGATTCCCTGAGTCCTCTATTGTTCAACCTGATTATGGATGAAATAATAAAAAAAGTAATAACTAAAAAAAGGATACCAAATGGAAGAAAAACAACTTAAAATAATCCGATATGCAGACGACGTAATACTACTCTCTTAAAGTGAAGATGATTGACAACGTATGCTGCACCAATTTAATACAACCGCCAGAAAATTTAACAAGTTAATTTCCTCAAAAAAGACAAAATGCATGGTTACAACAGCAAATTTACTAAGATGTAAATTGGAGCTGGAAGGAACACGTGATGGAGTTTAAATATGTAGGCATCACATTATCTAGCCATGGAAAGCTCGAAACGGAAGTGGAAGATCAAGTGAATAGAGCAAACAGAGCCGCAGGCTGCCTGAATGAAACAATATGGAGAAATAAAATTATCGCGAAAGAAACGAAAGGCAGAATTTACAAAAAACTCATCAGACCAATAATGACACACGCGGCAAAAACAAGACCTGACACAGATAGGGCAAAAAGGATGTTAGAAACAGCAGAGATGAAAACACTTAAAAAAATTGATGGTAAGACACTATGGGACAGAGCTAGAAGTACAGATATACGATGTAGATGCAAGGTGGAGAACATTAAGAACTGGGTAAGAAATAGAAGAGTAGAATGGAACGATCATATAAGCTGAATGACAACAAATAGTAAAGACGGCAAGAGACGGTTCCCCAATAGGAAGACGATCTGCACGAAGACCACGGAAACGATGGAACAACAACTTACTGGAGGCACATTGAAAAACAGACAGTCATGTCTATATAAAAAGAAGAAGATAAAATTAAATTATTTGTTTAATTTGTAGTTTGAGAACGATTTTTGAGGTTTTAAAATTGTAGGGGGTTTAAAACCTAGAGTGTGCTTTATTGTATATAAAAAATCATCAACTTCAATATTAACATTAAAAATCTTCATAACAAAAAATTGCCATGAAATTTTCTGAAGTATGTTTATGAAGGTCGACTGCAAAGGATTTTCCCCACAGGCTACAATCTCTGTATGCCAAATAACATTAGAAAGACTATACCAAAATTATACTGTAACATACTGGCCAATCACTGGTCTCACCTGAAGATATTCCTATATTACAAATTTAGGTGATGTCATCATGGATGATTATTAAATACCAAATAACTTTCTAAATCAAAAAATACTTTTTAGGTGTTCATGAGTGTTGAATAACTTAAAATTTTTAATAAAACAAGCTTCTAGGTTCGCCGGCACATCTTAATTTAAAAAGTAGTTTATCGAATAACCAGCTGGAAATTATAATGCACTTGTTGACATTTCATGTTGTTATATCATTACTTACATTAGTCATCTCGTTAAATCATATCAGAGGTTATGTAAGTAAAACTTTGCTGGTTTTAAAAGTAAAGATAAAAATGTCTACGATTATATTTGCCATACGCGGCAAATGATAAAACCTGTGTGTCGGTTCATATCTAGATTGATTTATAACACTTTCTTAATTCAAATATCAATCATTCATATTAAAATTACTCAGTGGCGTAGGT
Organism: Diabrotica undecimpunctata; assembly: GCF_040954645.1. Lineage (NCBI taxonomy): Eukaryota > Metazoa > Arthropoda > Insecta > Coleoptera > Chrysomelidae > Diabrotica > Diabrotica undecimpunctata. Next base: position 30,990,962 of record NC_092808.1, read on the forward strand.
ATTTACAAAAATTAACATATCAATAGAAAAAGTTAAGTCAAAAAGGTTCTACCATTATTATATATCCTCTTTTCCAGAGGCATGGATTGTAATTCGTATAATAATTATAATCATGGGCCAGATACTAATGATTAAGCCATGATGCCATGGCCAGATGACAAAATTGACGACGACGATAACTCGGAAAGGAAACGACCTAGACTGGGTATATTATCATCAAGCAAAATGAAAATCCTGTAGTTGGCGGTATACCGTAAGTCACAAAACTTTTATTTAAAAATTCTTAATAAAAGGTATATAATTAAAAAACCCATTCGGGATACATCACAACAGAACGTTTTCGGACTTAGTCCGAATCATCATCAATGCATTTGCCAGGTGTACATGAGACAAGCTACTAAATATGTGGACAAAAACCCTTAAAACTGTACAACATTTGTTATTTATTACATCTTTGTTAAAAACTTGTTGTAATGTTAAAAGTTATTACAGTAGGCGCCAGTTACGAAGATCCAGCGCAAATCCTTATTTTCGTACCGATTCGATCCGAGCGCCTTGTTTACATATTTATCCACGCTGTCAGTAGCGCAACGGTAACTATTCAGTCCCGTTAATTATATAAAAAGAACACCAATGTCCACCTCTTCGGATACAGCCGAGACACACCACATGCGCGAGGTTGGATCTTCCTATGCAGCGTTTACGTAACAGAGCCCTGCATGGCAACTTAAGACTCCCAATGGGATTGCTGAGCCTGAGACGATGTCTCTGTATGGTTTCTAGATTTAGGCCCATACAGAGACATTCAGATAAAGGATTTTTAAATAAAACTTTTGGAGGTGCATATTATGTTCATCTCGGTACAAGAAAAAACAATATTGAAGCCCAAGGTTAAAAAAATTATCAGTTCTATCAGAATGCTTTCGATCTTGTTGGTTTTTTGTTGCTAACCATTTGATATAGCCTTTTTTCCTTCAACTACCCCAGCTGAATTTCCAGCTTACCAAAAATTTGCTGTTTTCTGCTCTCTATCTGTTCTTGATCCATTTGCTGTTTATTGTATCAGGTTTTTATCGGCGCTTTTATTGATAAGTAATAATGACTCTAAAATATAAATTGCAGATAACAAGCTATAAATTGTTTAGTTTCACTTCACACATTTATACAGAATTAAATTTAAAATCAGTGTTTCATCACTGATTTTAAATTTAATTCTGTAAAAAAAATTAAATAGATAAAAGACATAATGTTTATATTCGCGATTATAATGGCTAAGATATTATATTTATTTATTAGAAAATAAAAATATTGAGAAAAAATGTAAAACGTGAAAGCGTGAGTTGTTAAACGTTATATAGCTAGAGTCATAATTTATTGTTTTGATAAACATAGTTTATTGCCTATTAGGAATTTCAATTGTTTATTTCTTTGTAACGGATGAATCACCTTTAACAAGTACCTTTCTTATAGTTTGAGTTTAGCACGTAATAAACATAAATAGAGGATATACACAAAAAATTATGTCATAATATAATGGGAAAAGTCACACTGCGACGTGATGATAATCTATTATATAACTTTTTTGATCATTTTCTGATAAATTTTTAGTAACTATATTGTATTAAAAAGCTACCTAGAAACCTCTATGTGGTTGTTATTAATGAAGTGTCTTTTATTGTGTCATTGTAAGTGTCATTCTATTTCTAAACTCTTGCCGTACTCGTTCAAATGTTTCAGGGGAAATTGCCCTACATTCTTCAACAATTAATTGTTTCAAAATGTCAATATTGTCGGTACTGTAGCGTAAACTTTAGATTTCAAGTATCCCCACAAAAAAATCTAATGGTATGAGGTCCGGTGACCGAGCTGGCCATTCTATCATACCTCGTCGTCCAATCCATCTACCACGATATTCCTCATCTAGGTAACGTCTTACTGCACCATAATAGTGTGAAGGAGCACCATCTTGTTGAGACCTTATTTCCAAGTTGCCGAATTCATCTGGATTATCCTCCAGAATTTCAAGTATTAACAGATCAATTGCATTTTGTAACATCTCCAGATACCCTTCACCGGTTAAGTTAGTATTGAGAAAAACAGGCCCAAATATGTGGTTTCCCAAAATACCTGCCCAAACATTTATTTTTTTTTGGAATGTGAGTATGTGTTTCACGAAAGACGTGAGGATTTGCGTCACTCCAATACCTCACATTGTGTGTGTTAATATTTCCATTGAGAGAAAAAGTACTTTCGTCACTAAAACAAATTGTTTTTATGTAATCGGGCTGTTGGTTAATTTTATTGGACATATTTTCACAGAATTCTAGTCTTCGGTCGGGGCATCATCTGAAAGTTGGTGCACAATTTTTAATTTGTATGGATGACATTTGTTTTTAGCCAACACCCTGTGTACGGTCTTTTGACTCATTCGATAGATATATGCAACTTGGGCTGTAGAAAATGTAGGGTCCACTACCATTTCTGAAATTATGTCAATTTTTTTTTCATCACTAATTGTTGGTCGACTTGATCGTTTGACATCTTGAACACTACCTGTTTGTTTAAACTTCCGAAGAAGCTTCCTCAAATAAGCTCTCGATGTAGGGCGATCGGGGTACCTCTCATTAAAAAGACGTTCAGCTGCATGGAAATTATTTCCACATTCACCAATTATTAACACAGCTGCTACTTTGTCGGCTACAGTACGTACCATTCTGGCTTTTTAAAAATTTAAACGTATCGTTAAACAATAATTAAACTAAATATTAACTAACAACTTGACTAAACTTGAATTGACTAAACTAAGCAGAAACAGAAACTAAATATTCAGGTATAAACGCGTTTGCAAACTAAAAATACAACTAGAAAAACAACAAAAAACAACTAGAGAATTGACAAACGTCAACTTTTTGACAAGTAACCAGAGGCGGAGGTTTTAATATTTATTAATTAAATGGGAAACTAAAATTGTGGTATTTATTTAATTTATTCATCAAAATGACAATAAACTCAAATAAAATTAGTATGGTTGAATAGGTATTTTCAATACCTTTGAAACGAGGTATTACTTGCCATTAGGTCCTATTTAAAATTATCTGCCACAGTTTCGCTGTAACGCCATCTCTCACTATTACGTCACTTGTGATGACTAGTTAAGAAGCCTACGTCTGTTTATTACCTCCCTCCAAATTTCACTATTATAAGTATAACCGTTCAAAAGATACGAGGGAGGGAACGGGCTTTTGACTAGCACTGTATGTTAATTACATATATTTTGTTTTGAAGCTATTTTCTTGTGACATTTTCAAGTAATTACTATTTAAATGGGAATAAGCCACAATTAAAGGTTAAAGTACGTTTATTGACGTTTCAATTTCCACTTCGGAAATCACTTCCGAAGTGAAAATTGAAACGTCAATAAACGTCTTTAACCTTTAATTGTGGCTTATTCCCATTTAAATAGTAATTACATATATTTTAGTTTTATTTATTTAAAGAAGTAGTGGATTTTAAGTTTTTGAACCCCCAAATATTGTTCAATTAGTTACTGCTCGCAAAATAACAATTGTGTATCTAAGGCAGTATACTTTAAGATTGACTTGATTCCTCAACTTTGAGTGTTTAATAATAAATATTATTGGTAAAAAATTGAAATGGCATCTTACCAACCTTAGTTATCTTGTAAATGAAGTAGTACATACCTGAAATAAAAATAATGAAAATTAGTTTTGGATTAGTAATTCCTAATTTCAACAAAATATTACATTTTATCTACGACTAATATACAGTGTGAAACATTTAGATTGGAAACAAATCTATAAAAGTACCAATTTTAACCAATTTTTATTTAAATATCATGAAATAAAGAATTTATACTTCGGAACTACTAGGACACTTTTTCTTAATCAAAAAGGAAGAATTTTATTAGCAATTTTTTTTTATTGAAAACTGCGCCACTCGATTTAGAGTTCCACCCTATCACAGAACCTTTGTTGGATTTACTACTCCATCATCAGTGCTTTTCTAGGTTTACATGTTTAAAACCACTAAACACCTGGGTAAAAACCTTTTAAATATAGATATTTAATTTTAAGTTACATTTTTGCTGATAATAATCTAGGATGTAAAGTTATAGACGGAAGTTACTCCACGGCAACATAGGACTCCATCACTGGGGTTGCTAAACCCTTAAACGAAGTGTCTAAGAGGACTAGCGCAAAATAGTTTAAGATGGAAAACAGGACCGGGCAGGAATGAATACACAGTCGCTACAGACAACATTCCTAGACCATTAAAGAAACTGGTTGATAGTCCTTCAGAGAAACATGCCAAACCAGGGTTTAAAAATGTGGCATCATACCTTTGGATCATACCAAAGTCCTAAGGATGCTGACAAACTCAGAGAATGATAATACCAGCCAATCAGGAACACAAAAGTCCTTGTCAGATTCTGTTCTCGTGGAAGGGATTGATGATAATTTTAAAGAACTTTTGGAGACATTAAGTCAGTCTGATATTTAGAGACAAAAAAAATAACAAAAATGAATGTTGAACCGGGAAAAAGTGTTGTGGCAACAGTTTTAGAAGAAGAAGAGTTTGAAACTGAAGCAGGACCATCAGAAGCTCAGTACATAAAACTGAATCCCCCAAAAGAAATGTCTTGTCGCACTAAAAAGAGAGAACGGGAATCTAGTACCTCAGACAACTTTCTCCAAGACTAACAAGGAGCTAGTGTTGTCATCTGATGCAGAAACGCAAACTTGCGTTAAATCTGGAGACTTCTTAGTGGTCAAAGCGTATGGCACAACCACGCAATATTTCAGGCTCTCTGTTACTAAAGTTCTCTATCATCAAATGACGGCTACGTAGGAATATTTTTTAAGAAGGTTCCTCAAGCTTGGAAATTTTCGGAAACTGAAAAACATTTTTTAAAAACGATAATATTATAAGACTGTAAGTCTGTATATACAAACGTGAATACCTCGTCTTGGTTTATAAACATGAATAGTTTTAATAATGATCTTAGTGATTTGTGTTTATAATAATAGCCGACCTTAAATGTGTATTTTTCATTTCAACAGTTTATTTTTCCAATAAAAAAAACATTATATTTTTATGTGTATGTTACTTTACATCTTACATACTTTTTACGAACTCCTATTGACCTTACAAATGTATGAATAGGAATATAATAGTTATTAATACAGTTAAAGTATAAGTTAGTTTAATACAACACCAGGTTTTGATTTTTTTGTGATTAGAGTATTAACTTTCCACCAATGCATAATAAGTTTTCTTTTCTGTTTGCAACATTTGTTAGTGTTTTTTTTTTAGTTGAAAGTTGAAAACTGTTCCTATTCACCCCATTTTACGGAACTTCAAATTTTATACTATTGTTTCCAATCCAAATGGGTCACACTGTACATGCATATTTATGATAATACGCATTTTCGCACAATAATCTTTTTTCTCGTAATTTATTTTTCGAATGCATTTTTGTATTAAGTACGTAGTTTCGTTTTAGTCTGCTAATTCTATTTTGTTGATTTGGAAGAGATCGCGAAATTGATAAAAGCAATCACATTTTATTTGTATAAATTATAGGTTTTCGATAAACTCAGATAATAAATAGGTAATCTACAAAAGTAGGTTATACACATAAGTTTTGCAGAAATAAATGTTTGATGAAATGTAATGATATGCTACGAGATTACTTTGATGATGAGATATATTCTCGGTTCATCTATCTAAAAAGCTTCGGGTCAAGACAAACTATTCAGTAAGTTGTTATTGAGACTTTACTATGTCAAGAAACTCTGCAGTTTAAGGTCTATATTTGGCGTTTGGTTGTAGGTTATTTTCTATTCTGGTTGTATGTATGTCTGTAATGTCTGTATTTTATATCGCCTTAGGTACATTGTACTATTTTTATTTCGAAGATTTAGTACTCATAATTTGATACCACAAGAAGTGAACTTAATGTAATTCTGGAACAACAATATCTCTGGGTTAGACAACAATATGGTAAATTACGATAAATATTTAATAGTAATATTATTCATTTTATCATTTATGACCGAGGGAGCTGAAATTCTTAATTTCACCAAAACACCAGCCAAGAAATTAACAGTCGTTCAAAGAAAAACTGAAAGTTCAAAGCTCGAAGAATAACTATCGTATATAACATCATAAGAGAGAAAATTTTGCCATATTTTCGACTGATATGAAAGTTTGTTGTCTGGCAATTTTCGCGAATTAAATTTTGACAGTTAAATTTTGTCAAAATTTCATAAGTGAAAATTGCCAAAAGGCAACAAACTTGAATAAAACCAGAAGAAAATTTTGCCGGTAAATAATTTTCTCTTGACTGATATTGGACAAGACTATTTCACGAAACAATTAATGCACCATATCAACGGAACATAATCTTTATTTATTTGTTAACAATATTAAATGTACAATTATCATAAGCTATAGTAGTTTGCTCATAATTTCCTGCTTAGTTTGCAGCTAAGAATCCGAATGGTAAGATGTTACGTTTTTTCTGTCTTACTGTATGGCTGTGAAAGTTGGACAATGGACTCTGAAATAGAAAAAAGAATAGATGCCTTCGAGATGTATATATACAGGGTGGTCCTTAAGTAATTGTACAAAAAGAAACAGTAGATTCTACACTTTAAAATATTACGATTTAAGCCAAATTGATTTAATAAAATGTTGATATTAAGAAAGATACAGGGTGTTAAAGTGCAAAATTAAAATTTTATTTTTCGCTATAACTTTCATGTTTGTAAACATTTATGTATAAAAATTTACAACTGGATACTTTTAAATATGAGAAATTATAATTGAATGCACAATTTGATGTATCTGATAGAGAGGGCGCCACTTATGCCACATATGTTGTATAAATTTGCACTTAACTTTTTTGCTCTTTAAGTTACCTGTATATGGGATAAAAAATATCAAAGATACATTAGTTTAACTAAAAAAAGGTATACTTGTTAATAACTTCAAAACTCAACAGTTTTCGAGATAATCGCATTTTAAAAATCAGTTGCATAATTCTGATCTAAGACAATTATTCCAGGCAACGAAGAAAAAATAGACAAAAACATTAATACTTCTAAATTTTGGTATAAAAGACCTTTAACTAAAGTTAATAGTTAACGGAATATTAAATAAAATAAATATATCAGCAGGATAATTAATAATAGGATTTGACAAAATAACAGAATAATAGCATTTTACATCAAACATTTTACGTTTTATGTTAAATTAAAGTCATAATCAAAACATTTTGTTTAAAAATCAAATTAAGAAATAGTTAAACTAAATAATATAACTTTTTGTCAAAGTAAGTGTTCGATATGTCCACCATTTTCTTTAATTCATTTGTCAATATATTCCATATAAGATCGTCTCATATTAAATAACATCATTGGTTCTAAAGAAACTGCTGCAGTATTAATTTCTTCCCATAGTTGGTTGCGAATGTTTATGACACACGTTGTTTTAATGCGCCCCATACACCAAAATCAAGCGGATTAAATTCGGGGTTACGTGGTGGCTATAATGTATAATGAATGAATATATCGATGACATTACTTATTTATATGATTACGTTACAGCTTACGAGTAACTATTATTACATCTCGAACAAATGGACTATTATGATTTACTAACGAACTAATATTATGCTGAACTAAATTGCCTGTGTGTTTACTAGATTTTTAACAATATCGGTTATTAGGACAACGATGATGTTTTTGTAAAAATGCTGAGTCTTTCAGGTTAGATTTGTAACAAAAGTATTATGAAACAGGACACATATGTGTTATTCAATACCTGTGCTCTAGTTTCTATTTGTCCTAATAAAAATGGGTAAACAATTTACCTAATGAACAATAAGTATTCTTTTCGGATTTTTTATGAATTAAATAATTATATCAACATCTCATTACATTGCCAAGGAATGACTACCGCGACCAATCCAATGTTCATAAAAGTTGTTTTTAAGTATGTTCTAACTGCCTTCTCTCTAGAATGTGGTTGTGTACCATCTTGCATAAACCACATATTTTGGGTTTTTAGCATATTAAAATAGAGAAAAAGTAATACAACGCCATTATAGAAACTTAAGAAGCGATAGCAAAGGGACATTGTAAACATGATGACGGCCAACGTCTGAATACGTACACGGCACCCAAAGAAGAAGTTGAAATATCTTTTCTCCAATAAGACATTTAGCACATACAACAAAGCATTTTGTGATGTTATATTAACATCTTTGAGTTGTTTTAATAAGAATAAACTATGAATTATGCTTATCTACAGGTATTCAGTGCTATACCGCACAAATATCAAACTAAGGATTATTGTGCAGCTGACTTATAAAATGCATTTATCTAGAAAACGGTTGAATTTTCAGGTTACTAACAAGTATACCTTTTTTTTGTAAAAATAATGTATCTTTAATATTTTTTAACACAAATAGAGCTAACTTAAAGAGCAAAAAAGTTAAGCGCAAATTTATGTCACACACGTGGCATATGTGGCGCCCTCTATTAGTTACATTAAAGTAAGTATAAAATTATAATTTATCCTACTCAAAAGCATCCAACTGTAAATTTTTGTCCAAAAATATTTACAAACGTAAAAGTTATAGCGAAAAATAAAATATTAATTTTGCACTTTAACACCCTGTATCTTTCTTAATATCAACATTTTATTAAAGCAAGTTGGCTTAAATCGTAATATTTTAAAGTGCAGAATCTACGGTTTCTGTTTGTACAATTACTTACGGACCACCCTGTATATATATAGACGAATGCTGAGAATTCCATGGGTACAAAGAGTTACTAATGTTGAGGTACTTCATACTTGGGTCATGTGTTGAGAGGCGAAAGATACGAATTACTTCAAGTTATACTGGAAAGAAAAGTACAGGGCAAAAGATCAGTAGGAAGACGGCAGAACTCGTGACTGAAAGACCTGAGGAGATGGTTCGACCGCTCATCCGCAGAAATCTTTCGCGCAGCAGTTTCCAAAACTACAATTGCCATTTGGATCGCCAACCTTCGAAAGGAGACGGCGCAATGAGAAGAAGAGTTTGCCCATTCTTTTCTACCAAAGCATGATTTTGTGTATTATTGACCTGCAGCATTTGGGAACTCGAAGGTCCAGCTTCGTTGTTCTGAGATTTTTTATCAACTTCTGGTGGTGACTGGAACAACCAATCAATTTAACAACTCCTGTTCAGAAATACTTTACTTGAACAAAGCTAACACAGCTGAAGATCGATGAGAATGGTTTGTTATTTTATGTTTTTTTTGTGTCTATTCCAATTTTTTCAGCTGACATTTTTGTCCACTTACATGCGGTTTTGATTCAAAGTGGACAGTTTTTGGACCAAGATGCATCCTTCCAGTTGGGGTGAACGGCAAGAGAGAGTCTGTCTGATAAAATCGTTGGTCCCTTTTTCCATTAATTTCAAAAATAATCTAACTGGGCATAAATTTCCGTTTGATGAATTTCTTACCAGCCATTCGCTGCTTGCCAAACTCTTCGAACCGCCTTGATTTGTTTTGGAAAAAATGTTGTATTCAATTCGGCCCGTAAATTCTCTCATAACATCGAATTCTTTCTGAAAAAAGTGAATCTTGCAGTTTACGGCCTTATTGCCTCTCCAAGCAAAACTTTTTTTGTGCTCCAACGGGAGTTTCCTCATCGTAGCTTAGGATGATTTTTAATAGTTTTTCAGTTGATAATGCTTTTGAACTGAGTTTTTTTTTTCTTGAACACTTTGAAGTTGCCTCCGCTTGGTATCTCTGGCCAATTTTGCACACTTGAAAGATATATCTGTGAAAGGGTCGATTTTTATGCCGTACTCCGTAAATTTTTCTTGTACCATTTTTGCTGTAATATTCCACATTGACTTTACAGATGACTATAGTCCTCGCCATTGCCTTTTTTCATGTTAAAGGCATAATCCTCGAGAATTTTTGCTAGTTCCATTATGGTAGTACATCTTTCAAGCGTAAAATTTCTCACCCGTAGGAACTCCGAAAATTAGGTCCAAATAGAGCTTCTCGACCTCTGCGTGTTTAATGGGACATTTCCGGAAACCCATTTTTTGATTTCTTCACCGGGCTGGCATTCAAATCTTGATTTTTCGTCTGGATTCATTATATCTGTGCAAAATTGATTACACCCCAATGACGTTTGTCAAACTGACAACAATAGAATTACCAGACACCTTCGTGACGGATCTGTCATAATTTTCTCGCTGAGAAATCACGGGCCGGGAGGAGTTTTGTCAGTAGGAAACGTGGTGTTGCTATGACGTTTGATCAGTTAAAAATAGTCTAGTGAAATAGTCAAGGATATAATTAAAAACTGAAGAAATGCGTAGAAAAAAGCCTAATCTGCGACAAAATAGAACGATGTATTGGCGACAGAGAATTCATTTATTATTTGTATGTTGTACTAACTAAATCGGTAAATTAATTCACGTAAAAAAGAATTTAAAGAAATGGTTTGGTTAAAATAATTAAATTGTATTAATGAGAGATCTGACATTGATAATTTAAGCATCCTTTATAATAACATGTTGTCTTATTAACCATAAAATTTAAAAGTAACAAACGAGAAATATAATAATAAAAATTCATTATCTGCCGTATTTGATTTTTAATTCATTATTATACTAGTTTTACCTAGAGATTTTTATGTCTATTTATGATTTTGCTGTAAATTGTTTTTCTTTTTCGTTAATTTCCTTCCCAACCTATTGAATTATTTTATCAGTGAAACGACATTCGAGTGATGTCAAATTAAAATCAAATAATTATTCCTTTAAAATTATAATTAGTCGTGTATTTTGAAATTGTAATTTGTTTAATTTTTATTTGATTTAAATTCTTCATGTTTATTGAAGCTATTTTATTAATTATTAACCACAAGCAGTAAGTTTTTTTTGTTTATATTAATTTTATCTAAATGTAAACTTTCATTTTTAGATTTTCTTTAAAAGGAAATAAAATTTCCAAAAGCTTGACTAAGCTCAAAGAGTTTTACTTTTAGCCCAAAATAAATTGACTGCATTCCTCAATAAGGTTTAAGGTATAAGGTTTTAATGTGCGCCTTTCAAATATTCTAAAAAAAGTTTGTTGTTATAAACTTTCGAATCTTATCTCAAAACTTCAGCGAAGAACAATTTAGTGTTCTTGGAACAGAATAGAAAACATCCAATGTTTATTTTACTCAGTCAATTGCCTTTCCGATCATCGTGAGAATCGAAGTAAATAGCCCGCCGATCAAAGTATTCCAGTTCTTGATCAGTGGAAGACTTTTTACTGCTGACATTGCGTTGATGTGTGAATTAGATCGCAGAGACAAATTTTCGAAGAGATTCCCGCTTGAGATCTGATGGAGACCGGTCGGCGGAGCTGTCAGCTGGTCGTTACCGGCTTTTGCCGATATGAGTGATGTTTGAGGATCTTTGGCGATAAGGTAATAGTGATGTTAATAATAGCAGTCAAAAATAATATTTAATAAAATAGAATGAAGTAAAGTGAAGCATGTTGCAAACCAACGAGAAATTAAGTTTAAACTTAGTACAAATTAGTTCATCTTTAATGGTGGTGAAAGCCGAAATTTACCTTAAGTTTTTATCTTATTTCTATAACCTGCCAAAGCAGTTTAAATTACAATGCTGAATATTTTCTGATGGGAGAATGACAAAAAATGAATAAAAATATGAAAGAAGGAAATTTGCTTTTACGCATTTCGTACAGCTCAAAAAGACAGAAAACGACAGTAGTGTTCGTTTAAAGCTACCAAAATAGGTGGCGCCTGTTGCAGCTACCACTGGAGAAGTGAAAATAGCACGACACTTTCGCTGGCTGTATGAGTTTGTAAGTTTGTATCTACCCGACTGTCTGCAGACGTAGGGCACGTAGACGTAGGTTTGACGAATTGTGCTTTCGCCGTTTATTTATATATTCGGTGTCTTGGTTCATTAGATATATATATATATATATATATATATATATATATATATATATATATATATATATATATATATACAGATTGAACGAATTTAAAACGGAACATACAATTTAATATATGTCTGTTTGAACTGCATTTGAAATAGTGGACCAATATAAAACTTGGACAAAAATAAATCCATACCCGGTGATAAACATTGTATAAAATATCGTTCAACTATCTGTCTCCTTTAAAGGAAAGAGGAGCTTGCGTAATAGTCGGAGAGATAGAGCCGAAATTTTGAACTGATCAGTAATATGACATTTCTCTATTGGAATATATTCATTGTAACTGGGTTAAGACTTTGCCTTACAGACGCACGCCTCTCGTGGTACATGGGGTGGCTATACAGGGATGAAGTTGTAATTTTTTTCGGAAAAATTAACGATCGATAATATGGCTGAAAATTTGCCCAGAGTAAGATCTTGGTATAACTAGACGAAATCCCAAAGGGCGGACGCGAGAGTGGATACATAAGGGGTGGCGGACAGGGGTGAAATTGCAATTTTTTGGGGAAAAATTAACGATAAGTAATATGTCCGCCATTTTCATGGCTCATTATTTAGCCCCTAAAAACTCTAAATCCAAAAAGAGCGGACAGCTGGGTTGGTACAGCTTGCCTGCGCATTTTAGGTCTCGGTAACAATTTTCAAACTGATTTTATTATGATATTTTTATACCGATTGATTTGAAAATTTGTATGCTCACTTCTATTACTATTCTGAAAAGCGTCAAGTAGAGTTTTCCTCAAAATTTTCCAAAAAAATTTCCGTAAATGAAAATTTTTGTAATTTTTTGAGGTAAAATCTAATTTGTAGAATCCTTAGAAAAATTTAGAAAAACTTCAAAAATTTCGTCATTTCTCTCACTCTCATTGATGTCATCACATTCATCATCTTCGTCACTTTCACTTTCAATAATATCACATTCATTATCTGCTTCATTTTCAATCACTACTTCTCGAACTGATTCTGGCATCTGAGGTCCACTAAACCATTTGAATTTATTTGTTTCATCTTCAAACTTCCAACCATGTTCTTCAACAATCAATTCTGTTGGTACTTTTTTATGAGCATTTGTCCAAATATTTGAAATATAATGGGCTCGCAGTAGATGTTGGTGTAATTCATCTTGACATGGTGGTAAGCTTGAAGCATCGAAATTTTTTAGTTTTTTTTTTAAAGGCTCGTTCACATCATGCAACTTATACTGCCGGTTAAATAGTGAAAATCTGACATCGTTTACTTTTCTTTTTGGAATTGTTCTCGTCAGTCCTGTTCCATATAAGTGACATATGAAAGTTTCTAAGGTTTCAAAAACTTCATTACAATCGAAGTCAGTTTCACCAAGTTGAATAAAAGCATCTTGATACTTATTACATTTAGCGCATGCGTCTAGAATTACTGATCTAAATGGAACGCGCATCATTATTATTTTAATATTTTAAAATAATAATGATGTAAAATGAATGTCCAAACAGAATTTGTAAAATTAACTAATGAAAAAAAAATTCAATCAATTTAAAAGTTAAAAAAATATTGAAAATATCTACAAAGTAAATTTCAAAACTTGAAAAATTGATAATTCCACTATTAAATTGATTTTTATTAATAATTATTTGTAAAATGTTAAAGGAATTCCACAAATTGAATTTTACCTATTGATAAATAGAAATAATATATTTTGTATTTGATTATTAATGTAATAATAAATCAAATTTTTCTTATATCTGAACAACCATTATTTATGCTTTATAAATTTAAAAACCTTTTTATTGTAATAAAAAATAAGTAAAATTACTATTTTATAGTTTATTCGTCTTCCGGGTTTGGACCGTGTCATTTGTGAGTGACCCAAAAGTGGGTTCATCTCGACGTTTCGCTACAATTGTATGTAGCTTCTTCAGGAGAACAAAAAAGAAAAAGAAAACAAAAGATAGGAAGATGGGTAGTTAGCAACGGTAACTCGTTTGGTCGGAATCCTTTCAATTTTCTGTCAGTTATACCATGATTTTTTTCCAAAAATTTTCAAACGATTTTTCCGATAAGAAAAAAAATTTAGAAAAACTTTTCTAAAACATTTGATAAAACTCTACGTCATCGTTTGAATCTTTTATAGAATATTTTGTAGTTTTAAAATGATATTATGATAATGTTTTTTTTTTTCAAACTAAAGTCATATTTACTTTACACAAATCACATTTTTTTCTTAAATATAAATATTTTTCGAGTTAATTTTTAATTGAATAAATGTTTGATATTTGATATTTTATCAAATTAAAGTAATTTTGTAATGTTAACTATTAAATATTTTTGGTATAACAAATAGTAATTTTAAATGAAATCGTAGGCTTCCACGGCCAGAGTCAGAATTATAGTTTATTCGTCTTCCGGGTTTGGACCGTGTCATTTGTGAGTGACCCAAAAGTGGGTTCATCTCGACGTTTCGCTACAATTGTATGTAGCTTCTTCAGGAGAACAAAAAAGAAAAAGAAAACAAAAGACAGGAAGATGGGTAGTTAGCAACGGTAACTCAGTTACTCAACGCAACCAGAGGCGAATACTAACTACCAAGATGGGCAATTGGTCACAGTAACTCAACTACTTAACGCAGCCAGAGGTGAAAACCAAATGCCAGGACAGGGATTCACGTCCAACAGCTCAGAACACTAACGCGTCGAGAGGCGGGGAGTGAATCCACTGAGCTCTGAGCCATGAAAATGGCGGACATATTACTTATCGTTAATTTTTCCAAAAAAATTGCAATTTCATCCCTGTCCGCCACCCTTTATGTATCCACTCTCGCGTCCGCCCTTAGGACCCTTAAGCTAGCGGGGACCAAATCCAATTTAACCTACGTAATATTTTTTCACCAATTTTTCACTAATTTATTACCACCCTAATAATTTTTCACCACCAAACCAACCTTAAGGGGAGCGATTCTGCTGGCTTAAGATTCAAGCTAGCAGAATTCAAAAAAGAAACTTTTTGTTGATGGCATATTTTTTCACCCATTTTTCACTAATTTATTACCACCCTAATAATTTTTCACCACCAAACCACCCTTAATGGGAGCGATTCTGCTGGCTTAAGGTTAAAGCTAGCAGAATAATAAAATAAAAAATCTTTTTGTTAATGGCATATTTTTTCACCAATTTTTCACTAATTTATTACCACCCTAATAATTTTTCACCACCAAACCAACCTTAAGGGGAGCGATTCTGCTGGCTTAAGGTTCAAGCTAGCAGAATTAAAAAAAAAACTTTTTGTTGATGGCATATTTTTTCACCAATTTTTCACTAATTTATTACCACCCTAATAATTTTTCACCACCAAACCCCCCTTAATGGGAGCCATTCTGCTAGCTTAAGGTTCAAGCTAGCAGAATTCAAAAAAAAAACTTTTTGTTGATGACATATTTTTTCACCCATTTTTCACTAATTTATTACCACCCTAATAATTTTTCACCACCAAACCCCCCTTAATGGGAGCGATTCTGCTGGCTTAAGGTTCAAGCTAGCAGAATTCAAAAAAAAATTTTTGTTGATGGCATATTTTTCACCCATTTTTCACTAATTTATTACCACCCTAATATTGTTTCACCATTAAACCACCCTTAAGGGGAGCCATTCTGCTGGCTTGCGGTTCTGCTGGCTTGCGGTTCAAGCCAGCAGAATATTCGAGCCAGCATATTAATATTCGAGCCAGCGTAATTAAAAAAAAATATTTATGATATACCACAGTGTTTTGCTAAGTTTTACGAATTTATTACCAACTTAATAATTTTTTATCCCTCGACTAACCCTTAGTGGAAGTCAATAGTTCTGCTATGTTTAAATTAAAGGTGAAAAAGTTTTGTTTTATAATTTTACTAAATACTATTTATAAGTAAAATAAGAAACTCTCTGGTTAGTTTTTACTAAATGTTAACGAACTTCACCAATTCCACCATCTACACATTTACGCTGGTTGAATGCAAAGCAAATCTTTTCGGAATTATGAGATACTACAGTATTATGCTAGATTTGTACTAATACATTACCATCCTAGTAATTGTTCACCCTTCAACTACCCTCTATGAGGAGTCAATAATTCTACTACCTTAAAATTTAAGGTGATAAAAAATCTATTTTTATAATTTTACTGTATTCTACTTGTAACTGAAAATATAAATTGCTTGCCTGGTTTTTACTAAATTTGATCCACCCTTTTAATTTTTGACCCCCTAAGCTTCAGATAATGGGCAACATTCAACAAGATACACATTGACGCTAGGTGAATAAAAAATCTTTTTGAAAACACAAGAGTGCTCTGCTAGAATTTTACTATATTTTTACCAGCCTAGTCATGTTTTTCTCAACTACCCTAATTGAAAAACATTTTCAAATGTTATTCTATACTAACTAATATTTATTTTTTCAATGTTTAAATATTAAAAATATGAAAACACTTTATTCCAAAAACTATAAATTTTACCCGTTTTAAAAAATTGACTCTGAACTGAAATCAAGTTGAGTTTTAGTAAATACAATGGAATTTTTATATTTCACAGAATAAATTACCAGGTAAGAAATATTCAAATTGAAATAATTTTATTACGTCTATTACATTATTTATCTGATTGTAAAGGAGGGTCGTCGGGATCGTGCGCACCTATTGCACCCTATTGTTAAAAGATTTGCATTCATTAGGTAGATGAAAATTTGAAAAATAATTTAGGTATTTAATATTTTAATAATATTTAAATAAGAAGAGTATTAACGATTGGTCAAAACATAATTTTAAGATTAGGTGTATAACATAAAGAATTTATATTGCAAAACATTTTAAGTAGGTATATTCAAATGAGACCGAAATTACCGGTTGGTCAGAACAGCTGATATAGATTATTTGCGTGTAAAATAAATTTATATTAGCAGCATTTTAAAAATTTAAAGATATTTGTATTTTAATTCTTTGTCGATTTTTTTATTCATTGTCAGTTGAATATAGGTAAAAATTAAAGGTTATTACAAAAAAATATTAACTTATTTATTTTGTTTATGGAAATGTTTGAAAGAATCGCCCACGGAGAGATCTGGTTTCTCGGCACAATCCACACACTCATAAATTGGGTTTTTTCTTATTTTTAGGATAGGACATACTCTGCATCTTTTCGTTTTCGTTTCGCGTTTGTCCGATTTATTAGCAATTATTTATAGGTAAATGTTCGCGTGCGATATTCCGTCTTTCTTTGCTTTTTTATAAATTAATTTACGAATTAATTCTAACCTTGATATCGTCTTTTATGTCTTTTGTTTAGTATATTGTTTAAAACTAAGTCTAACTTTCCACGGTACCATCGATTCATCTAGCGATAATTATTTTACTGGATAACGCAGAGCAGTCATTTTATTATTAAGTCTATAACTGTTCTTATTCTATAAAACCGATCTTCAGGAATAACATTCGGTCCCATTGGATTATGGATGAAGATTAAGCACCTTAAAATTATAAGAAAAAGATCTCTTCCGATGTTCTGCAAAAAAGATTTTAAGTTGAATAGTCGATCTGTTTTCTAATAACCCTCCAATCTTGAAATCCGTATGTGTCAGTGTGGAAGATAATTCCCATAAATACTGGAAATTCAAATAAGGAAAGTAGTTTACATCTTTAAATGCTAGAATTTACACAAACACCAACTTCACCAACTTTTTTATATGCTAAAGTTTTGTAGTGCTAGTTTTGTACACTACCTATTTTTTAACAAAATTTTACAACTTAAAAAGTATATCAGTTAAAAAACTCAAACATTGAAGTAAAACACTGTTGTGATTGGTATATTTAATTAAATTTTAAAAATCCTAAAGGATTAAGTTCAAAACGTTTTCGGACTTATCAGTCCAGTGAAATTTGTAGTACTTTTAGTAAGTAATTAATAAGTAATAGGTAAGTAGTAATTTTTAATTAAATATACCAATTATTACAACAGAAGTGTTTTTCACACACACACACACACACACACACACACACACACACACACACCGTGTAAATGTATTCAAGTATTTTTAAAAAAACAAATTTATTTAATTTTTGTTAAAGGGGTAGTAAGGGGTGAAAAATTACTAAAGTTGTAATAAATTCGTAAAAACCTAGCAGAACACTGTGGTAGATCATAAATATTTTTTTTAATTCTGCTAGCTTGAACCGTAAGCCAGCAGAATCGCTCCCCTTAAGGGTGGTTTGATGGTGAAAAAATATTAGGGTGGTAATAAATTAGTGAAAAATTGGTGAAAAAATATGCCATCAACAAAAAGTTTTTTTTTTTTAATTCTGCTAGCTTAAACCTTAAGCCAGCAGAATCGCTCCCATTAAGGGTGGTTTGGTGGTGAAAAATTATTAGGGTGGTAATAAATTAGTGAAAAATTAGTGAAAAAATATGCCACCAACAAAAAGTTTTTTTTCTGAATTCTGCTAGCTTGAACCTTAAGCCAGCAGAATCGTTCCCATTAAGGGTGGTTTGGTGGTGAAAAAATATTAGGGTGGTAATAAATTAGTGAAAAATGGGTGAAAAAATATGCCATCAACAAAAAGTTTCTTTTTTGAATTCTGCTAGCTTGAACCTTAAGCCAGCAGAATCGCTCCCATTAAGGGGGGTTTGGTGGTGAAAAATTATTAGGGTGGTAATAAATTAGTGAAAAATTGGTGAAAAAATATTACGTAGGTTAAATTGGATTCCGCTCATGTGTCCCCGCTAGCTTAAGGGACCTTCCGCCCTTTGGGATTTCGTCTAGTTATACCAAGATCTTACTCTGGGTAAATTTTCAGCCATATTATCGATCGTTAATTTTTCCGAAAAAAATGACAACTTCATCCCTGTATAGCCACCCCCCGTACCACGAGGGGCGTTTACCTGTAAGGCAAAGTCTTAACCCAGTTACAATGAATATATTCCAATAGAGAAAGGTCATATTACTGATCAGTTCAAAATTTCGGCTCTATCTCTTGGACTATAAGGAAGCGATAAGTGGTTTGACAGCATAATAACTGCTTGTGTAGTCTAGTTTTTTCAGTGATTCTAGGCAACCTATTTGGGTGGAGTTTTGACTTGTTCTTGAATGAATTCAGAATCCAGCAGCCCGCTGAAGTATTGGATTTTTGTAATATAATTATTTGACAACCTTTTGTTGGCAAACCACCTAGAGCGGAGTTGAGGCCGAAATACATTGATTTCGTATGTTCCGTTTTATTTTCGTTCAATCTGTATATATATATATATATATATATATATATATATATATATATATATATATATATATATATGTATATATATATATATATATATATATATATATATATATATATGTATATGTGTGTATGAATGTATGTATGTATGTATGTATATTTTAAATTAAGTAAGCTAACCCTACTCCCCCTTCTACTAATTCTTACATCAGGCGACAAACTACTTGTCTCAGACATAAGATCTTTGTACCATAGCCAGTCCCTTCATTAGAGAATTCTGATCTAGATAAAAGCCAACAATTTTCTTGTGAGAAGTTTAACAATTCCTCCTAGCTCAATACCTGCTTTGTGGGTATATATCAGTTTTCACATGACTCTATGAGTTCATATAGTATACCGGAAAAGTAAAAGCGTCTAGTTCTGGAATGCCATCTCTTAGTCGGTATCTTTTTCTTGTCCTGTCATTATTACGTTCGTCCGTAATCTTAGCCATTATAGAACAATAAATTTGCTAAAACCACAGAAGGGTGTGTCTAATACAAATTCCATATAATTCAATAAAAAATGACTTTCCCAGTATAAGTTCGATTACGAAATCTATTTAAAGACTGGTGGGAAGTACAACACAATGATTACTAATTATATCAACAATTTTTTACGGTTGTAAAACCTTGATTGAGAAAACAAAGCTAGATCCTTCGAAGTTAATTAAAATAACCACGAAAATAAGCTTTCTTTGTACTGATTATAAAAGAGGAGTTCTCGGAAAAATCAATATAAGGACAACGTCTGTCAGTGCCCTACACAGATATACTCTGTTTTAATAATACTTTTGTTGGGATAATTACAATAGAAAAATAAGTTTGCATACGACAATACGATAATACGCAATTTTCTTATCGCATCATCTTTGTTGTTTAACGTAACCATATACTTACCTAAACAAATAACATAAAAATTGCCAATTAAAAACAAGCCATAAGTTTTGATATTCACAAGCTAATTCCTGAGTTTTCATAACAAATTTTAAAAGTAATATCGATGTACATGTATAGACTACAAGTACAAGGCAGCCTACGACTCTGTAATTAGAAAAGAAATGTTCAGAGCAATGAAAGGCCTTGGAGTACCAAATCAACTGGTAAGTTTAATAGAACTAAACCTTGAAAAAGTTGAGTGTAGAGTACGGTTCGTGGCCAAAAAGAGGGTAGCGGTTGTCGAAGGTGTGTTTGGATCTTTCTGTGAATTCGTGGGCCGTTCTACGGAAGTCAAGATCCGAGAGGCCTGAAGCTTTATCTAGTTTACAGGAGAAAGCCAAAGAGAGAGAGAGAGAAGTCAGAGAAGCCAAAAAGAAAGAACAGGAGAACAAATGCCAAGAAATCGAAATTCTACAATGTCAATACGACGACTTCAACTTGCATAAAAAAGTACGAGAAATTACAGGCAAATGTAAAGCAGAAGAGTAGGTAAACATGTTAATGACAACGGAGAGGTAATCGTGGACAAAGGGAGTATTGATAATACCTGAAAAAATTACATACAAAATTATTTTTTGATGAGAGGGAGAACCAGTTCCCAATACCTACAGGACCACCTGTACTAGTGACAGAAATAAGAGCAGCCATAATATCACTAAAAGAAGGGAGAGCTCCAGGACCAGACGGAGTACAGTCTGAATTTCTTAAAATTCTTGATGATGAATCTTTAAGAATACTATGTAAAATCTTCAATAATATCTATGACACAGGCAATATTCCAGAAGATTGGCTAGTTTCAGAATTTATTACGTTACCAAAGAAACAGGGAGCGAAAAAAAGTCTAATGAGCCATACACTAAAACTTTTTCTTAAAATTATACATCGCAGAATATACAAGCTATGCGAAAAGAGAATACAAGACACACAGTTTGGATTCATAAAAGGCGTAGGTACAAGAGATGCACTGTTTAGTCTACAGGTATTATTCCAAAGATGCAGAGATATGACTTGCGATATCTACACTTGTTTTGTGGACTACCAAAAAGCATTTGCCACAGTTCAACACCGAAAAATTATGGATGTTCTAACAAAAGCCCAAATAGATGATAAAGACCGGCATATAATACAAAATTTATACTGGAACCAATCAGCCACAATAAGAACAAATCTTGGAGGTGAACCGACGGAAGCGATCCCGATTCTGCGAGGCGTTAGACAAGGATGTATACTTTCACCTATATTATTCAACCTATATTCAGAGGAAATATTTAGTGAAGCCTTGGAAAATTGCGATCATGGAATACTTTTAAATGGAGTACGCCTAAACAATATCCGCTATGCAGATGACACCGTTATTTTTGCAGACAGTTTAAACAGTTTACAGCAACTAATAAAAAAAGTAAATGAAGTAAGTGAAAGACTAGGAATACAAGTAAACATATCAAAAACTAAATTTATTAGAGACTGACATTTACTTTCTTGGCATGCGCAGATCTCTTCCATACCGAATATACGTATTCTGATGTTGAGAAGCATACCGTCTGCGCTGTTGACCTTAGTATTGTGTGTTTGGCACCCCATTTACTATTGGTAAGTTTCCTTAAAAGTTTCCTTATTGCGCGCATCCACCTTCTTTCGGTTTATTCCACAGTGGAGCCTGTATGTTAATGAGCGGTCTAGTGTGACTCCGAGGTATATTGGCTTTTCGGTGTGCTCTAGCAATGTGTTAGTCCAGGTGATGTGAGTTTCTTTTTGGATACTCGGGACTCGAATTTTCGTTATAATAAGTGGACATCAAATTCAGGACAGCTTCCAATTTTTGTTAGACTTCTTAAAAGCGTGAACCTTGGTCTGTAACGTCTAAGTCTTTTTTAGTTTAAGTATAAGAAGTTTTTAGTAAAAGTTGGCGCTAGTTGATCATAGGTGTATAGGCTGAAAAGTATAGGTGCTAGTACGCTACCCTGAGCCAAGCCGTTTGTTTGAGTTCCCTAGTGATTGTTTTTCCCGTTAAGACTCACGTAGTAACGTCTATCTTGCGTTAGTGATTCCACTATTTTGACGAGTTGGTAGTCCTTAAGAATCGCGTAAACTTTCTGCATTAGGTTTCTGTGGTTGACGGTGTCGTATACGGCGCTTAAGTTGAGATCTAGTTCTCGATGTGTTCCGTCAGAGATAGAACTTGGCTAGTGCAGGCCCTCTCGGGTCTGAAACCAGTTTGCTGTGGTATAACTTTTGAGTCAACCGCTTTCCCTAAGGGGTGCAGGATAAGTCTTTCCTACAGCTTATATAGGTGGCAGAGAAGCGATATAGAGCGGTAACTTTTTGGCGCTTCTGGGTCTTTCCCAGGTTTTAGTATAGCTATGACTTTTGCTTTTCTTTACAGTTATGGTATTTGGAATGTCATTCTGCAGTTATTGAACAAGTATAGGATCCACCGTCTGCGACGGTGCCAAAATGTTTAATTTGCTCCACGTATATATCATCGGCTCCTGCGGCTTTCACATTTTTGAGTGAATTTAGTTCTTTATTCAGTTCTTTTATGTGAAAGGTGTGTCAAAGTACCTTTTTTCAGCAGATATCGTAAAATACAGAAGATAGAACGTCTGAGGTGGATAGGGCTTGCAATGCAGATGGAACAAACTAACCAAGCTAGAAAGACGTTCCTTGATAAGCTTATTAGTCAGAGAAGGAGTGGAAGGTCTAGAACGGGGTTCCTTAATAACATCTATGAAAATATGAGAAAGATGGGAGTACGTACTTGGTGGAGGAAGGCGAAGGATAGAAATGACTAGAGAGAAATTCTTCAGGAGGCTAGG
Source organism: Diabrotica undecimpunctata (assembly GCF_040954645.1). Classification (NCBI taxonomy): domain Eukaryota; kingdom Metazoa; phylum Arthropoda; class Insecta; order Coleoptera; family Chrysomelidae; genus Diabrotica; species Diabrotica undecimpunctata. Next base: position 31,014,029 of record NC_092808.1, read on the forward strand.
ACCCACACAGGGTAAAGCTAAAATGATGGTAATATCGATGTCGAACTAAATACGTAGATGCTCTTTGCCAACTAATAGCTCCAACCATCTCCGGCAGTTTGGACCGGATAAAGGAGTTATGGCAGAAAAATATAATAGAAAATGGCAACAACCTCATAGATATAGGCCAAAATAGACACGAATTTGCCACGATGGTCGCCAATATTAACAAAGATGGCATATAAGAGGGCGAGGAAATTTATTGAGAACAAAATAGCTAAACCCCCTTTCGAACCAGCCGCATGGGTCCAGGTGGCATGTGATTATTGATTTTAACGATCGTGTGTCACTTAGTACGTTCTTCAGAAAAACAGAATTAAGATGAGATAGAAAATTGGTGAAATAAAGCTTTCAAATGATGTATTTATTATCATACGATTCCGTTTAAAAGCACTTAACAAAATGTTAAGGGGGATATTACCTTAAACTGTACACCATATATGTTGTCATTATATAAACACTCAAAAATGCCACAAAAAGCCTATACGCTCTCAACAAATTCAATGGTGTCTGTAAGAAAGGCCTATTGAGCAATTGCTACTGATCATATGATGATTTTTATAAATATCTTAAGATTAATTAAGCACGAGGTTGATATAAGGAACAATAAAACAACTTTATTACCAAATAATCTCCGGTATGTTGACCTTAATAGCTTGGAATTTTGTATAGCTTAGAAATCGCAGGCTGCATGTTTTTGCCGGAAACGCTAGTTTACATGAAACTTCCACTCTTTATTTATTGTTCTTTATATTATTAAAATCTGATTAATATTTCCTCAAGAAATGTTTGTAAAAAACCATTATAATATTTTTAAATTATCGATTATATATATTTTTTTAATTTCCGCGATAAACTACTTCATGTATGAATTCAAATACAAACACAGGCCAATAGACCAGATAATCAAGGATTTTCCTGTGACATTCGTTGATACAGGTATCTAATTACTTTTGATCAATTTGGTGATAACACTATTTGATAAACAAAATATGCAAAAGAATAAACGTCATTTTTTTTATAAACAATATATAAACAATGTAAGATCGCTATTTGATTTTAAATAATAAAGGTGAACATCGCTAAATTATATGGAAAAGTGACACAATTTTACTGAAAAAGCATAGGAAATCCTTTAAAATGAGAGTTTCCAAAATTATTTTTGTTAATTTGTTGCTTAATTATTGCAAAAATAGCTTCAAAGTTTGATTTTTTAAAAATTATTAATAACTTCTCTAAAAATGCAAAAAAAGCTTTGATTTTGCTTGAAAATTACGAAAATATTACAAATATTCAGCTTTGAAAATTTCAAAAAATATCATTTAACAGTTGCAAAATTAAAATTGTTTATCCCAGAAAGCTTTTATCTACAACGTTATTTTGCGTAAATTATCAGGTCTATATAAATTCTGAATGTACCCAATTGAAGAGAAGGCCTTATTATATCAAATTATATCATGTAATGAATTAAAAGTTTATGTTAAATGTTGTCAAATAGGTTTGCAAAAGTACTGAGATTTTTAGCTTATAAACAATTAAAATAACTTATTTTGGCATTATTACACGAATTCCAAAAAAAAAACATAATATCCTACGACCCTTACGACCCGAGTTAGTCCTTTTTTTTTCAAAAATTTACAAGGGGCTTTCTTTATAAACAATAAGCAATTCCAACAGAACCATCTGAAGTATTAAAAGTTCAAGTTTAGACAAAAAAAATTAAAAACGATTCCTTTAAAAATAAGCCGTCCATGATGCGCCAAAGATAAAGGGCTTAAAAGCGAAGCGATTTCACAACTTCAGTTTTCTAATTGCCGCTTGGCATCTAATTACCAAAGGACCAGAAAGGTGATAGGTAACTTGAAGTTAAAAAACTCTGGACTGCTTTAAGGCGGGAAGGTCAAGGAAAAACATTGTGACTGGTGTTAAATCGTGGATTTACTCATCCTAGCGGGAAAGTAATCGCCAGTCGTCTACTCGGATGTTTCATTAATATAAAGAAAATTCGACAAATGTCATCTGTTCTCCAAGTACCTATCTCCAAAAAGATAGTTGTGATATTTTTCTTAAAATTTTGTTAATAGGAACAATTTCTCTATAAGATTAAGAAACTGTTACTACTAATTAGTATACAAACATTTGTTTGGTTAGTGAGTCTTAATCCTCTATTGTTCAACCTGATTATGGATAAAATAATAAAAAAAGTAAAACTAAAAAAAGGATACCAAATGGGAGATAAACAACTTAAAATAATCTGCTATGCAGACGATGCAATACTACTCTCTCAAAGTGAAGATGATTTACAACGTATGCTGCACCAATTTAATATAACTGCCACAAAATTTAACATGTTAATTTCCCCAAAAAAGACAAAATGCATGGTTACAACAGCAAATTTACTCCGATGTAAATTGGAGCTGGAAGGTCAGATAATAGAACAAGTGAGGGAGTGGAAGGAAGATCACGTGAATAGAGCATACAGAGCATACAGAGCAAACAAGAAGAAGAAGACATTTGTTTGAAGCAAGTTATCGCTTAGCTTCGAAAAAATAATCCCAAATGACGAATCATTCTGACGAATCAATGCAAGTTGACACATCTATGCACATTTTGAGCATTCCCCGTGTGCATTCAGGAATTTATAATTTATCACATTGGGTTTCACTTTAAAAACATAGACCATACTACATCCCACCTTTCAATATTTACTTCCTAAGACTAAGACGTGTAGTAAACAAAAGAACAATTGTTTAATAAGTACGCAAGTTTACTTCCTGTATTCTTCAAAAACTTAACTTCCGCTATTTTTGGGAAACTATGCCAATGAACCGGGGCCACCGCCATTAAACTCGTCGTTCATAGAAATGTCTCATATTGTGGCAGTAGTTTAAACTTCAAAGCACTCTGATTTAGATTAAATCACAGTAACCGAGTAACGCCCCTAGTTGATGGCATAACTTGACTTCAATTAAAATATTCTATATTTAGTTTATTGAAGATAATTGTTTGGACTCCATCTCACTTGGAAACGCTTAAGGCGGTGTACACGATTGTTTTCTGGAAGGTTTATGTAATGGTTTGAATTTTATTGTATTGAGTAAGTCATTCACCTGATTTTCGCTTCGATTTTCTTATGTTTGAATATCTTTACTATGGGATGTGATGGGAACATATTTATATTTCTATAAATCTTACCATAAATATATATATATATATATATATATATATATATATATATATATATATATAAAGTAGTTAGGTATTATTGACTGACACGTTATGTAAAATAAAGTTTTATCTTGAGGTTGCAGTCATTAATAGGGCAGGAAAGCGAAACTCTTTGTTCTTTATCAAGCTTTCGCAAAATTTATTTGCTTCTTCAGGATATGCTAAAATATGGTATCAGTGAATACAATGAAATTAGAATTAAATAGCATTGTATAAAACTAGTATAAAAACTTACAACATGAGGTTAATCCATTAAATTTTCAAATTTACAAAACATTAAAACTTAACTTATTATAAGTACAATATTTTAATTTTATTTAATTTTGTACAAATTCATTATGACATTGATTATGTTGATGTTTGATTTATGTCAGAAAGACACTCGTTTCTGTTTATTATATTTTTTGTTGTTGATAACTAGATTTTGATTGTTATTATGGTTACGTACAAAGTGGCGCCAAATATGAATATTTAAATTTTTTGAAATTATAGTATTTATAGTCAGAAAATCTAATATTAGAAAATTATAGCATTAATTTTCGTAAGATAGAATGTAATTATAGATATTGCTTAGTTTATCAATATCAGTTTTTTTATTAACGCATTGATATTTATTTATGCATACCATTTCTAAGAATTCTCTTTTATTTAATTGGTTTTCACGTCTTAATATATTAGTTCCATTGAAATTAAATGAATGATTTTTATTAATTGCATGATCTATTAATGCACACGTATTTTTATTATTTCTAAGGTCACTTTTATGTGATGTTAGTCTGCCTATTAGATTTCTAGATGTGTGTCCGATGTATGACTTATCACAATTTTCGCATGGTATTATATAAACTACATTTGAGCTTTCCATAATGCTAATAGGTGATTTAGTTTTTGTATACAATGATGCTAATGTTTTAACATTTTTAGTTGCAATTTTAATATCAGAATAGTTAGCAAAGACTTTAGTTAGTTTGGGTGTTAATGTTGGTATGTAAGGTAGTGATGTGAAAGTAAATTGAGATTGCACGATTTGTTGATTTGGTTCTCTTGTTTGATTCATGTCAATCATTCTATTATTAGGATTGTTAAATAAAAATTATTTTAATTGGGTATGAATTCTTTAATAAAATGTCTTTAAGTTCTAATAACCCTTTGTTGATGTTATTGATGTGTGATAATTTGACTATTCTGTTTTTTAAAGCCAATATCAAATTTATTTTCATATGAGGTGGATGTTGTGAATGATAATTAATAAATCTGTTACTAAATATAGGTTTTCTGTACCATTCGGTGCTTAATACATTTTGTGCATTACGTTTGATTTTTATGTCAAGATATGGGATGCTATTTTCTATCTCTTTTTCACATGTAAATTGTAAATGTTCACTATAATTATTAAAAGTTTGTAAAGTTTCATTTATTTTGTCTGTAGGTAAAGCAAGTATTAAGTCATCCACAAATCGTTTGATAAATGGGATATGAAAAGGCAACTTATTTAAAGAATCTCTTATTAAATCGTCTTAAATTAAATAAAATAATTAAAAATTAAATTAAAATATTGTACTTATATAACTATATAATTTTATTAAGTTAAGTTTTAATGTTTTGTAAATTTGAAAATTTAATGTTGTAAGTTTTTATACTAGTTTTATACAATGCTATTTAATTCTAATTTCATTGTATTTACTGATACCATATTTTAGCATATCCTGAAGAAGCAAATAAATTTTGCGAAAGCTTGATAAAGAACAAAGAGTTTCACTTTCCTGCCCTATTAATGACCGCAACCTCAAGATAAAACTTTATTTATATATATATATATATATATATATATATATATATATATATATATATATATATATATATATACTCACTGACATTAGAAGTGTTATACAGAAGAAATAATTTCTTGAACTTAATTTTTTGGCAACATAATGACTATATTTAAAACATGCTATGATAACAATACCAATGTTTTATCTTTTCTACTTTTTGTAAAAATAAAGTTTTATCTTTAAATTTTTTTGTGAAGAGACCGATTTGTAAAAACCGGTTTGTATAGAAATTTTTGGTTATTATTCCTCGGTCTAATTGTGTTCATTGTAAGAAAATGCCTCGAGTTCGAAGACACCAAAATTACCACCATGTTAGCGATTTTGATAGGGGTAGAATTATTGCGAATAGAGATATGGGTTTGTCATATCGCAAAGTTAACCGTCGTGTTAATTGTACGGCAATGACGGTTATGCGTGTCTGCTTTGTGTGGACAAACGAAGGTAGAGGAACACGAAGAAGACCAACTGGTCAACCGAGGCGTACAACAGAGCGTCAAGATAGGCGCTTTAGATTACTGGCTCTGCGATACCGGTTTGCTACTACGCGTCAAATTGCTGACCAATGGTTTGTAGTAGGTAGACCTGTTAGTATGCGTACATTATACCGTCGCATTCGAGCCTTTGGACTGGTTTCATTCCGCCCACGACTAGTGCTTCCTTTGACTGTAGACCACTGTCATCAACGTTTGAATTGGTGCAGAGAACGGCAGCATTGTGTGGCAGAATGGCGTAATATATCATTCAGTGATGAATCACGATTCTGTTTAGGAATGCATGATGGCTAGCATGGTAAGACGCCGCCGTGGAGAACGACGAGATACCGGGTTTGCTGTTGAGAGGCATGTACACAGGACAGTTAAAGTAATGGTTTGAGGGGCTATTGCCTATGGTAGCCGATCACAACTTGTATTTATTCGAGGCAATATGACAGCTGCGCGTTATGATGATGACATCTTACAAACCACTTTACTGCCTTATCTCGACGGCCGTCAAGACGTCCTTTTTCAGCAAGACAACGCGCGTCCCATATTGCTCATCAAACTATGGACTTTTTCCAAAAAGCTGGCGTTAATGTTGTGTCGTAGCCGCCCCGTGCTCCGGATTTAAATCCTATCGAACATGTATGGGATATGATGGGGAGGAGATTGTCCACTTTGCACCTTCCTCCACAGACTCTGGCACAGTTAATACATGAAGTTCATACGTCATGGCTAGACGTATACAGGACTGTATTCAGCTGCAGGGTCGACAAACACATTATTAATTTTTTTTTATTACTTGTTAATAAAAATTCTTGACAACGTTATCGTTTCATTCTTGATGTAAATCTACCATGTTGCCAAAAAATTAAGTTCAAGAAATTATTCCTTCTGGGTGTAACACTTCTAATGTCACTTAAGTATATATATATATATATATATATATATATATATATATATATATATATATATATATATATGACCAAATATATGGCCTAGGAGGACAAATTCGTTAAACTTCCCGTGCTCGAATCGGTATCAATAAGTGTTAGGAATCACTTTATTGATACCGATTCGAGCATGGGAGGTTTAACGAATTTGTCCTCCTAGGCCATATATTTGGCCATTTAAGTTCAACAAAGCAATAGCAGCTTTTGCGAAAAGATTTAATCTTTTACACATTTCGTATATGCCAGAGGACAGAAAACGATATTATTAAATCGTTTTCGTTCATGGCCGTCACAGCAAGTGGCACCTCTGTACGCTAACCACTGCAGTGGTCAAGTTTTAGGGGACATTCATTGGACTTCAATGATCTTGGTTATATCTCAATGATCCTGGTTTTGAACTCTATGGTTTTTTAAAGAAGTGTAGAAAAAATGTAAAGAAAAGAAAAAATAAAAAATGATCACTGGAACGCTTTTCGAAAGAAAATGAACATGCTTTTTATGGTCTGCAAAGGAAATATGGCGCTTTATAAGAGGCAAAGGAACTAATGGAACCAAACCACATAAAAAAGGATACATGGATTGAATACCTAAAAAAGCTCTATGCAGAGGAAGAACAAACGACGCTAGAACCGGAAACACCAGAAATTACCACAAATGAAGAACTTAATATAAATGTACAGGAAATTCGTAAAATACTTGAAAAGCTGAAGAACAGAAAAGCAGCAGGTAAAGACGGGATCCTAAACGAATTACTGAAATATTGTAGCCAGAATAGTTAACAACATTAATTAATTAAATTATAAAACACAATAAAATACCTAAAGAATGTAGAACGAGCGAATTAATTCTACTATTCAAAAAAGGAGATAAAAATATCCAGAAAACTGCAGAGGTATAAACTTGTTAAATACTACCCTAAAACTTACAACTAAAATTTTACAAGAACTAATGAATCAGAGGATAAGTTTAGTTTTCGTAGTGGAAGATCGTGTACAGACGCAATATTCGTTATAAAGCAAATTACTGAGAAATCATTAGAGTATAATAGACCAGCATTTCTGTGTCTGATTGAATTAAAGAAAGCATTTGACTGAGTAAGACTCAAAGATGTAATCCATCCATATTCTGTATAATAGAGAAGTTCCCCTAAATATTATAAAAACTACCGAAAACATCTACCAAAACAACAAAATGGAAGTCAGAATAGATGGGCAACTTACAGAACCTATAGAAATAGGCAGCGGAATAAGAGAGGAGGACCCATTGAGCTCTTCAATTGAATCATGCATGAAATCATCAACAGCGTTAACAAAGGAAGAGGAGACAGAATAAGAAACAAAGAAATAAAAATACTCTGTTACCCAGACGACGGAATATTGATAGCCCAAGATGAAGATAGTCTGCAATGACTAGTCCATAGATTTAACATAAGAGCAAAAGAATTTAATATGACAATCTCATCTCAGAAAACTAAAACAATAGTAATTAGCAAAAAACTAACCAGACATAAAATAGAATTTGATGGCATCAGCATTGAACAAGTAATGGAAATAAAATATCTTGGAATTACACTGTCCAGCTATGGAGACCTGGACAAAGAAGTGAGAGTTCAAGTACAAAAAACAAATAGATTGGCAGAATGCCTCAATAACACTAGATGGCGAAACAGACACATTAAAACTGAGATGAAGTCAAAAATTTATACAGCCAGTGTAAGACCAATATGCCTCAGAAACATGACCCGACATAGCTACAATATAACGGCTACTGGATACTGCAGAGATGATAGTACTGAAAGAAAAGTGAAGATATTAGAAGAAAATGTAACGTACAGTGTATAAATGAATGGACGCAAAATAGAAAAAAAGAATGGACTAACCACATAAGCAGAATGGAGGAGACCCGTGTCATCAAAATAGCAAGAGATGTCACCAATCGGCAGAAGAAGTATCGGATGACCGCGCAAAAGATGGAGTGACAACCTTCCAATAGAGGTATTAATCCGCTAATGAACAAGCAGTATTGCTTATAAAGAGGAAGAAGAAGAAGAAGAAGAAGAAGAAGAAAAAGAAGAAGAAGAACGCCGAGTCCGTAGATGTACCAAGTTGGTATGCATATTGACGATTGTTTAGAGGATTATCTTGTAGTACTTCGTCTACAGGCTTGTTAGTCTGGTTGGTAGAAGAACAGACCTATTATCACATTCCAATTGGCATCGGGTAGAATACTTCTAAGACGGAGAACCTCTTTAGACAAAAGTCACCAAAGTAAACTAATACTACCTAAAGATTTGTTTATACGAATGTAACATCAACAAAATATAATGAAGAGTCACTTTTATATGATTTAACATCGATATTTTTGATATTAGATATCGTTATATCGTATATTTTTGTTTAGCTGTTTCAAGATTGATAGCTCTTTTGAACATCACAAAAAAATAATTAAGTGGTATTTTGCCGCTTAATATGACGACAATAACTACAATGAAAAGAAAAAATATTTACAAAAATATAACTTAATCCTTCGTATATCTGAAGTATATAAATCACGAGGATATCTTAAAAAAAATTGTATAAACCACTTACCAACCTGTATTTTCGTCATATGAAGTAATACATACCTGAAATAAAAATATGTAAATTAGAATAACAAATATATTATGTTTATAATCACAACACAGCAATAAATAGTATTTTTGTATCCTTTATATCAAAAATACCGTAATATGTTTGCCCGTAAAATAATTATTGTGTCTTTGAAGTAAATAATAAAAGTCAATAAGGTGAAAATATATTGTTAATAAACGTATAATATAATTTTTACCAATAAAAAACCTTACTCAGCTGTCAGCCATGGCTCAGAATAACTAGTGTGGTGATTCATTTGAGACTGACTGCTTGTGAAAGCACGTTAATAGAGAAACAACTGCTTTTTCAAACAAAAAATATAGTAGGAGGAAAAATACAGTTAAGATTTGATTTCACGTACAGTGCGTCTGTGTATCCGCTTATACGTATTTTGCCCTAAAAGAACTCTTCAGAACGGCTATACACAGTCGCTCTGAAAGTGAAAATAAATCTTTTCTGTCTTAGGAAGAAACTCTAACATGGCTTCGTATAGACGCAAATAGCGACGTCTGATATTAAATCCGTAAACTAATTTTCGAAACCAAATTTGGTTTCGAAAATTAGTTTACGGATTTAAAAAATATAGTTTTATTTATGAAATATTCAATTGTGGAAAAAATTCTAATCGCGTATCGCGTAGCATAACCAATTTTGGGAAATAAAAATAAGTAACTATTTGTACGTGTCAATAAAAATCCTAAAATGCCCTGCAATCAAGTTGCAAAAGCCGTAGACTCAAGGGCAGCTACAGTTAAAGGAGTTTTGCGGAAAGATTGAGATATTTCCATAGTCGAGGACAAGGTAGAAGGACGTGTTAAATGTGTTAAAACAGAGACTCGGCCCAAAAGAGGTTCGGCAGCTATCCGAATTCAAAAATATAGATCAGAATATATATAAAAAAGAACTTTCAGGTTTCTCTGTGATCTACGAGGCCAAACGATTCTTTATAAATTTTTTGTTCAACTAGAAATAGTTAGGAATGTGTTTCGTCCGGTAATAGTACCTTATCAGTTCTTGCTATGCGTTTTGCAGGGGATCATCGGACAAATAAAGAATAGATTTAATCAAATCACAGAAAAATAATTATTACTCAATAATTTAAGATCCTTGATGTCTACAATGAGGCATGAGGGATCAAATAATATGTTTTAATTAGGTAATGATGATACAATAAATGAACGAGCGAATAAAATATTGCTGTGACAATGCTTGACACAAATACCGTCATTATTTTTTTTTTATTTAGATATGTACACAAAGTAACAATCGGAATAAATTATTCTCGGATAATTTAAGTACATCGAGAAATGAACGTGTGTGTATATAGACAACCTGATGAGTAATCAATTTAAACAGAAAAAATTGCAACATACTTGCAGCCATTGAACTTTAATTTCGCAAATGTTTAGTGTTTAAAATGTTTGAGTAGACGTAATTTAGGACAAGCATATATTAAAATTGACATTTAAATTACACTTTCCTTCATACATTTATTGGACTATGTAACTTATCTATTCAATTTATTGTATAAGTAATAAAGGTTCACGAAAGATGCAGGAATAATATGTACGTATATTGTTAAAAGACTTATTTTCCTTTGAATTGTCTTTCTGTCTTTTACGAGCAATAAACAAAAGTTTACAATTTTACTGTTGCTGGTTTCTTGGAAATATTTAAAACTACGTACCTATGGATGAAATAGGAGAATTGTATTTCTTACACAGAAGTGCTGAACTTCTTTCTATGTTCGAACTGAAAATTTACACAACTATAATTTTACATTTATTCACATTAATAACATAGTACTCTTTAGCCTATATAAGAACTAGTGGAGTATTTTTGAGTGGTAATTTTTATTCATGTATCTACAGTGCGCGCTCGTAAAGCATGAAAACATAAAGGATATCTGTGACACCACGTATGATATAACTGTAGTAACATAATGTTGTTCATGTATATTAGATGGACCAGTGATTTTAAATTTCATATTTTCGACGTTGTCAAATGTATAGTTTCTGAAATAGATCAGTTACTGAGGGTTTTTACCTCCGAATTCTTTATAACTGAATCGATTCATTTGAAATTTTGTGTGCTGGTAAATAATTACTCAAGGAACAAAAGTTATATAGTGCCGATGTGTGCTTCCACCCTGGGGGTGTTTGCCACCCCTTTTCGAGGATGGAAATTGTTTCACTCAAAATAACCACGCTATTCGATAGAGGGACAAATTTCAAACAAAAAATGTAGTAAACATTTTTTTCGCTAGATCAATACTTTTTGAGTTATTCGCTGTTGAAAAGTGTCATTTATCGTATGTTTTTCAAAGATTTTTTTAAGAATAGCTCTGAAACTAAGAGTTTTATCAAAAAAGTGCAAGGACTAAAATTAAAGATAATAAAAAAACAAAAAGATTGGCTTTTTAATGAATATTTTCAGTTCAATATTAACTGAGTTATGGCTGTTCAAAAGTTTGTTTTTGTTTTTGTCTTTCAATATGAGTATTTAACGTTAAATAACGGAAAACGGGTACATTTTTCGACAAAAACTCATATAATATTTTTAAAAGAGCTTGAAAAGACCTTTAAAATGAGTGGTGGTAAAAGTCCTTTGTACCAACTATACGTGAGATACGATCAAAAAAACGATGGATTTCTCAAATTTTTGTAAAAAGAACGCAATAAAACTAACGTCATGTTCACTAGGATTGAAATAAATTGTTTTCCTTATAGAATTCACTTTATTTTAGTGTTTTTTGTATGATCCAAAAGTTTAGCCACTTTAGAATAAACAGTTTTTGAAAAAAGTATGATTACATTTTTTTTGTAAATATTAAAAAGAAAATCTTTTTTTTATAATAACTTCAAAACTATAAAAGATACGTAAAAGATGACACAATACAAAAAAATAGGTTTTTTTTTCAACAAAAATTTTCATTTTTTAATTTTTTTTGTAGCTTAAAAAATAACGGAGATATAGTTGGTTGAAGTTTGCTTTATAGCGCATGAACCACTGGTCTCCGACATTTTGACCCTTCACCCTTTAAACATGAAGGACTATACTTCTTCTTCTTCTTCGTCTAGCCATTCACGTCCACATCTGAACATAAGCCTCTTCAAGTCTTCCTTTCCATTGTTTTTTGTACGCAACTTGTAGAAAATTTTTCCCGGCAGTCCTTTTCAGATCATCTGTCCATCTCATAGGAGGTCTGCCTCTGGGTCTTTTGTGTTGGTATGGTCTCCAGGTTAAAATTGATCTGTGCCATTTGTTTAGATCGCTCCTAGCTACATGTTCAGCGTATTCCCATTTCAACTTTAATGATTTTTGCACCACATCGGTGCAAAAGTGATATACCTAGCATTGCTCTTTCCATCGCGTGTTGAGTGACTCTAAGTATATTCATATTCTTTTTTGTGATTGTCCATGTTTGTGCCGCATAAGTTAATATCGGAATAATGTTAACGTCAAATGTTAATGTTAAAGTTAACATCAAAAACTTTAGATCTAAGATGTAATTGAATTTGTTGATTTCTGAGTATATAGTTCAGTTTACCGAATGCTGTCCAAGCTAACTTCCTTCTTCTTTTTTATTTCTTCAGTTTGAATTTCCCTATTTAGTATTATTTTTTGTCCTAAGTATATATATTCTTTAACTTTTTCTATAACTTTATCGTTTATTATTGTCACGGTGTTTTCGGAGTGCATGTCTTTTGTTTTGTTTAAATTCATTTTCAGTCCTATTTTAGAAGATTCGGTATGTAGTAGTTCAAAAAGCATGGTTTGCATTTCTTGTAGGTCAGTAGCTATCAGGATTATTTCATCTACAAATCGTAGATTACTGAGGTAGCGGCCATTGATGTTTATTCCCTTATATTTCTAATTTAGGTTTTTAAAAACGTCCTCCAAAACTAAGGTGAACAGTTTGGGTGATAAAGTATCTCCCTGTTTGACTCCCCTGTTTAATGGTACAGGGTTCGTGTGTTCATTTTCAGTTAGGTAGTATGTAGCTGTAGCTTGGTTCATAGTTTTTTTTATTAAGTTAATATATCTGCTGTCTATTCTACAATTTTGCATTGCGTTTATTACGGCCGTGTGTTCTATGGTATCAAAAGCTTTTTCGTAGTCTACAAATGCTAGGAAAACTGGAAACTTGTATTCGTTACATTTTTCTATTAATATTTTTGTGGTTAACAGGTGATCGGAAGTTGAATAGCCTTTTCTAAAACCTGCCTGTTCATATTCATTCCTATACTTATAGCCCGCCCGTTAAATTACCTGTAAAATCGTTCTTTTATTCATGTTGTAGCATCAAAATTAACCGAGTTATTGTAAAAAATATTTAAAAATAAAAAATTATTATATGGATTTGCCATATAATAAAATCCATGTAATAAAGTCCATATCATAAAAATTGTTATATGGACTTGCCAAAGATACCCAGATAAGTAAAATGAGTAAGGTCGAAGATTTTTCAGCCTTGCTTCAACAAATGAGGTACGAATCTTTTATTAAAGCCACCACTAAAAATAGTGCTGTTAAATTATCATCTCTTGTTCCGACTGTAAGTGCTCTGGATGAACATACCAAAAGGGTTTATTTACAAATCCAGATATGGTTGGGAAATAATAGCTTAAATATTTTGGATTGGGGTTGGTCTAAAAGTGGAGATTCTTTGGAACCAATTAAAATGCAAAGTTTACCAGCTCCAGAAGAACTGCTGAAAATGATTTTTTGCAATTGTACAAAAGGTTGCGGATCAGCGTGTGGCTGTCGGAGGCTGTGATTATTTTGCAATGCAACATGCGAAACATGCTGTGGTGACAATTGCCAAAATTGTCCTCAAGTAAACGAAGACCAATTGGACGGTGAAAATTATGATTCCGATGATGAATAGATATTCATTTATTTTATACCTCGTTTTATATAAATATTATTTATTTTTAGTTTTTTGGAAAATAAAAAAATTGTAATACAATTATAAACTAAATGTTTTCTATTTATGTCCATGTCTAAGTTAAGGATTTAAGGATTTTATTTTCATCAAAAGGGGTGTTTGTAAGGGTTGAAAAAAGTAGGCACATTTTATAAGTAAAAAATTAATTTTTGTCTACAAACAATGCACTCTAAAAATGTTCAAATCGTTAAAAATATTTTTTAATTCATTTTTGATAAAGGGGGTGGTTCTGAGGGTTAAAATATTGAAATTATAATAAAATGTTATTTTATAAGTAAGAAATTAATTTTTGTTTAATAAAATGCACTCAAGAAATGTTTCAAACCGATAAAAATATTTTTTAATTCATTTTTTTCATAAGGGTGGTTGTAAGGGTTGAAAATTTCCAATAAATAAAATATTATTGTATAGCTAGGGTATTAATTTTGATTTGTATTTAAATACATAATTGAAATGTCTCAAGCTGCTATGACTTTTTTTTCATATTATTTTTATAAAAAGTATTAGCTTTTAAGGGTTTTTTAAAGGGTTTTAAGGGTTGAAAAATGTGAATAATCAATTTTCATATTAGAGAACACATTACAATATTTACCTTATGCAAATAAACAAGATTTAAGTGCATAAAATAATTAAATCCGTGTTTTTCCCAGTTTCTTCAATAAGGGAGTTTTCACCCCTTAAAAACAAAAAGCGCACCTAGAGCGTATATAACTTTTGAAGTGGAGGGTAAGATAAGCTTAATTTGAAATTTTCATAGAAATCGATGCAGTTATAAAAAATTCGGAGGTATTACCATATTTTAAGCCTCAGTAAGTGGACTAAAATATACAGATAATATGCGTATTCATATTAGAGAACACATTACAATATTTACCTTATGCGAATAAACAAGATTTAAGTGCATAAAATAATTAAATCCGTGTTTTTCCCAGTTTCTTCAATAAGGGGTAGTTTTCACCCCTTAAAAACAAAAAGCGCACCTAGAGCGTATATAACTTTTGAAGTGGAGGGTAAGATAAGCTTAATTTGAAATTTTCAAAGAAATCGATGCAGTTATAAAAAATTCGGAGGTATTACCATATTTTAAGCCTCAGTAAGTGGACTAAAATATATAGATAATATGCGTATTTTTAAAAGGGACCACCTGTTTTACAGTCTTTTGTTAGAGTTTTTTATTGCCGATGCAACATATAATCTGTTAATGGCCAATATTGTAGCATTTCTATTTTTCTTTCGTATGTATTAAAACACCGAAAAATATTTTCAATCTTTTTGAGATTGATAATATAAGCATTTTTAGTTTTGTTTAATTGGTATTTCTTTAGTATTTCTTTAATGTTGATTCCGCTTAATATTGCGCGTCAAATAAATATCCACTTAGGTTGGTGGGGAAAGTGATGCGGGGACATTATGACACCACTCTGCAATAGACCACGATACGAATCAGGTCATTGTTTAGTCCGAATTTTTCAGTTTTAAATTCCTAATGGTTTTTCGTTATTCGTTTTTTGTCATCGGAAATTGGTTAGTAAGCAGTGAAGTGTAGTTAAGAAAGAGATTGATTCGGAATAAATAGCTTGCGGCGTGTAGTTCTTCAAAGCCGGCAATTTTTTTGTGGAACGGTGAATTTGTTGAGTTAATCACCGATATGTTGTGCTGTGTCCTATGGAGGAGTTTTGTAAAGCAGCGTTACAACAATTTGACAAGGTCCACATGGCTTTAAGCATGAGCGTTTGAGAATCCGAGTTTTGAAGAGCGCAGTTTGTTGTCATCCACGACAATCCGAAGCCCGAATCAGTTTCAACTTCCCAAGATTTGTCCATAAGATTTGTGTATTTTTATGTTCCATGATAAACCAATTGAAGCTTGAGTGGGACACAGTTGTGTGTTGTTTGCAGTGTTTTGGTTCAATTCCGATCCCAAAACTTTCTTAAAGGAAATACATCAGCCAGAGTAATATAAGGTACTTTTTGTTAAAAATTTTCTAAGTAAAAATAAAAAATAAATGAAATTATAAGTTGTATGGATTAGCTAATTGTCATATTAGTTAAATGCAATTAATTTTAAAATTTAATTAATATTTTAAAAAGGTTTGATACTTCATTTCCACATATGACAGTCAGTATTATCCTTTTTTTGACAATTGGTACATAACCATAAATTTGAATTATTTTGTTTAAAAGTTAACCTCAATGTAAGCTCCGTTGAAAAATCTAGATATTTTCATTTTAATGATAATTTAAATTTCTATAAGTGTCCCCAACGTCTGGAGCTTGTTGTAAATCGTTACAAATAGCGCCATTGTAAGTTTTGTTGTTAAATTTTGTTTATATTATTTTTAATAACTGTTGATGTGACGTAATAATAAATATGTAATGTTTCTCATGATAATAACAAAGAAAACAAACATACCAACAAACATACATTTGGGAAATGTACCGATAGAAAGGGTTGATAAATACAAATACCTATGAACCTGGATTTCAGACAATAATCATCAAACAACCGAAATAAGAGCCAGGATAGAAATAGCAAGAAATGCGTTTGTAAAAATGAAAACATTTCTCCGCAACAAAGACCTTAGATTAGAACTGAGAATAAGAGCACTGAGATGCTACGTGTTTTCGATACTGCAATATGGGCTTGAAAGCTGGACATTAAAGCAAGAATACATAAATAAGTTACAGTCCTTTGAAATGTGGTGTTACAGGAGGATGCTTAAAATAGCATGGACACAGAAGAAAACTAACACGGAAGTATTGCGAGAAAGAATGCAAAATAATAAACACAATAAAACTAAGAAAGTTACAATATCTGGGACACGTAATGAAGGGACAGCGATATGAACTTCTAAGGCTGATAATACAGGCAAAGATAGGAGAAGGAAGGAGTATAGGAAGAAGGAGAGTGTCATGGTTGAAGAATTTAAGGGACTGGTTTAAATGCAGTTCTATAGAACTCTTCAGAGCAGCAGTAGATAGAGTAAAGATAGTGATGATGATATCCAACCTCCGATCGGGAGACGGTACTTAAAGAAGAAGAATGTTTCTCTCTAAACCAAGAGTTGTAGAATTATTTCCTTTTTATCTTTTCCTATAGATTTCCTATCCTAAGATTTTTACCCTTTAATATTTTTTAGGAAAGAAAAACCTTTCTTTCCTTCTAGCAAGATGATTCTTTTAAACGGCGTCCAAATTCAAATAGTTTAGGAACCTTCTTGTGTGTGTTGCCCAGGATATCTATTTGCTTGATTTCTTTCTTTGTAGTTACCCCTTTCAGTCTCTCCTTTATTCACTTACATCCAGGATAATCCGAAGCCAGAATCAGTTTCAACTTCCCAGGATTTGTACATAACATTTGTGTATTTTAACTGTGAGACACAGTTGTGTATTGTTTGCAGTGTTTTGGTTCAATTCCGATCCCAAAACTTTCTTAAAATAAATACATCAGCCAGACTGATATAAAGTACTTTTTGTTAAAATTTCTCAGCTTTCCAACCAAAACAAGAGTGGCCGTTCGCAAACGTTTCGGTTTATTTGCTTACCCTATCTCCAGCCCAGTCCCCACTTTCAACCCCCTATAAGTGATACCCAATGTGGTAGGCAAATTATATCGTTACAATATTGACCATTAATATGCAGAACTTGGGAAAAACATTTTTATTTCATAATTAATATTGCAGTATAAACAGAAAGCACCTAAAGAAAAAAATTAAAAGTGGTGTTCAATATGATCACTTTGTCTTTGGAAATCCATTCTGAATGAAAATTAATCTAAGACTTTTCTAATCGTTTTCGGAGAAAATAGTGCTACTTCTACTATACATATTATATACACTTTCCTTTTTAAATAACCCCATAAAAATAATCCAGAGGTATCAAATCCGGGGATCTTGCTGGCCATTCGATATCCCCTCTTCTTCCAATCCAACGATTTGAAAATGTATTGTCGAGAAACTCACAAACGCCTCGAATATAATGAGCACGTGCTCCATCTTCCTGAAACTAAATTGATATATTCTCACAAGATGAGGATTTATATCATATTAAAAAGGCTGGAAAGAGAAGCATAGGGAGGCGTAGAATGTCATGGCTGCGCAACCTGAGAGAGTGGTACGGATGTACATCAAATGAACTTTTCAGAGCATCCGTCTCAAAAGTCCGAATAGCTATGATGATTGCCGACCTCCGCCGCGGAGATGGCACTTGAAGAAGAAGAAGAAAGAGGCTGGCTAATTTTGAAATTAACTCCAATAATTCTAAAAATGAATAGTATTCGTCATCTGTTATGGTTATATCCTACAAATAAAGTCCAATAATGGTATTATTAATGTCCACACATTGATCTTTTGCAATTTTAAAATCTTGTTCAATTTTCTATTTTTTTTTTGTCATAACCACTGGCATTGCTTGGCTTTGAGCCGGTACTCAATCTTGTTAAAAGCAATCGTAGCAATACAATTGATTGACACACCAGACGACTAGTACATCTACAACAGGCAAATACTTTTTAAACTAATACTGTTTTGAACAGAATAATTTTTATAAGAACTAAACCGGAAGAAATGCCGGCATAAATTTCTCTTTTGCAATTAATGGAATTCTTTACATAAAATGCACGATTCAATTATTTATTAGTGCAGATAAACCATCACATTTATTTTTTCACGTTTAAATTAATTTTGCGTGGAATTACTGCACGTTGAAATCATCACAGTGGAACATTAACATTCACGTGAGTGTCACCTATATTTTGAATGAAAATAAACAAAATATTGCTGACGTCCTTGATCTAATGTATTTCAAATATGGCTGATATAACAATTGTCATTTCCAATCTAATAAATATTTGATAGTGCCATTTCCGGCTGGCATTGATTACTAGAAACATCTGATAAATAAAAATACCTTGCTTGTTTATTTATGTCCTTGCTCGAGGAATCACTCTACAAAGATCCTTTTATCTTTTATAGTTCGTGATGACTGGAGATAACATTATTTATGCAAGCTACATACAACAATATGTTTTACATAGTGTTATTAAACATTTTTAATGATTAGATCCTGTTATAACACTTTATGTATGTAGTTTTTAGATTTTTTCTATTGCAGTCAATATCATTGGAATTTTTGCGGATTTATACACGGATTGCTTATTAATTCTATTCGTCATATTATATTAGTAGGTTTTAATATTATATCCTATCTGTGTTTATTTCTTCTTTTTGAAGTTATACTTCTGTACGCGCGTTCGACGTTGGAAATTTGTACGGGAGTGAATCGGCAAAATCATTACATATGTAAGATATAGGTAAGAGAGAGACAGAAGATATATTTTCTCTCTCTTCCCCTCTCGAGAATAAAAATGTTCCTTTTGTAAATATATTTAATATTTATTAATATTATTATTATTTTATATTAATTTGGTAGATATATACATTTGGCCAAAGTCTTTTACAAATAAATATTCTTCCTGGAACTTCTATGATCCGTAATAACCTTTCCATTTTTGGAATACAAAAAATAAATAAACACAAACACAAAATACAACCAAAAACTGACATCCTAATAAAGTTCTTGTCAAATAATGACATTGATTATCCACCTTATTATATAAAGGCGGGTACACATATGCGAGCAGAACTGTTCGCGAACCGTTTGTGAACGCTATATTCGTTAATTTGTACGACGGGACGAACCGCTTGCGAGCTGCTCGTTCGTTCGTTAAGGTTACTGGTCGACTGAGTTTATGTGAAATCCTACAGAAAACGACAAATGGATAAGCCCAAGGACCTAGAAACATCCTTATAGGATTGACAAAATTCTGCGGACCAGACATTCTACTAGAACTATCTCAAATATTTAATAAATGTTTTCTAGAGCTAGAAGACATACCAGAAGATTAGAGATTGACGATAATAAGCTCAATCCACAAAAAGAAAATAACGAGTGTAAGATTTTTAGAGGTACAAGTTATACCAGTTCGGTGGGGAGGTTGATCGAATTTTTTAATAATACTTTTGTCTGAATAACATAGATATAAAACAGATATGTTATTCAGATATCTTAATCTTCTTACAATATATTTTATTATTCAATGAGTAACTTTTGAAACAAATATGTTAGTTTTTAACGAGAGTGTTAAAACTTTTATATAAACCCTGTATAGTCGCGAGATGTTAGTCATCGAGCCGCTAATTTCACAGAGAACGGAACTCGCATTCCAGAGGTTGTGCATACAAGGACACTGATGCATTTTAAAAGTTCTTCCGTGCTTTGACTTACGCTTATTTAGAACATCTTAGACATACGAAGTGAATCGAATAAACACTTGTTTTTATTGCGGTTACAAGCTGAAGAAATTTACAATGAGACTTTATGTGTACAAGGTGCGCATTTTGCTATTTTCCTATGCATATGTAATGAATAAAAAACTATACATAATGAGATATAATTTGCAGATATGTAAATAACATTTGCTATAATACAGATTCAGATTGTTTCTATATCAAATCTATAAAATCCTCATTAGAAAAATTATCAAATAATCGTCAAAGTAGGAACTATAAAAGAGTGTGCAACAAGAAAATTATTCTAATCAAATTGCTATAAGAAAAAGCTAAAAAAAAAACAAGTAATATGAAATAAATATTGACGCAGTAAGACAATATATTGTAGCATCTTTTGTTCACTCTGTATATCATAAAACTTTTATATTGTTTTGATTAAACGCTTTAAAATTGCATCTTCAAATTTTCGAAGACCTAAATGGCATAACCTAAATGTTTATTTGTACTGACAGATGCCTCTACGATATAACCTTTTATGTAACAATAAAACACTGAAAACTTTGTTTTCAAAACTTCCACAAAATTTATTTTAAATTCTTGGAACATGTAAGAGGGATGGGGTGAAGTATCATATTAGACGAAGGCATAAAATTTTATCCAGGATTTTACAAATGCAGCATGTAAGACGGATGGGGTGGTAGATAAAAATTTTATAACACTGATTTTACAAAATGTTAACAAAATTTATCTGTTTCTGCTTTGAATTTATTGATTTTCAATTTTCAACAAAATGATGGTAGCTGGAGTACGTCTCGACCAAGAATATAACGTCGGATTCTCTCACGAACAATTAATTCAGCCGTAAAGAATGAAAAATAGAAACTACGACGTATTTACAAAGAGGTATCAATATATTTATTTTAGATATTTTTAATTTATTATTGGAATACTAGCAGAAACTTTTGAAAACACCTTATGTAGCATAAGAGATCAATTTAATCGAAAAAAAAAATTAACTTAATGGAAATCAATAAATAGCAATGTAAGATAAAATATAAACTGCGTTGCTACTAAAAGAACTGTAGAGAATAAAATATTCCATTTCACGGATATTCAAAAAACAAGATGATATTTATTTAAACGCTATATCTGATTTAATGAGTTTTCGCGCAACCTTTTGCTAAAATACCTTCAACTTTAAAAACGAATGATTCAAATGTAAAAATTTACATGTTAAAATATTAATATATTAAAGTCAGTTGGCCAATCCGGAGTAGATTTATTTTTTATTGACTGTAACATATGTAGAAGTATTGGAATGTTATCGATCGTAAACTACCGTTAAAAATGTATCTGCTTAATGAGTATCAAATCGATTATCCCATCGCGAATGGGTCTTATTAAGGAGTCCAATAAATAATTGGTGAAAGAATGGAATTGTACAAGATATTTTCATTTCCGCTTTCAGAGTTATAGCAGCATGAATGTTTTAGAGAAAAACATTGAGATGCTTGTGGGTTTCACACATTAATAATACATGTTTTTTAGAATGGTAATTATTTAGTAAACCGGAACGCCTCAAAAATGCCAAATTTTTTGTGGACTTAGCCGAAAAAGTGAAAAAAACCTCAAATTTTAATGTTTTCTTTGCTTTAAACTAGTAAAAGTGCCCAAATAATCTAAAATACAGAAAAAATAACAAAAAAAGTACTATGAATAAAAAAAAAATTACATAAAAAGCAAGGAAAAGTATATATACATGTCTTAATAAAAAAAACGTAACTAAAACATATTAAATATCACTGTTTTTTACTGTTTAATTATGAAAAAATGGGTAAAATTATTTAAAACAATCAAGATTTTTAATATTTCAAAACAATATGGCGGCCATGCGCAAGAAGTTAAATTTTATGTACTTTTGACATTGTTGCCAGTTTTAACCTTTAAAAGATCTAAAAATTTCATGAAAATTACCTTAATTAAAACAGGTAGATCCAATCTTAATAACCACGTGCAAAACGAGTACTCGTTAACCATCGTCTTATTTTATTATTAAAAATGTAAACAAATAAACCAAATCTAACCTAACACTGGTAAAAAAAAGCAGTAATAAGAATAAAATGTTATAATTAAAAATCAAAATTTTTATATTTCATAAGAAAACATGAAATTAAAACTAAACCAACGTAACCAAATCTAACCTAACGCTGATAAAAAGCAGTAATAAGAATAAAATTTTGTATAATTAAAAATAAAAATTTTTATTTTTCATAAGAAAACGTGATAATAAACGTAAAGTAACGTAACCAAATCTAACCTGACCCTTGTAAAAAAGTTATAATTTTCAGTTAAAAGTACGTAATATAAACTTTACGTTTTAGATAATTTTTTATTTTTCATTAGAAAACATAATTTTGAATAACTATGGCAACACTGGTTAAAAGTACCCTTCTTGACCATAAGAAACAGTTGTCATTCCTGTCATTTCTTGTTGTTTCATGGTAAATAATGGCGGTGGCTTTTAAAAATCGAGCATATTTTAAATGGAAATTACATAAAAAAAGAACGTTTTGCACCGAATAAAAAGTATTGCACAATCATTAGTAAGTGAAGCAGAATTCATTGATATAAATTTCATCTCCATAGACACGGTTCCGGCTTATTACACTAGTACCTTTAGAATATTATCTGAAAACGTAATGTTTAATTCGTACAATAATATTTTTTTAGATTACTATTCATTTTACTATACATACAGGACGGTACGTTACTGAAGGATAGAAATATTTACCATGGATATTTACAATTACTGTCAATTTAACATATTCTGGCACTTTATTTTTAATTATTAACGATATTAACAATTTTACTTATACAAAACTAATATTTATATATAGGTATACATATATAATTGTATAATTACTTATTTCGTCTGACTAAGTTACAGTTGTTGTTTGCCGTACATATGACGCAGCACGAACAAACTTCAATAAAATGAGAAAGCTACTTTGTGCAAGAGAACTGAAATTAGACTTGAAAGTTAAGCTGGTAAGGTGTTATATTTTCTCGACTCTGCTTTACGGGATAGAAGCATGGACACCTAACGCGTCGACTACTAAAAAGTTGAAAGCATTTGAACTGTGGGTGTAAAGAAGAATCCTGAAGATATCATGGACCGAACATGTAAAAAACAACGAAGTCATGAGAAAAGTCAACAAAAGAATGGAAATATGGGAAACCATCAAGACACGAAAGCTGCAATACCTGGGGCATGTTATGCGTAATGAAAGATACAACTATTCACTTCAATTAATTATACAAGGGAAAATCCAGGGCAGGAGAACTATTCAAAGCGGCAGCATTTAAGATCAAAATAGCCATGACGATTGCCAACCTCAGTCGCGGAGATGGCACGTAAAGAAGAAGGCGCAAGAGCACAATTTGTCAAACTTTCTGTGTATGAATCGATATCAGTAGAGTCTTAAAACTTATTGTATAAGTTATAATAAGTTTATATTCTTCCCTCCTTTGAAGAAACCCAAAAGGCCTTAAATAAGCTGAAAACTCACAAAGCGCCGGGTATGGACGAGATACCAGCAGAACTGAAATATGGGGGAGACGCACTACATCGCCAAATCCACCAGCTAATAACGCACATATGGTTAGAAGAATGGATACCAGCACGATGGAAGGAAAACATAATAGTGCCCATCCACAAAAAACAAAATGCGCGAATTATAGAGGAATTTCACTCCTAAACACGGCATATAAAACCCTCTCAAACATCATTCTTAGTAGACTAATCCCTTATGCTGAATATGTCATAGGCGAATATTAAGCCGGTTTTAGGGCAAACAGATCAACAATAGATCAACTATTCACGCTGAGACAACTTCTAGAAAAGGAATGGGAGTATAAAAGACCCATATACAATCTTTTCATAGATTTTCGACAGGCATATGATATGAGCGTAGAAAGAAGCCAAGTATGGAATGCTATGGCGGAGTTCTCAATACCAAAGAAACTCATTCGGATGACCAAAGTCTGTATGCAGGGTGGAATATCTAAAGTAGGTGATGTAGAATATCGCAAACAGGGTGATGCGTTATCTCCACTACTTTTTAACGTTGTATTAGAGAAAGCCATGAGGTCGGCCGAAATAAAAACAGAATTGCTATCGGTTCAAGGTCCCAAGCTATTACTCGCATATGCAGATGACATAGATCTCGTTGGAGACTCCATCCTATCCACGAAAGACATCTTCAACAAGGTGTAAGGAGCAACAAGTGAAGTAGGGCTGAAGATTAATGAAGAGAAGACGAAATATATGTGTATAAATAGAACGACACGAAGAGACAGAATAGGACAAAATTTGACGGTCAACACCTTCAATTTCGAAAGAGTACAACGTTTTAAGTATCTGGGGGCCGTAATCACAGCTAACAACAACGTTACTGAAGAAATAAAAGACAGAATCCAATCTGCAAACCGCTGTCTATTCGCACTGGATAAGCTCATAAAATCAAAAAATCTTACAAGAAGTTCAAAGATAAAAATCTATAAATCCATCGTCAGACCTGTAATAACATATGGATGCGAAACGTGGACCATGACCAAAGCAAACGAAGAAAAGCTCAGACGCTTTGAACGAAAAATACTTAGAAAAATTTTCGGACCTCACCATGACACCATGACATCACCACAAACCAGTATAAGATCAGAACCAATATCGAATTAAAAGCACTCTACAATGACGCCGATATTGTCCAAGAAATTAAATCACAGCGACTAAGATGGGCAGGCCACGTGCACAGACTGCATAACGAGAGACTTGTATAATTGGTATGGGAGGAGATTCCCACAGGCAAAAGACCACTCGGACGTCCCAGAATGCGATGGAGAGATAACATCCAAGCAGATCTTCGGAAAATGAACATTCCATTTGACCCTAGGTTGATGGAAGACCGAACAAATTGGAAAAAAGTTGTACAGTCAGCCAAGACCCACCCAAGGTTGTAGCGCTACGTGATGATGATGATGATTATAATAAGTTTAACAGAAATAACTTATATATAAGTTATTTATGCATTCCCGCATCGTCAGAGACTAGGGCTGATACAAAGTCACACACAGAACGGCCAGCGAATATCTCTTGCTTATTTCCCACTTAAAGTTGATAGCTACAAATGTGCTACTTTAATGGCCATAAACGAAAACGATTTGATAATATCGTTTTCTGTGTTTTGAACTATACGAAATTTTGAAAAGTTTATAGATTTTACAAAAAGCTTTGCTATCGCTCTGATGAATTGAAAAGCCATTATATTGCCTCTTATTTCTTTCATGTGGTCATCTTTGTCTTCATCTGTGTTAGGTTCTTTCTTTTTCTTTATCATTTTCTTGCGTCTCATCAATACGGTTGTTTTTTTTGCCCGTTTGTGTGTCTAGAGCCTTTCCTGCTGCTTCTTTGATGCTGGTGGCTATATGTTTGTACATACTCTTCTTTTAATATTTATTCCATTCTTTGCTTCAAGTTTTCCATCTGATCCCGTTTGGTGCAAGTACTTTACGTTGTAACTATGTATACTTTTTAGATTACCTATAATGTTTGTTGTTCATTATTCGGGGTCGAGTTTGACGTCGCCGGTCAGAACAATTTCACATCGGTTAGGGATTTGATCCAAGATATTTATGAAAGTTATATCAAAGCTGTCACTTACATCTACATGTTGTTCGTTATTTGGAGCATAAGTTCTTATAATTAGTATTTCTCGTCCGTTAAGATAAAGTGTCATTTTAATATTGCTTTCATTAATACTTTGCCATGCCTTTATTTGTTGTTTCAGTCCTTTTTGTAGTATAATCGAGACTCCGGCTGTTGAGTGGGCTGAGTGGGTTTTTATATGTTCATCATTTTTTTGTTTACCGCTAGTACGCTAGTACGTAGTCACGTTTAGCTTTCTTTGTTAGATTTCCTAATATTCTTCTTATTGCTTGTTCCTAATGCCTTCACCATTCCATATTTCAATTTGTTTTTGTTGTCTTGTATTCTCGAAATAGCCGATGCAAGCGTTCCCCTATTCATCACCAGGGGACACGATGGGAAATAGACAACTCCATATGGAGTTGACAAGACCAAAGGTCTAAATACGTATATCGCATTGATAAATTAAACATTTCGGTTCGTATATATTTTCAAATTTAAGCTTGTATTCAAATGTCCTACTACCATTACAGAAATGTTCCTTAACAGTCGAGTAACATTATGGTTGTTGTATTCGTGGCATAATTAACCTTTATTTTTTTAAGGACTAGTATGAATTGCAATTATTGTAAATCTTATTTATACCATTACACATTTTGTGCGAATTTCTGTATATTCTTTTATAAATGAAATTATTCCCATTTAGTAGTAAATTCTTATTCGTTCAAATAAGTAGAAATTTTTTGTGGAGATTTTAGTAAAGTTTGTATTTAATTTTTGAGTATTTTATCCAGGACCTAATACTTTTTATTTTTTTAAGCCTTAGAAGTCCTTCACTTCTGAGTTTACTTGTCCGGCACTGGGATTTTTACAATTTCATCCAAAAAATAGAAGACTCACAATTAAGTACAACCATATTTAGAAAATCACGACCTTGCATGCTGTTTAGAACCGCATACCTACAAAGTTGTATGCTTAAGTTTACTGTGGGTATGTAACTTTTTAAACCAAATTAGGAATACGTTGGTAATATATTTCGTTCGATTAGAAAATTTGCGTAACATCGTGGGAAATAGTTTAATATTGATAGCGGGACATCGCCCGAAATGATTTAGACCCGTTCTAGTCGTGGTCAATGGCAATTAGTTATGGGGCAAAACCAAAAAATAGGAGTATTGATTTATCTTTCAATCATTCGTAGTATAGATATTGCAGTAAGACATTTAAGGATTTGCAAATCTGAGTTAAGATACTCTTTTAGAAGCAGCCGATCAATATGGCAGTAGATACTGCTACACCGAATTCACTGAATATAGTCCAAGTCCAAACCATTGTCGAAGATTGCGTATTACAATATTTATAACTCAAGTATAATAATTAATATTTGGTTTTTCGGATTTAGCTCAGCCTCAGCCCCGAATAGCAGAATAAACGCTAAAATATCGTAAAAGTTTACGAAAAAAAATTAATCTTGACGTTAAAAGATGCAATTTTACCTTACGTTTTTCTTAACTGAGTGGCATTACTTCATTTTTAGGTTCACTGAAGATGGACTGATTAGTCCGAAAATGTTCTGAACATTATTATAATCCATTTGGATTTTTTAATTCAATTTCTTAATTAAATATGTCACTTACAACAGAAATTGTTTACTTCGATGATCAAGTTTTTTACTAATATAAATTCTTAGTGTATTATCCGTAGTGTAGTGGTTAATATCCCGCCTTTCTCACAGAAGCCCGGGGTCAGATTCCCCGCCGGCGCCGGGGAGAGTTTTTTGTTTTTATTTTTAATTCATTAACTTTTTATCTTTTATTATTTTAAAATTATAAATGTATATTTAACGCTTTAGTTATTTATCTTTTATTTTAGTTTTATTTTATGAAATAACTTTTTTTACGAAAATTGAAGACCGGTCTGGGATACTACAGTTATCGTATACGTTCGTAATATACGTTATAAGTTACAAGTTAATATATACGAATTGAATAGAAACCATATTACGATCCATTCAGATAAAGATTTTGAGAATGATTGACAAAACTGTTGCCGATAGAATAAGAATCGAATAAGATGTCAGAAATACATAGTCCTACCATAAATATTGATACAAGTGTAAACGCGGCTTGTACGGCTGACAAACTCAACGTAGCTAAAAGTTATGTTGGCATTACTGACAGTTGACATGTACACTATAAACGAATCAAAACATGCCAGTCTAGTCTGAGCCGTTACGATGAAGTGGACAGACAAAGAGAACCGTATTGCTGTCATCGCTCTTCATAAGTGCGGAATACACAGAGCTCGTACTTTTGAATTACTCAAACCGTTAAACATTAGGCGTGTTTTCGTGTATCGTACTGTTAAGGCGTCGCATGGCTCGTACGCCACAGGTAATTAGCGATATAGGTCAAGAATTAACGGAAATTCTGTCCGAAAACAAAAAATTATGGCTGGGGAAATGGATACTGCTCCAAGAACCATGAGTCGCAGTATTAAACAAGACTTGGGACTTGGGGCTTTCAAACGATAAACAGGACAACGCCTTACCATTGTATTAAAACAAAATAGAAAAAAAATCAAGACGCCTGTTGTCGTTTTACGGTAAACAACGTTACAAAAAAATTCTTTTTACAGATGATAACATTTTAACTGTGGAGGAAACTTTCAATAGAGGTGGGTCATCTAAGGAAGCCCGCGAACTAGTGGCAAGGAAAAAATGAGGTCACTTCTTTAAATTTTTGTAAAAAGGGCGTTAAAGCAGCGGCCAGAAATTATCAACGGGACATTTAAACAAGTTTAGTGGAGCCCCTAAACAACACTATGTTTCAAAATAGACCATGGACATGTCAACGGGAATCTGCACCTCACGAAAACTACTCAAAAGTGGCTTGAAAATCCTATACCCGAATTTATTAGTAGTGACGATTCTGTCAGATAATCTAGGAGAGATCAAAGACATGCTCCAAGAACTGAATTACATACTACAAGAAACTGGGCTGGAGATAAATTTCGAGAAAACCAAAATGATGACCAATATGGTTCCCAGCGAAGAGATACAGATCAATAACAACAAGGTAGAATTAATCGATAAATACACATACTTGGGTCATGAAATCAGAATAACCAGAGACAACCAAACCTGCGAGCTAAATAGACGAATCACGTTGGGATGGGCGGCATATGGAAGGATGAGAGACATTTTTAAAACAAATACTCCAATTCACCTGAAAAGAAAGGCATTTAACTAATGCATCCTACCAGTCTTGACCTACGGAGCAGAGACCCTAACTTTAACGAAAGCTACTGCCGAAAAACTGAGGGTAACACAAAGGCGAATGGAGAAATCAATGCTGGGTCTGACCTTGAAAGATCGCGTGAGAAATGAGGAGATACGCCGACGAACTGGCGTTGACGATATTATACTGCGAATCAATAAACAAAAGTGGAGGTGGGCTGGACATGTTGCTAGAATGGAAGACGGAAGATGGACGAAGAGATTATTGGAGTGGAGACCAAGAGCCGACAAGCGAAGTCGAGGCAGACCACCCACCCGATGGACCGACGACCTAAGGAGAATAGAAACAAACTGGATTGCAGCAGCTAGAGATAGAGAGAACTGGAGACGTTTGGAGGAGGCCTATATCCAACAATGGATGTGAAAACGGGGCTGGATGATGATGATGATGATGATGACGATTGGCCACCACCCAGCTCAGACCTTAATCCACTCGATTACAAATTGTAGTCAGTTTTAGAGGGTACAAGACGATACCATAATGCGGAGTCATTGAAGAAGGCGCTGGTAGAAGCTGTGGATAATTTCCCTAAACATGTCATCCGTACATCGATTGATGAATGGACTAGCAGACTTCGGTGCTGTATTCAAGCAAATGGTGGCCATTTTGAATATTTTTTTGTAGTTTGTAGCTCATTATATCAGTAATAAAGTGTGAAAGAATTTTTAAATCAAACCAGTAGTTAATTTTTTTCAGTTAAATACCTTGTATCAATATTTATAGCAGGACTAGTACAGACAAAGTAGACGTCGATGGATAGAGAACAATATTGTTTCCGGTATAATAATACGAGTATGAAAAAAATCACACAAGGGAATGTATAGAAACTAGTTATAATGTAATACAAAACTAATAGACGTTGGCGATTGCAGAGATCATCAAAGATGGACAAAGAGGAGCAGTTCTTAGATCCCACCAATGAAGACAAAATGCGATATAAAGGGTATAAAAATTTAGATTGTTACAAATAATGAACAATTTAGAAATGCAGTTATAACCATATAATTACCATTACACGTAATAAAAACAAATTAGTCTACAAACATAATTATCTAATGAATCACTTAAAAGCTCATATTGATACCTTACAGCAAACAAAACCATTTCAAATAAACACGTTATAAATTCCAACAATTTTATTGTTAGCTAAATACGAAATTACTTGTTAAATGCCTTCTTTAAATAGGTAGGTACCTATTTACCAATTTATAGTATTAGTTGTTGCAGAATTACAATTATCGCGTATCTCAATCAATTAACGACACAGCAACCAAAACATTATTAAATGTCTTGCAATTTTTAAAGAATATGAACAAGACACCATCTTTGTATATTTAAAACTGCATATTAAAAACTTTGTATATTTAGAGCATTTAAAACTTAATTTTAAAGTTTAAGTTTCTATTGAGAAATTCACTACATTTTTTATTTATTTATTTATTTTTTAATAAAGTTGCCACCAACATAAATATGATATCTACCGGCAGTGCGAAAGGAATACTAATAAACGGTGAATGGTTGAATAACATTAGATATGCAGATGACACTATAGTTTTTGCCGATAATCTGAATGACTTACAGATATTAACAAATCGCATAACAGAAGTCAGCAACAGATACGGACTAGCTCTTAACATAAAGAAAACCAAATTTATGACAATTAGTAAAAAACCAATACTAAACGCTCAACTTACAATCAACCAACAGGATATCGAAAGAGTCGAGCAATATACATATCTAGGCACCAATTTAAATAGCCAATGGGACCACTCAACAGAAATTAAACAGCGAATAATAAAAGCAAAAGCAGCATTCGTTAGAATGAGAACTATTTTCAACAGTCGAGACATATCATTAAAAACAAAATGCCGTCTATTGAACTGCTACATATTCACAGTTCTGCTCTACGGAATGGAAGCATGGACACTGACTGTTGCATCTATGAATCGGCTCGAAGCTTTCGAAATGTGGTGTTATAGGCGCATCTTACGTATATCCTGGGTTGACAGAGTTACTAATGTGGAGGTCCTGCGTAGAATGGGGAAAGAATGTGAAATTCTCATGACCGTCAAAACTAAAAAGTTGGAATATCTAGGTCATGTAATGAGAAACCAAGAACGTTACGGCCTTCTCCAGCTGATTCTCCAAGGGAAAGTAAATGGTAAGAGAGGACCGGGAAGAAGACGCATTTCCTGGCTTCAAAATTTGCGAAAGTGGTATAACACGACTACCACTGAACTGTTCCGCGCTGCAATAAGCAAAGTGAAGAAAGCCGTGATGATCGCCAACGTCCGGAACGGATAGGCACTTTAAGAAGAAGAACCGGCAGTTTACTCGCTTCCAAAAAGGTTCCTTTCTTTGAATCCACACCTTTGAATGCACCTTTTTGGTGCATTTTTGTGGCTTGGGACAAGTGTTTATTAAACTTAAACTTACTTTCGGCGTTAATTCGGAACGCGTTGCCGCATCGAAACACCATTTTGTCTTTTATCACACCAAGTTTAATCATAAATTCCTGCGCGCTACCTTTGTTTAAGTACAACGCAAAATTTTTAGTAAACCTTAGTACACACTCTTCTTTGCCGATAGAGTAAATCCACACCTTTTGGGTGCATTTTGTGACTTAAGACAAGTTTATTACACTTAAATTTACATTCGGCTTTAATTCCAACCCGTTGCCGCATCAAAACACCATTTTGTCTTTTATCAAACCATGTTTGATCATAACTCCATTATAGCTTTCTTTGGTGTCTAACAAACAAGAAATGGGTTAAAAATGCTATTTTCCATCAATACCTCAAACACAATTGCCCAATTTAGATGTTGCAGATGAAAATATTGCCAATCTATAGTACATTACATAAATATACGTTCACAGAGTATATAACATTGATTTTGTAATTAACGGTTAAAAGTCTGTCTGGGAATCCCACAGTATTTATTTTATAAAATATTATATTTATGTATAATGTAAACATAAATCACTTTGAGAATCAAACAATATTTATTAACTCAAAATTTCATATATGTTCCTCGATATTTTTAAATTAAAAAATGTAAAATAATATAACCCATCCTAACCTAAAATCAGCCTGGAAAGCTCACAATATTTATTACTTAAAAAATTTCATCTTTCTTAATCTTATTATTAAATGTACACCAATATAATATAATAAACCTAACCTAACTTAACCAAACCTAATCAAATCTAACCTAACTCTCGTAACAAACCATTTTCTGTTAAAAGTAGGTAAGAATAAAATGTTATATAAATAAAAATTAAAATTTTCATTTTTCATAAGAAAAATTATTTCGTACAACTATAAGCCGTCTGGAGCATATGAAACAGTTGTCATTCATTTCATGGTAAATAACAAGTGATAAGGTATCTGATGGAGCCAAAAGGCTGAAATAATTATAATGTATAATACAGCGGCAAGTAGACGAGATGTGAATATTCTTGTTCTTATCATTACCTTATCTTCCATTCTACCATTATCTTGTTCGACGCATTATCACTGCGCCTGGCTTTTGGTATCCTCTTTGATATCTTCTTCAGGGCTTCCGAGGACTCAGTCTCCCGAGCCCCCAGTCACTACTACACTTATCACTAATCAATGCATTACTGCTACTGGGAACAGCGGACGATTCATTTATACCGTCGATGGTGACGTGGTTTGGGTGGAGGTTAGCGTGAACATTTCTCACGGAGGGATTTTGATTGAAGGATCGAGCGGACGATATTTTCTTTATGAGAGGTCTCCATGTCGAAGGTAACAGGATGCCGTCATCTCTTTTATTGAGACAATTTGATCTCGCTTCAATTTTTATGGTTTCTCGGATAATTCTTGGTTTATAGAATCGGGTGTCGGTTATGATTCTAGAGTTTTTAAAATCAATTTTGGGATCTGTATGGAAGATGGTGCTGAAATTAAATCGGAATTGGGAACAGAAATGGAATGTTCATAAATCCTATTGTGAATTCTACGATTTGTATGGCCTATATAAGATCGGAGGCAGTCTGCACAAGGAATTTCATAAACTCCGTGTGGTTTATTTGGAATGTTGTCTTTGATTGATCGGACAAGAGATGAAAGTTTTTGTTGGGGGTAAATATTGTCTTCATTCCTCTTCATTTAAGAATTTTGTCGATTTTGTCAGTGACACCTTCGATGTAAGGAAGAAAAGCTTTAGTATGACGAGGGTCTGAGTCTTTGGTTTGAGATTGAGTGGGGGGGATTGTGGGTGCTCCTATTGATGTAATTTTCGTGGTAACCGTTTTGGATGAGGGCTTGTTTTAAACTACAGAGCTCAGCGGGTCTACTTGCATCATCGCAAAGGCGTATTGATTTGAAGACAACTGTGTTAATGACTGAATTAATTTTTGAAGGTGGATGATGAGAGTTGGCATGTAAACAACGATTGGTATGGGTGGGTTAAGGAGGGTGGGTGGGAGGTTAATCGGTAAACAGTGTGATAAAAATTTTGGGATTGGTTTTTCTATATGATAACGTCGAGAAACGGTAGGGATAAATCAGTTTCCACCTCCATTGTGAACTGGTTACTAGAATTTATACCCTTCAGATGGGTTTGAAAAGACACCAAAGCATCCGTGCCGTGGGGCCAAATAACGAATGTGTCGTCAACATATCGTAGTCAACATGTGGGTTTAAACAATGATGTGGATAGTGCTCGGGTCTCGAAGTCTTCCATAAAGATATTGACAATTACTGGAGATAATGGGGAGCCCATTGGGGCACAATTTATTTGTCTGGAGAATTGATTTTGGAAGATGAAATAAGTGTTCGACATACAATGTTTAATGAAAGATAAGTGGTCTTGCTGGATACTTTATTTAGTTTTCAGAATGTTTAAGAGTTTCATCTATAGGAATGTTTGTAAAGAGTGAAACGATATCGAAACTTACCAGAATGCCTGACGGTGAGATAGGGTATTGTTTAATAAGTTTGACAAAATGGAAAGAATTTTTTATCAAGGATGAAGCATTTTTGGCGAGAGATTGTAGAGTTTTAGCTAAGTTCTTGGACAATGGTTGTGTAGGGCAGTTGTATGCACTGAAAATGGGACATATCGGGTTTGTTAATTTTGAGCAGGCTATATATTCGAGGTATTCTGGAAGACTTTTCACGAGGAACTAGAGATTGTTTTATGTCAACAGGAAGAGCTGTTTTATTATTATGGCTTTTGTTGTTTTCTCCAGATAGGTTGTTGGATTATTAAGAATTGGTCTGTAGTCTGTAGTCTAGAGTATTATTGAGATTTAAGGGTGTATTATTGTAAGAAAAAATGTTAGGAGTAGGGAGTTTTGAGTTTCTAAGAACTCTAGCGATTTATTTTCTAGTTATGCATCACAACAGCATCTTCGGAAGGTAAACTGGAGATGGCTTCTTCAGTTTAACAGATGATTGTCTTAATTGGAATGTGAATTGGGATAACAGAGTAATTGAAACCTTTTGCTAAAGCTTGAGTGGCAATGGTAAAAATAGGGTTATCAGAAAAGTTGTGAACCATTGTATTAGGTTTCAAAGTTGTAGGTTTTGGAATTTGTTTGGCAATTAGATGCGCTAATTTCTGCTTATGACTTTCAGTCTTAGATTCGAAAGTGTCTGTTGATACGATCGAAACTGTCCCATAATATAGTATGTACATTGAAAGAATGAATAGATGACCAGATATTAAAAATATTGATATTTGTGACATCTAGTTTTCGTCTAGTGGCATGAATAACTTTACGGAGAAGCGCAAAACTGGTCTTTCTAAGAATTTGGGAGATAGAAGAATAGAAGATAGAAGAACTATGGTGTTTGAATTTTAGAAATTTGGGAATGACTTTATGGCAAAAGACGATTCTTACGTAGCATCAGATTGAGCAGTGAGCCGGTAAAATTCCTCCCCGTAGAGCCGAATAAAATAAATATTTCCGCGGTTAGTACAATTAAACCTAGGGCTAAGATTAATACTATTACAAGAATTAATATTAAACTCAACAGGCTTCCGGGTTGAACCGCGTCGATTATGACTGCGCCGAGCTTCGGGAGACTGAGACCTCGGAAGCCCGGAAGAAGACATCAAAGAGAATTTCTAAAACTTCAAGCTCAAAAAAAAAACTACAAAGATTAAAGCCTAAAAAATTTTCAGTAGTGTTAAGTGTCAACTAAACTTAAAAGAAGATAGCAGATCATACTACACTACACAGACAAAATAGGACAGTTAATTGACGCTTGGGCACATTTTCAGAAAAGAGTCTGCGATTGAATGTTCGCTTGTGATATTCCAAAAACTGGAAAGCAAATTATTGCTATACACTATCCCCTATTTAAAATCGAGGAAGAGGATATTGAACTACCAAGTGATTTGTTTACACGATGCGCTGGACCCAAAAAAAACATTGAGAAACTTATTGAAACTTACTGTATTCGTACAAAAATATTTAAATTTGTTACTTGTATATTGTTACTCTTTCTCCGCTAATGACCTTGCATAGTTGATGCGGATAATTGAATAAAAAAAAAACTTTCTAAAAATATACTTATCTATGTACTAGTTATTATTAATAAATCATTACTCAAACGGTACTCAGTACAAACGGTACTAACATTTAAACAAAGTACCTTAAAAACATTAGCTATTTTATCGCTAACTAAATATTAATTTACTTGTTAAAAACCATGATTTAATACGTACTTACCAATTTCCTGCAATAATTATTGTAAAGTACAACTACTATAATTCCCACTTTATCTTAATGTTAACGACAAACTATAACTGACTAAACCTTTGGTTGCTAACTGGCGTCGAGTTTCGAATTGTAAACTTACAACATTGGTAATAATAACACGATGACGTTATTTTGCATTTAAACGACAAGGACGCGATCTGTTCAGATTTTATCTTTGTTTAGATTCCTTGAAAATCTATGAAATTATTCAATCAACCGAGACTGTTCCATTATTTCTACAAAAATATAATTACTGCATGCATAATTACGCACAACAAAGAAATAAATAATTAGAAATCGAAGCACTAAATCGAAGAGAATATTTGGAGAAACTTTAGTTTAACGATACTTTTTCTATAGATAGATAGATAGATAGATAGATAGATGGTTTATTGGTAATAAATGAATACAAAAGTATTTTTTACAAGTCAAAGAAAATAAAATATATGTCAATATAGTTAATATATACATAAATATAAAACATAGATACAGTGTTTTAAATTATACTGTTGACAATTACAACAAATTAAAATCGGAAGTAAAATACTCCTCATATGTAAAAAAAGGCATTCACTATAAGGTAACTGTTAATTTTTGCCTTAAACTGATGAAAATTAAGAGCTTTTATTCTAGCTGGCACTAAGTTGTAGAATTTTATGGCTAAATACCTTGAACCATTTCTGGATCTCTCAAGACTGCTAAATTCTGGTATAAGATTATTGTTAAATGTGGTGGGATAATTGTGAAAATCTACATGCGCATTGTATTGACTAAGACTTTGTTTAATGTGCAACAGACACTGCATAGTGTATACACAAGGTAAAGTCAAAATTTTTAAAGCTCTAAAGGAGTTTCTACAGTCTGCTCTATAACAGAGCCCAGAGATAATACGAACACACTTTCTTTGTTGTGCAAACACTTTATCAATATGACAAGAGTGACCCCAGGAGAGAATAGCATATGTCAGATGAGAATGAAAATTACTATGATAAGCTGTTAAAATAGTTTCCCTGGAAGTCACTTGTACAAGGTTCCTAAAGAGGAAAAGTTGTCGGGAAAGCTTTTTCGATAGATTAACTATATGTTGTTCCCAGGTTAATCCTGCATCCAAATATATCCCCAAAAACTTCATTGTGGTAGAGCAACGTTTTCAACACAAGTGTTATTTCTTAGAGTAAAATTAACACTTTGTGATTTAGAGTTGTTCAAAGAGGGACGGTTAGTTAAAAACCAATTGAATAAGTTTTTTTCAGATGTTTGGTAATCAAGGGTGTCGAACTCAGAAGGGTGATAGCTTGCATAAAAAGTAGTGTCATCAGCAAATAAAACAGTGTTAAGTGTTCCATATTGAGAGTACACTAGATCATTAATATAGATAAGACATAATACTGGACCCAAAACTGAGCCTTGAGGGACACCAAACAACAGAGATTGTTTTTGAGAATCACACTGGTTGAAGTGAACATATTGATCACGATTTGATAGATATGAATCAATTAGTTGAATAGCATCACTATGAAAATTATAATAAGGAAGTTTTTTAAGCAGAATACTATGTGTGACACAATCGAAAGCCTTAGTAAGATCTAAAAACGATGCAAGAGTATCAAGATATTTTTCAAATCCTTCCAAAACATTGCTAGTGAAATGATCAATAGCTAAAGTTGTTGTTTTATTTTTTTCGGAATCCGTACTGGTTTATGGCAAAGAGTTTATTAGATTCAAAATGTAGAATAATTTGATTTTTTAAAATTCGTTCATAAACTTTTGCTAAGATAGACAACAAAGAAATAAGTCGATAATTGTTATAATCATCAATAGAGCATTTATTCTTAAACAGAGGTACTACCTTTGCAGCTTTGAAAACTTGAGGATAAGTATTACAAGATATTGATTGATTTATTAAAGTTTTTAGAGGTTGAACAATTATATCTTTAATTGTTTTAATAATTTTTGTGTTAAACCCATCAGGATCTTTGCTGTTACTATTTTTTATTTCTGTAATAGCTAAGTCAACTTCACTAAAGTTCACTGGCTGAAAGCTAAAACACGAGATATTTTTCTGTGGTATACACTTTAAATAGTCATCAAGAGTTAGCTGAGGAACCTCAAGTTCATTTATTACTCTCTCAGCAGTTGAGCAGAAGTGGCTATTAAAACTATCTGCATTGAGTTTAGAATTATCATTGAAGAAAACATTTTTATGTTTGTTACCATTAATTAGTTTCCACATAGCTTGTTGAGAGTTGCCAGAATTTTTTATAAACCTATCATTTGCAATTTTTGCAAGCTTGATGGCTACCCTGTACTCTTTTTTAAGTTTGATAATGGTACTTCTAGGTGCAGCAATGGGATCGTTTCTATTTATTGCTATAATAAATTGAAGTCTCTCACGCATTTTTCTCAAAGTGTCATTGAATCAGTTTACTTTTTTACCTGGATTGTTTTTATTCAGCAGTTTCGATTTTTCTGGAAAAGAGATATTTATGGAATTTATTAACACATCAATTAGCATTTTAAATTTTAAATTAATATCCAAATTATCATTTTATACAAAATTAAAGTTGCAATTTAGCAAAATCTGGTTCAGATTGAAGAGTCCTTCATCTGTGATAGGTCTATAACAAACT
The DNA here is from genome assembly GCF_040954645.1 of Diabrotica undecimpunctata. Lineage (NCBI taxonomy): Eukaryota > Metazoa > Arthropoda > Insecta > Coleoptera > Chrysomelidae > Diabrotica > Diabrotica undecimpunctata. The sequence goes on from NC_092808.1 coordinate 31,052,799, forward strand.
CTGGTTGCACAATTTGTGGATGAGTAAGCTATCTGAAAGGAAATACCTCTGTAGTCAGATGTGTGAGTGAGATCCACAGGTTTTGTGGTATCATCAATATTTGCGAAAACATTATCAAGACATCTATTACCTCGAGTATTAAATTTAACTTTTTTTGTAATATTGTAAGATCTAAAAAAATTACAGAGTTTTAAAGCTCTGATATCTGTTTCATTAAAATGGACATTAAAGTCACCCGTAATTATAACAGGTTTATGAACATTAATTTTTTTAAGAGCTTTAGCCATAATGGTAAAGAATTTGTCTAAATCACCATCTGAAGTACGATAGACAGTAATAAGCTGCACATTAGATTTATTTAATAAAATACCTGTAATCTCAAAATGCTGTTCAGAAGAGAAATTTTCAAGATTCAAATGATTAAGACTTACGTTATTCCTAGTATATATACCTACACCTCCATGAGACTTGACCGTCCTGCAAAATCCATAAACCATACGATAGCCTTTAATATTGACAGTATGTAGCTCATCAGGTAAAAGCCAGTGCTCATTAAGACACAAACAATCAGCTGAAATATCATTAAGCAGAACTTCAAAATCTAGAAAAGAGTTACGTAACGATTGAGCATTATAGTGAATGACATTTAAACAATTTTTAAATTTAACAATACCTCGACAAGAAATTAGGAAGGGTGACTCATCAATGTAACTTCATCTACTAACATTGTAATAGATCTCCGTACATTTTAATAGGTATTCATGACCCATTTTAGCAAATTAAAATTTGGTCAGCACAGATTATCCAGATTCTTAATTCTTTAGATGTCAGGGGTGTCGTGACCGCAAATTAAAAGTATTGTCTACATCTAAAATAAAATTTATCTGAGAAATTTATTTAAAACAATGAAAATGATAGATAACAACGTTATTTGAAATAATTTGTTTAGATAATTATATATCGAATAACAAATATACCGATTGTTAGTAAAAACGATCTTTATTTATTCTAATCATAAATGCATGGTGGTATGCAACAACGAGTTAAGCCACCGCCTGAGGTTTTGAGAAAATGAACTCAATAGTTTGATAAAAGATTATAATTGTTTGGTACAAGATTTAAACGCGGAATTTTGGGATTAAAACAAGACAATATCGGTATTTCAATACCTTTATTAAAAAAAGATTATAATCGAGGTTTTTCATAGAAAAATATAAAAAATATGGAATACTTTCAACCATGACAGTTTATTTTTTCTCAATCATCAATTGTTCGATTCGTGATAGCCTTTAGTAAATTTTCCACAGAAACAAAATTACCTTTTGGAAACAATTTCAAAAACAAAAACAAAAACTTTCATTTTCTTTACATTTTGCCATCACATCAAATATAATCACTATGAGTATAGAGCCTCTCTTGTAGGTTAACTGTCTCCAAGTCTCCAAATTGATAGTCATTGGGCAAAAAATTCTGTCCGGAAAATAGGAACCTTATTGTCAATGTTTTTTCTATTATCTGGGTTAAGGAGAAAATGTGGTCAATAGTGGATCGACCCGTAGGAAATCCTGCTTGTTCTTCTGGTTCATAATCTAAGTATTCTCTCTCGATTCGGTTTTTTAAAACCTTTCCATATATTCGACTCATAGATCCGGTTACAGCTATTCCTCGGTAATTTTCACAATTATTTTTATCGCCCTTTTTATGTATAGTACTGAGGTGTGATATCTTCCATTCCGTAGGGATTTCGCTTATGTTTACGCATTCTTGAAATAGTTGTCGAAGACATTCGTATAATTTGTTCGTTCCGTACTTAAACAATTCTCCGGGTATATCCCCTGGTCCGGGTGCTTTGTTCCTCTTCAGCTGTTTACATACATTTTTAATTTCCTCTGTTGTTAATCTTATTGGCGAGCCGACTATTTAAATTCTATCTTGGTTTTGATTTCTATGTTCTTCAAAATCGACTCTATTCTCTACCAAAAGTTCTTCCCAGTCTTCTGGTTTTATGCTCTGTATTACTTCTTTATTCTTTTCTTTTCTTAATTTTTTATCAGTTTTCAGCTTTCTGTGCTTCTGGTTCCTCCTAGATAAGTATTTATTCGTTGGCAGTTTCTTTCCCAAGACTCGTTCTTCTCCTTAGAGATTTTCCTTCGTACTTCTGCTTGTTTTTCTTTATATTTTATTTTGTCTTGTAATGATTTGGAGCTCAAATATTGTTGGTATAGTTGTGTTTTACATTTTATTTTTTCCTCTATTTCGTTATCCCACCAGTATGGTTTGTTTACCTTGGGTTTTATGTAGTATCCCATTACTTCAAATGATGCTTCGTGTAAACAGCTTTTTATATGTTCATATAACTGGTCGATATTCTTAGGGGTGGGAATTTGTAGCTTCTCATTCAAATCTATTTTTGAATAAGTCTTGGATACTTTCTTCATCTAGGCTTCTGATGTTGTATCTTCGTTCTTGTATCTTTTCTGTCTTGTTTACGTCTATAACACAATACGTCACATTATATATGTGTTTCTTTCTGTTGTCTTCGGATTGGGAAGTGTATTTTTGAACGTAATAAATAGTGATCGCTACCGCATGTTGCGCTTCTCTGAACTCTTACATCTTGTACTCTCAGTCAGGTTTTTTGTTTTGTTAGAATATAATCGATTATTGATTTTATATTTCGTGTTTCCTGAATCCATGTATAGCTGTGTATCAGTTTATGTGGAAAGTATCCATTTAAGATTCTTAGTTGATTCTGGTTGCATAAATCTATGAATCTTTCACTATTTTTGTTCGTGGTGTCTTCTCCGTATTTTCCTGCTATTTCATCCACATCTTTTCCTCCTACTCTACTGTTAATATCCCCCATTAATATTATTTCCCGCGATTGACTTGTTTTCGATATTTCTTCGTGAAGCTGTTCAAAAAATGCGTCTTTTACGTTGGCTAGTGCGTCGTTATTTATTGCGTATACGCCCATAATTGTTAGTTTATATCCGTGAAGACACATAATATTTACTTTAATTAATCTTTCATTTATGGCTTCCCAGGTATGGTTTCATTTATGGCACGAAATCAAGAGATTCATATGTTATTCGTCGACCTACGGAAAGCCTACGATAGCGTTCCACTGAAGAAGCTGTGGCAATCAATGGAAAGCACGAATATTAATATAGAATTAATAAAAGCCGTCAAAGTGCTATACAACCAATCAATAACAAAAATAAAAGCAGGGACACAAATAACAACAGGATTTATAACATCAAAAGGATTAAAGCAAGAATGTTGTCTGTCACCCACTTTATTTAAAATATACCTCGAAAGTGCTTTAAAAAGATGGAAACAAAAATACAGCACAATGGGGATACCAATTGATTGAACGTATAACACCACGATAAAGCACTGTTGTGACTACAAATATGTAGGTATCACTATTTCACAAGATGAAACATTAGACAAAGCCATAAGAGAGAGAAATACGTCAGGGAGAAAAGTCATCACAATGTTAAACAGCATTTTATGGGACCAATCCATCAGCAAAGAAAATAAAAAGAGGATATATGAGACTATAGTAAAAAGTATCACTTTGTACAGCTATGAGGTATGACCACTAAAAGAAAGAACGCTGAAAGCGATGGAAATGGATTTTTGGAGAAGAGAAAGGATTACCAACGAACGCATTAGAGAAATAATGGGAATCAAACGAACAATCACAGATGACCTAACAACAAAACAACTTATCTGGTTCGGACACATACAAAGAATGGATGAACAACGAATACCAAAAGAAATATTAAAATGGCAACCAGAAGGAAAGAGAAAACGAGGTAGACCGAGAAAAAGTTGGAGCGAAGGAATAAATAAGGAATTGAGAAAAAGGGCCATAGAAGAAGACCTATGGAACAACCGGACTAAGTGGCGATTGGAAGTCGGAAAACGGCGGAGAACATTATAAACCGACAAGTAGTAGTAGTATTGTCAATGTTTCAAGCGTTAGATGAATATGTAAGGGCTCTGTTATAGGAGCGCTAATGTCGTCGTGGTAATAGCGCCGCGTTAGCGTCAGCCTAACGGAGCAATTGGACTATCATGAAGCAAATTATACGAACGGCTGCTAACACGACGACATTAACGCTCGTATATCAGGGTCCTAAGGCATGGATAAGTAAAAAGACTAATTTAATACAACGATTTTATCCTCCACTCCACGTACATCAGACCATAGTTTTAAATCCATAAGAGGGGCTCGAGTATATTCTTGAATGTATTTTATTAGACATTTTTATTTTATTATTGTATTAGGCCAATTTACTGGGTACGTCTATCGTCTATATTTTCCGTCAAAACATTAAAAATTCCCTAATTTTGGCTTCCAACATAAATTCATCACAAATTAACTTTGATCAAATAAAAGGCAGATATCGAGCACAGTTTTATTAATTTAATCTTGCCCAAGTACTTTCGCTCCCTAGAGCATCTTCAGGGCATTTATGGCTTTCCTACATTATGTATGGAAACCGGAGACAGAATTTCCTTCTATAATTCTATACTTCTATAGTCTATAATTCAACGAGAAATTCAGAAATGCAATAGAAATCAAATAAGGAAGTTGGGGACTATTTCAAGTATAACCGGAAATAGCACCTGCTCAAAAATATTTTCATTAAAAAGTTCACTTTTGAAAATTTATACAGCTGAATATTCAGATCTCAAATGCATCTAAATTTTAATGTAATTAGCTAAAATAATTTCTGAATTTAATAGATTATCACGTAAACAAGAAGTGTAATAAGTAACAGATAATACCGTATTTGAAACCATCGCCTTGGGGCAAAAATGCTGATGATGAGTTTACCTATCTGAGGTGATCAGTTTACGGGTCTCCAAAGGATGTCGGTGATGTTTGCTATATCTCGGAGGGTCTGATAATTTTATAGGGGCTATTAAGTGATGAGTTCGTAAACGTCCCTTAGTCACTTAGGAGAAATCCTGCATAAACGAGGCTGGAAATTGGTGCCACCTTCTGGACCGAGGTATGTTTCTAAATTTGTTTAAAATGTATATGTAAAATTTAACATAATGGTTTATTCCCAAAAATATAGTAGTTAATATGAAAAAACAGTTTCAGAACTGGATCAATTTCGATTAGATACAAAAATATGCTATCATCATCATCATCATCATCATCATCATCATCAATCAGCCCTGAGTTGTCCATTGTTGAACATAGGCCTCCTCTAGACTTTTCCATCTGCTTCTGTTCTGCGCCTCTGCTATCCAATTGGTCACGATTCTTTTGAGGTCGTCGGTCCATCGCGTTCTGGGTCTTCCTCGGCTTCGCTTGTCAGCCCGTGGTCTCCACTCAAGCAATTTTTTTGTCCAACTGTCGTCTTTCATTCTTTCATTCAACATGTCCTGCCCATCTCCATTTTTGCCTTATAATATGTTCGATAATGTCTTCCACTCCGGTTCGTCTACGAACTTCCTCGTTTCTTATTCTATTTCTTAAGCTTATTCCAAGCATTGATCTCTCCATCTTTCGTTGTGTCCTTCTCAATTTTTCGGCTGATGTTTTTGTGAGAGTTAAGGTTTCTGCTCCGTATGTGAGGACTGGTAGAACGCACTGGTTAAAAGCTTTTCTTTTTAAATGGATCGGTATATTTGTTTTAAATACGTCTCTCATTTTTCCGAATGTAGCCCAACCCAGACTTATTCTTCTGAGTAGCTCGCATGTTTGGTTATCTCGCGTTAACCTTATTTCGTGACCCAAATACACATATTTTTCCACAAGTTCTATGGGCGACTTTTCCATTTCTATTAGCTCATTGGGGACGAGATTGGTCATCATTTTTGTTTTTCCATAGTTTATTTTTAAACCGACTTTCTGGGTTACTTGCTGTAGTTGTTGTAGCATAACTCTGGCTTCTCCTAAGTTGTCTGTTATGAGAACAATATCATCGGCATATCTGAGATGATTGAATATCTTTCCATCGATGCTAATACCCTTTGATTCCCACTCTAGCCGTTTAAATGCGTACTCCATAACTGTTATAAATAGTTTTGGCGACAAGGTACCTCCCTGCCGCACCCCTCTGCCAATTTTTATCTTCTCAGTCATGCAATGTAGGTTAACGGTTGTTGTCGCATTTTCGTATATATTTCAAATAATATTTGCATACCTGTGATCTATTCTGCATTCTGATAGTGCTTTTAAGATAGCAACTGTTTCGACTGTGTCAAATGCTTTGTGGAAGTCGACAAAGATAAGAGCAAGGGGTCTGTTATATTCGATAGACTTTTCAACTGGAGTTTTAAGGCATTGCAAATGGTCGTTTGTTCCGTGTCCCGCTCGAAATCCTGCCTGTTCTTCTGATTGATAGAAATCGAGTTTTGCTTCTAATCTGTTTGTCAGTATTCGAGTAAAGAGCTTGTATAGGTGGTTAAGCAAACTAATTGGCCTATAGTTTTCAAGATATGATTTATCCCCTTTTTTGTGGAGGAGGATTGTAAGCGAATTCTTCCATTTACTTGGAATGTTTTCACTATGCAGACATAGATATAAAACGTGTTTGGATTCGGGACATCAAAAGTGGACCTCCTAGTTTAATTGTCTCAATGACTACACCGTCTTCCCCCGGAGCTCTATTATTTTTCATATTTTTGAGGACATGTTGAATTTCCTCTCGTGATATATCTGGTATATCCTCCGATCCTACATTATGTACCTTTTGTATTGGTTGTTCGATGAGCTCTGGAATAACTTGACTTTTATATAATGTTTCATAGAAACTTTCCACTATATGTAATATGCTTGGTTTATCTGAGATAATATTTCCATTTTTGTCTTTAATAAAATATGCTATATATGACTGTATATGTATGATTAAATGTAAAAAAATTGAAATTGTAAAAACAAAGAAACAACTAGTTTTTATAAAAAATGTAGTTTTACATAACTAGTTTAATAACAGCATGACAAAAGAAGATCCACTAAGTACAGCATTGCTTAATATTTTCATTCTGAGGTTTAAGTAACCATAAGAGATAGTAAAGAGGCAAGAAAAATTTCAAAAAAATCTTGATTTTTAGATTTAAGTCACATTTCACTCTTTTAATTATCAAGAACTAGTACAAATTGCATACCACCTTTTAGAATTCTTTCTTAGCATCCGCAATGCATTATTTATATGACTAACACACATTGTGCTTAAGGTGCATGAATGACTTCCAAACGCAAACCACAGGTATAACAATGACTCACGCACACCTCGATGACCTAATGTTAGTTATGTTTATTGCCAAATTTAAATACCACGAATCTTATAAAGAAAACGGTAAAAGTATACAATAACCTTCACTAAATCGATAGTCATAAATCTGAAATAAATAAATCAATGATAAACACATCAATAAAGCAAGTGTTAGATGCGTTCCTTTTAGTTCAATCATCGATGAGGTAAAATAGAAATTTAATGAATAATTACTTTTATAGTCATTGACCTCAATGACTCTTTTCTTTAATGGCGTAGTAAAAGAGGGTAAATTATTTTTTAGTAATTTATGTCTAGGAATTTTATCTTGTGATTGGAATAATAGGCCTAACGTAATTAATCATCATAGTACGCACATGTTGCCCATCAATTACTATAACAACTACTAGTTAAGTAGATCATATAGAATCAAGGAAGTTTTTTACTCATTTCTATTCAAAGATATTCTAGAAAAAATACTAATTACTGTTTAAAATAAGCCCTTAATTGTTAATATTTCGGCTTCCACATGTGGAAACATTATCAAAATGTTATTTTAGCATTTCGAAACGTTAATAGTACTATAAGTAAAAGTTACTTTTACAATCAATTAAAGTATTTTTTCTCAGCATATTTACAAATGAGGTGCTACTTATTCTTCATACAAATTATACATACAGCTTATGAGCAGTATTCTTTAGTCTTTTTACATAGGTTGTCAATATTTTTATTATTAAAACGGTTTGCATAGTACGCCTTTCCATTCCTAGTCGCCACTCTTTTCTTCTACTTAGTCGCCTACTTTGGCGGTCTTCTTTCCTAAGATTTCTTGCATACTTCACCTTTGCCTTGCCTTTCACTTATTTTGTTCCGGTTCTTCCTCTTTTCGTTTCTCTGTGGTGGTTCATCATTCATTTCTATCTATTTTTGAAGTTCTTCTCAATCATCTTGTATGTAGAAACGAATATTCTGGATGATCTGCAAATGTTGTCCCTTTTTGTTTATTTCCACATGGAATAATTATTCTGTGTGGCATTTTTTAAAATGTTTTACCTGCAGGGTTTCTAGTCATGTGCTAGTTCCGTCGCAGATTTCTTTTTTCGGCTGCCATAACTCTTATTTCTGTTGAACAACTGTTGTCTTTAGTTCTTTGAGTAAGGGTTGGCGTATTATTTCAATCTGTTTGTTGGATGTTATTGGTAATTGAAAGCATAGCATTCTTATCGGGCTACGATCGGTGCGTTTGTGGGATACGGCGCGAAGGTATGATCAAACAAAAACGACTGTAACGACAGATCGCGTGACCACACACTTCGCGCGACCACACACTACATAAAATAGTAAACGCAGTTTCATATACAATAAAATAAATTTAAATAAAAAAAAAAAAAGAAAAATTAATTAAAAACCGTCGCTCCTTGCGTAGACGATAAGCAAGCTATGCTTCCCCTCCTCGGTGACTCCCGGAGTGCCACATCCCTTTTTATTTTTGGCAGTTTTATCCAATAGCCCAATATATTCCTTAATTTGTTCGTCGTGGTGGATTTGCTCTCTGTATCATATAGTCACTGAGGGTAAGGAAAATAGGGAAATAATCCGAATTCATATCTCATGTCTCTTCCACGTGTATAGTCAAATTGGAGATTTATCAATACTTCTAAATGTTTTTATTGTTGCAAAACACTTAATTATTGCTTACACGTTTCGGCTATTTACCATTTTCAATAAGTACTTTATATGAATGATTCGTTCAGGGTCGTATTTTAAATATCTGCCAATGGTACATTTAAAAAACAACTCAATTTATTAAATTAGGATACATATTGGAAAGATCTTTGATATCAGTGTTATTATTGATAGAATTTTGATCTTTTTTTATGTGAATCATCTCCAATAAGGATCTTTTGTTGTAGTTTTGTTCTTTTTCCAAAATCTGTACCAAAATCAAAAGAATGTATATAATAGAAAGAATCTGTATGTAATATATATATATATATATATATATATATATATATATATATATATATATATATATATATACATATATACGTTATAAGCCCGAAAAAAATCAATCAACTTTACGGATAATTTACGTGTCAAAACGTAATTTTGTACAGAAGGGATATGTTGCCTCGATTTTGTTAGAGAATGGTAGAACCGTCAATTTTAAATCATATACAACCATTTTGCCAGAAGTGATTGATGAACTTCGTAAAAACAACCGGAATCGTCACATCTTTTTGCTTCAGGAAAATACCAGCTCTCACACGTCTCTTATAACATCCGAGAATTTGAAAGCAAAAAACATTGAATTGGTGGGCTATGCTGAATCAGTCCTGACACTATCCTTACTTGGTATCGTATGATTTTTTCCGTTTCCGAGAATCACAAACAAACAGCGGTCTATTTCGGACTGGCATAAATGCTTCGACTGTATTGACGTTAAAGGGGAATACTTCGTAAAATAGTATGATTTTTCCCAAAATCATATGTTTTGCTGTTATTATTTGTAAGAAACTTTTAGTATACTCCTCGTATACAAAGGTATTCTAGGCAGATATTTATGTGATCTTTCAGTTTGCGAACGAAAAAATCTTGGATCCGACCACTAATACTGTGGAAAAGAAGCAAGATTCAGCTCAAAATCATAAATGTTTCATGGAGACTTACACTACATACTCTGGTGCGTAGAACTTTGGAACATTTAACCATATTTTGCAAAACTGCAAGAAACTAGATCGCAGGCGATAAACATTTTTCGGAGACCCCAAAAACATATACTCATATATCCATCCTCTAGTATCCATCCTCTAGACCTCTACAAGCTGGTAAAGGGTTCTAGAATTCTGGAATAGGTGCCATCTATACATGCAAGATGTACAATAAGATGTACAATTGGCTGAAGTACGTGTGGTATATAATAGAAGAAATCCAGAAAAATAAACTGGAGACGTCTATTCCTAAATATTTATACTATCTTGTTATCTATTTAGTTTTTTGTTATTTACGGGTTTGCATCTTATTGGGTCTCTGTGTCTAGCTATGATAACCATATCCTCCATTGCTATGTTTATGCTGAGTTATCTGCTTATTTGATGAGATTGTATCTGTAGCTAGTCCTCATATCAGTTATAATTAGAGCAATTCACACTTCTAGTATTTTATCTTTTATTCTAGTATCTTAGTATTTTATTTTTATATTTATATAGAAACAAAAAAGAAAGGAAAAGGTCAATCAAAATTAGGTGAATACATACTAATCTACAGTGGAGTAGCAAAAGAAAACAGGACCAAAGAAGGTGTAGCCTTACTAATACACCAAAGGTACCAAAATCACATTAAAGAGTGTCAATACATATCAGAAAGAATAGTAACAGAAAGATAAGAATGCAGAAGGAAGACCTGAACATCATCTGAGTATACGGCCCAGAAAATAACAAGCCTCAAACAATAAGGGAAGCGTTTTATGACTAATTACAACAAGTAGTAGATCAAGTCAGAGTAAATATGATAATATTGGGGGATTTTAAAGCTCGAATAGACAATCAAGTAATACCCGGCATTAAACAAAAACATAACAAGAATGTTAAACGAAAAGGGAGAACTGATGATCAACTTCTGCACGAATAACGAACTAAGAATAAACAACACATTTTTTGACCACAAAGACCAACACAAATATACATTTAATAACACCCGTCGACAAAGACCTATGACAGATTATTTTATAACCAACAGACATATACATCCATCGAAAATAATCGACGTAAGATGCCTCAACTCAGCAGATGTAGGTAGCGACCATAGCCTATAGTATTATGTAACATAAGAATCATCCTGAAATACTTCCCACCCAATGGCGGAAAAATATCAGAGAAGATCACTGGGAATGAAATATTAGAAAACGATAGCATCGATGAAAGCTGGAAAAAACTCAAAAATAACATAATTAACGCAGCAACAGAATCACTTGGAGAGAGGAAAGTAACGAACACAAACATATCAAAAAAGAAAACACCATGGTTTAGAGAGGAAGTGAAGACAAAATGTGAAGAAAAGAAGAAAGCCTTTTTACAACACAGAACACAACAAACACAACAGGCACACAACCACTATAAACGAATTAGAAATGAACCGAATAATTTAGTTAAACCAATAAAAAAGGAACACTGGCAGAGTTTCTTAAAACAGATTGAACACGACTTCTACGGAACACCAAAAAGAAATATGGAGAATGATCAGAGGACAAAGAAAAGAGATAAACGAACTAATAAAAACGAAACACATTCAGAAGAAAACATAGGTAGGCTACTTTCGATCCCTATTTGCTAAAGGTGACGATAATGAACGACTAACACCGGAGGTGACGACAAACGAAGTAATAAATATTGAGGAGGAAGAAGTAAAGGAAGCATTAAGGAAATTAAAAAATAGAAAATCACCAAGACCAAACAACTATTAAAACTAATCCAAAAAATAATAGAACAAAACAGAATTCCTCAAGAATGGAGATCAAGCATCTTAATACCTCTCTTCCAAAAGGGAGACAAATCGCTCCCGGAAAATTACAGAGGAATTAATTTAATAAACACAACACTGAAATTAACAACCAAAGTGATAACAAATAAATTGAATAAAATTATAACACTAACAGAAGAACAACAAGGTTTTAGGTCGGGAAGATCATGCACCGACGCTATATTTAGAATGAGGCAAGTGCAAGAGAAATCATTAGAATACAACAAACCGGCATATCTGTTTCGTGGACCTTACAAAGGCTTTTGAACGGGTCAAGTTAAAAGACGTTATCCACTTACTGTACGCAAGAGAGATACCTCTAGGAATAAGCAATACGATCGAAAATATCTACCAAAACAACACAATAAAAAAGTAGAAGAAGAACTAACCGACCCTATTGAAGCTGGTAATGGGATAAGACAGGGAGATTCCCCGAGTCCTCTATTGTTCAATCTTATTATGGACGAAATAATAAAAAAACTAAGAACTAAAAAAGGATACCAAATGGGAGAAAAACAACTTAAATAATAATCTGCTATGCAGACGACGCAATACTTCTCTCTCAAAGTGAAGATGATTTACAACGTATGCTGCACCAATTTAATATAACTGGCAGAAAATTTAACATGTTAATTTCCCCAAATAAAAGACAAAATGCATGGTTACAACAGCAAATTTACTAAGCTGTAAATTGGAGCTGGAAGGTCAGATAATAAAACAAGTGATGAAGTTTAAATATCTAGGCATTACATTATCTAGCTACCGAAAGCTCGAAACCGAAATGGAAGATCAAGTGAATAGAGCAAACAGAGCCACAGGTTGCCTAAATGAAACAATATGGAGAAATAAAAATATCGGGAAAAAAACGAAAGGCAGAATTTACAAAACAGTCATCAGACCAATAATGACATAAGCGGCACAAAACAAGACGTGACACAGAGAGGACAAAAAGGATGTTAGAAACAGCAGAGATGAAAACACTTAGAAACATTGATGGTAAGACAAGGCTATAAGTAGAGATATACGACGTAGATGCAAGGTGGAGAACATCAAGAACTGGGTAAGAAATAGAAGAGTAGAATAGAACGATCATATAAGCCGAATGACAACAAAGAGAAGGACAATAGGAAGACGATCAGTAGGAAGACCACGAAAACGATGGAACGACAACTTACTGGAGGCACATTGAAAAACAGACAGAGTCATATCTATATAAAAAGAAGAAGAAGAATAAGAAGTATTTTATCCGTTAATACGTTCAAAAGAAATGAACTGAGCCTGTCTCACTATCTGATTCTTATCGAATGTACATCCGCAAATATTTTTTATTGTTTGCATTCCCACTTTCATTTTTTATTATTTACATTAAAGTCATGGATTGTTTTTAATGTCAACGGAAGTTTCCTTCCTTAAAATGAATTACCTCTCAAATGAATTCGTTATATCTACGAAGCACAAAGCCGTATATGTTATCGATTTTTCTATTCATTTTATCGATTTTTTTACATTTGTTTGAACATATACATTATACTCATTCGATACATTATAAACACTACGTCCAATTAATTAAAAAAATAAAATTTTATGTATTTTAGGTAAATTTAATTTTATTTGTCATATTAAGAATAATATTGCGTAAATATCTAATATTTTAAACATTTATTCTTATTATCATAACCATACAACATTGTGCAAAGAGCATATAAAAATAGTGTCAAATAACAAAAATTCCCGAAAAGCCAAATATTTGTGGAGAGCTGGGGTTTACCATTACAAATAAAGTTTTAAAAACACCCATCGATCGTATGTGCGCGACAAAAGTTATTCGGGGTCAAAGGTCAAAATTTGAGGTTTTTTGGATTTTTTTGAAAACGGTTTATCAAAAAAATTTATATAAACAAAGTTTTATCAAAAGAAACCCTAAACCAAAGGTGTAGATCTTCAAATTTCTAAGGGGTCTCTACCATTCCTGAGATATCCTAAGAGTCACATTATACCTGATATGCACATATAAGCCACGTAAATACATGTCAGGCACTTAAGACAAATATAAATACCTATTTGTGTCTGTTTTATATATATTATACTATTCTGATAACATTTATTCAAAAGATAGTCCCTAACTGCATCCCCTCTACCCACATGACCTTGAAAAACATCTAGCTATTCTATTGTCCATAGGTTTCGTTCATATACCTGTTTCTTTTAGTGCTAAAGGTTCAGTTTAAGTGAATATACGTACTTATTACAAGTGTTTGTCTAGTAAAACATGTCTCAGTTTTGCTTTATTTGTAATAAACTTTTAAGTGAAGATAAAACAGTTGTGGTTCATCATGGAGTTACTTGAACAGTTTAATAACAAATTAATTGAATATCAGAAATTAGGGCCAACCGCACAATTATGGGTACAATACTTTCGGATAGTGTTCATTGCAAAGGAGTTTATAAGAGCACAAATTATGGCAGATTGGCAAGCAAATTTGAACTGCGTTAAATAAATGCTGCCTTATTTCCATGCATCTGGACATTTCTTCTTCTTCACGTGCCATCTTCTCTAAGAAGGTTGGCAACCACCATGGCAATTCGCACTTTCGACACCGCTGCTCTAAAGAGGTCAGCAGAAGTGCAGTTAAACCAAGCTCTCAAGTTATTCAACCAGGAGATGCGTCTTCTTTCGCGACTCCTTCTATCCTGTATTCTTTCTTGCATTATTAATTGCAATAAGTTATAACGCTCGCCCCTCATGACATGTACCAGATATTGCAGTTTTCTGACTTTAATTGTATTTAAAACCTCTTTATCTTTTCCCATTCTTCTCAACACCTCGACATTCGTGACTCTATCCACCCAACTTATTATTAATAAGGATCCATTACCTCGTTCAATTGAAGGACTTGTAAGTACTGGGCACTTGTACTTACAAGTCATGCTTCAATTGAACGAGGTAATGGATCCTAGTGTATTTATTAAAGGTTTACAGCAGGATTTTTTACTCCTCGACGTTCTGATAAACTTTGTTGTAGAACTTCAACAGATATGATTATTGAACAATCGATGATGAAATCTATGAAAACACATGGGGGCATTTCTCGAGGAAGAAGTACGAAAGAAAGTTTGATAAGTAAATGGGTTTACGGAATGCATGCAATGAACACTGTGTGTGAGGGGTTGGAAGTTCTTGCTAATGTTCAAATGAACACAACAGATCAGCATGTATATGCAAGTGATTCGCGGCGTAAAAAAGATGCTAAAGATATTAAAAAACTTCTAGACTGGTTCTCATCACATGATCCTTTTCCTAAAATTATTAAAATCGTATCTATTGCTTCTGGAGTTATTCGTGACGATAAGATTAATTGCCAAAAAGCTTGCGAAGTTGGAATTCTTTCCATGTCTAGAATGGTAGGTGAAACATTTAATAATATAAAATTAAAACGCTCTGAAAAAGTACTCCCTTTTTTAGCTGCGAATAGCACCGTGAAAGTTCACGAAGAAGAAGTAGCTATAGATCCTGTATTATTATTTCAACGCATAAGTATCACTGAAGCTTTTAAGGATGATATTGAAAAATTTTTTGAGTATGAATTAGCCCCTTACCCCTTATCAATTTTCGATGCAGCTGGAATGCATAAAACAACATTTATCAAGTTCAAACATGGTTAAGCAATCAACTGAATCCAGAAGACTGGGGTTGAAAATTAATAGATAATCCTCTGGAACCGATTAAAACGTTACTCTCACCTGCTCCAGAAAAAGTCAACTGTGGCTGTAAAAAAGTCAGGTTGTTGTGTTCTCCAGCGTGTACCAGTTACCAAGGCAGTCTTGCTCAAATATCTAGTTGAGTAGAGGAAGATTCCTGTGATTTTAATGAAGAGACCAATGACTCAACCACATTTGAACAATTTATGAACATCCAGCAAGAGGAAGAAGAAGAAGTCGAAGACGACTTGACTGTTGAAGTAGTCTTTCAGGAGTATGTATCTGATTAAAATATCTAAAGAAATCAAAACCCTAGTTAACCTAATAATCAATAGCAATATCAATAATCAACATCAATAATAAGGTAATATCTAGAACTTGACGGGAAATGTTCCCTTAACTTAAATATCCTAAAATTGTCATGACAGACAGAGTTCCGCTGTAGGTAGGCCTACAGCGGAAACCACGGTAAAAAAACGTGCCGAGTACACTATCTCACAGGTAGCGTGGAAATGTGTGTATATCATGTATAATGTGACTCTTAGAATCGCGATATTTCAGGAATGGTTCTTAGAAAAAAATCATGAAGAGCATTTTTGTAGAGAATTTTAAGATCTACAACTTTTTACAGGTTTTTTTTATGAAACTTACCATTTTCGAGAAAAATACAAAAAACGTCAACTTTTGACCTTTGACTTCGAATAACTTTTGTAGCACACATGCGATCGATGGGGATTTTTAAAACTTTATTTGTAATGGTAAACCTCAGCGCTCCACCAATATTTGGCTTTCCAGTAATTCTTGTTATTGTCTATATTGACCGGAATATTAAGAATACTTGCACAACTGTTAGGGCGATAAATTTTTTCTTTGAAATTTCATCAATGAATATTTTTTCTTTGTGGGCTATTTACAATATGGCTTTTTTCTAAATTAGTAACGACTATGGCTTTAAAATGAATACATCAAAAACAAAACAAGAATACTGAAAAATATTGTTATAATAATACAATATTTTCTCTTTAAATTAAAACTAGACTTTATTTAGAATTATTGATGTAAAAATACTACACCACTGTCTGATTTCAATGAAAGATTCCACAAAGAAATCCGTTTAAAAAATGACTTGACACAGATCATGGTAGAAGCTGTGGGAACAAAAACAATCAACAGGTTGAATAATGTTTCGAGGGAAACAAACAACGAAACCATTTATTACTTTATCAGCTTATAAAGTTTAAACACATTTGTGCAAACAAAGCGTATTTTAGTAATTAGTATTTGATTACCCTCGTACAGGATGAAAATTGTAGTTTTATTAGTGTTTTTCCACAACTTTATCTCTGAGTGCGTTTTTTATCCAACATTTAAATATTTTAATATTCTGCAAAATATTATCACTATTAACCACACTATTGTAGTGAATTATTTTAAGGTAATTTAGTTTTTTACTACGAGCAAATTGTCGAAACGTAAAATAAGTATCCGTCACATTTATTTAAATCTTAATGGACTACCTAAGCTTTGACGTCACAATGGGCGAGGGTTTTAAAAACATTTCTAATTTGTGTGTATTTGTCCCATAAGAAGTTAGAAATATTTGTTTTTCTAATTGTTTGAAGAATAACTAAGGACTTTTCGTTATGAACATTTATTCTGTGCAATTGGTATTATTTGTTGTTCGTGAATTTGTGAGGTAAGAATATCAAAGTATTAAGATATTTACTGTGAATGTTCATATTTTAAGGTTACTATATTATTATTTTAAAGGCGCGTATCCACTGAAAAGTTGGCAACTTTTGTGTTTGCAACTCTTCCGAAGTCACCAACTTTTGTTTTTTATCGTTGTCCACATCTAAACATAAAGTTGTCAACAATAATTTAGGAAATATGTTAGTTGGCAACTGGCAGTCTCCATCAAGACTATTGTGTTGACAAAATGGGGTCGATTGATGACGATATTATCTTAGCAGCTGCATCATTTATTATTTTGAGTAAAAAAAAAGAAACGAAAACATAAATATTGGGTACGACCAAGCCTCATAGGAAGAAACACACATGGAGGAATTGAGTTAATAAATGCTTTGAGAAAAGATGATTTGTTAGCAGGACGTATTGAAGACGGACAAATAAGAAACTTTCTCCGTATGACTGATTCCGATTTTGAGTGGTTGCTCAATCTTGTTGGACCAAAAATTACAAAAATGACACTAATTTTAGAAAAGCCATCACACCTACCGAACGCCTACTAATTACTTTTTTGTACTACTACTACTTTTTTGATTTTTGGCTACCGGAGATTCCTACACTTCATTAATGCATTTATTTAGGATTTCAAAGCAAGCGATTTCAAAAATTGTACCAGAAGTATGTATAGCAATATGTGAAGTTCTTGGCGATCAAATAAAAGTAAGTGTATTCTATTATTATAAATATTTTTGACGGTTTCTTTAGCAGAGCAAGTTTGGTAAAATATTCAATTTTTGTTCCCTGGGGTCAGGTTCGATTCGTTTCCAAAAATAACTGAAAACGCATTTAGAAAGTTTTTATTTAAGAAACTATTTTAATGCAAATCATATGAAACATCATGGGGTACACATTATTAGTCTAATATATTAGCAGTATTTATAGCTTCCAGCAGAATACTAGATGCAGCCAAACTTGTTTCCTGTTCTGTTTGTGAATCTGTGAGTGGTATATCCTGTGTTTGTTGTGGGATGTATTGTGATGAAGATGGTAATGCATATTGTGGCGAGCGTAGTTCAGGTACTGTTTGAGATTCTGTCACTTGTGGTATGTATTGTGGTGAAGGGGATGATACATATTGTGGTGATAGTAGTTGATTGTAGTGTGATGTGAGTGATGATGTGTCATCTGGTGATGAAAGAGATGGATGTATGGGAAAACTGGAACTTGATGAATGTGTTGAAATTGGAGTCATTTGTCCAGAATGTCCAGTAGCAGGATAGTCATATTTTCCGATACTTGCTTGAAACAAAATATTTGATATTTCATGCTCCACCACATTTTGAGCATAACTTGATTTTAAAGCTTCCATTTTCATTGCAACATGCTCCCCAAAGCCACTGTATTTATGGCGATTTTTCTTAGCTTGAAGTTCTTTCAATACGTTGTAAGCTTCCTCTTGCCTTTGGTCACCAGTTGAAACCTTCCTTTTTGAACATTTAGTTTTTTTCCCAATACAAGGCGCTGTCGACGGACCTGGTTGTGAATTCGGTGGCTCTGAATCCGATGATGGTGGGACTATTGTATTACTTGTATTTCCCTCATTTGGTAACAGATTTTGATTTTGGGAGATTTCTGCCTCAACTTCTTCCGACCCAGAATCCTAAAAATATATTTTTTTATAGATGCCTGGAACTGCTGAAGAGTGGAAAGTAGTGGCAACACAGTTTAATAATCTATGGAATTTTCCACAATGTACAGGAGTTATGGACGGAAAACATATTATGATTCAATCACCAGAACACAGTGGAAGCGATTACTTTAATTACAAATCGTTTTTTAGCATTGTGCTTTTTATTGTTGCTAATGCAAATTACGAAGTGTTGTATATGAATGTTGGCTGCCAGGGACGCATATCGGATGGTGGTGTTTACGAAAATACACAGTTCAAAAGAATGTTGTCCGAATGTAAACTTAATCTACCTAATAATGAAAAGCTTCCTGGTAGAGCCATGGCTGTTCCTTATGTTTTTCTGGGTGACAATGCTTTTCCATTGTCACTAAATTTGATGAAACCTTATCCAGGTACCCAAGAAAAAGGATCACAGGGAAGAATATTTAATTATAGACTATCAAGAGCGCGAAGGGTATCAGAGAATGTGTTCGGAATATTATCTGCACGATTTCGAGTTTTCAGAAAAATAATGTTACTTGAACCAACGAAAGCGGAGACAATTGTGACTGCTTGTATTTGTTTACATAATTATTTAAGAAAAAAAAAATCAAAGACCACCTACACTCCACCTGGAACTTTCGATTCTGAAGACAAAGACAGTGGTAATATTATTTCTGGAGCTTGGAGGAACGAGATGCAAAACAATATGCCATTCCATAGTTTCGATAAGAGAGCTCGGAAATCAAGTAGTGCTGCGAAAGATGTGAGACAAGAATTTGCAGAGTTTTTTATGACCGAACAAGGGAACATTCCTTGGCAAAATGACTACTAACAAATTATATAAAGTAACGAAACAAACAGCAAGAAAATTAATTAATGCATTAATAATATTAATTTTATGAAGTTATTTTATTTTTTTTAAGTTAGAAGTTAACTAACTTTCTACTAACTGCTAAATTACTAGAATATGATACGTTATGATCCTCTTTCAATCGTAGTTATTCATAGCTTATAAATCGTAAAATAAATACAATATTGTTGCATACTTACATGTTTTTCATTTAATCCCTTTTCAAGGCATAACTTAGGTTCATTTTTGTCTGATAAAAATAGAAGTCGTTGGTACGCAAACCACTTTGTGGTATCAGAAGTAGCTGAACCCGATTTATTTTCTTCTTTTAATTTCTTCTTCTCTCTGAAAAACTGTGCCGTCAAATTTTTTATTTTCCTTTGTATTTCAAGTTCGTGTAGCCCCATCACATCACTGATGGTTTTCCAGGCATCCTTTTTCTTATTTTTATTTTTATAATTTACGTCTTTTGGATTCCATAGTACACTTTGGGTGTGATATAAATCAATTAAGGTATCAATAAGTTCATTTGTCCACGTTATTACTACAGACATGTTTCTGTTTACAACTTATGTTTCCAACTGAGCGACCGTCCCCACAAAGCCGTTAAAATGTCGACAACACGCGCATTCCTTTGATGTTACCGCCAAAAAGAGAAACAAGGTTCTCAACATTTGTTTGCAATTTTTGTTGGCAACATTAACATATTTCGGAAACTTTTGTCACCAACGCATGTTGACAACACGAAAGTTGCCAATTTTCCTTTGGTGGAGACCCGTCTTAAGATGTAAACTACAAATTTGATCAGTTCCTGGTGCTTTATTATTTTAAAGCTTTTTAATGACTTGAACAACCTCTTCAGTGGTAGGTGGTCTTTCCCTACTAAAGATGTTTCTCTACTTAGAAATTGATCAAGACGTTTCTACAGTACAGACAATACAATGTTGGAAGAAAAACTGACGGCGCTTGCCATGTTGTCCATCGAAAAAACTTTATTTAGACAAATTTCTGACTTCAACGAAAAGGTGATGGAAATGTTCATCTCTGACAAAAAAAAAGGATTTAGTTTCATTTTAAGGCTTTTGGTAAGTACCTATTTAGTTTTTTGTATTCTCTTTAGAAAAATTAAACATTTAATTTAAGAAACTTCAACCCGAAAATTGGAAAAGGAAAGTACCAGGATTTGATGGGGACAACATGGCCTCAGTGGAAGTACTGATCGTGGAAAAATAATGCTTTTTGATTTCTGTCTCTAATGCGACATGGTTGTAACTAATACTTGATATAAATTACAAACGTAACGGCTATATACCTGGAAAGTATTGGGCAATAAAAACAGTAACCCGAATGACTGCATATTGATTGGATAGGGCACAAAAAAAGAAGATTCACTGAGTAACAGAAAATGCATAAGATAAATTGCAACGATGTGATTGTGAAAATTGTTCAAATAAATCGAAAGAGTGAGTATTGTATACATGCAACGATACATGTCCAATGTTCATTGTCGACCGCGGTTTCTGTCATGGAGGACGTACTGTTGTGGTTGGTATATAGTTTGTTTATCGATGAAATTGAAAAAGTCGAGAAAACCTAGAAGAAAGTGGAGTTGCTGAAGAAAAACATTTTCTCATACCAAAATATTAAAAGAATTTCGAAATAAACCCAATGACTGGAGTAATTATATAAAAACAGATGAAGAGACTTATTTCATATTATATCTAGGGACATCGGTTAATCCCAATAATCAGGGGAAATAAAAAGGCGAATCATAATTGCAAACAGGTACTATCATGGTCTATTAAAATACTTAGCTAGCAAATGTCTGTCTTAAAAAACTCGTATAAGATTGTATAGAACACTGATGTAGTTCAGACATATGGATCAGATGCATGGACCCTAACCAAAACAAATAAATCCTCTCTATGGATTTTAGAAAGAAAGGTACTACGAAAGATATTCGGAGCAACCTGTGAGAACGGAATATGCAGGCGTAGAAGACTGCAGAATATCAACAAGCATAAGTTTGGTGGAAGAAGTATTACCACTATAATCAAGCGAAACCGTCTGCAGCAGGTAGGATATGTAGTCCGGGCCCCAGAATGGATCATGATAAAAAGATTCTAAAAGCGCAACCGGTGAGAATGAAAAGGGGAAGACCAAAGCTGATGTGGATAGATGGGGTAACACAGGATGATAAGATGATCGCTGTTGGCAACTATAAAATCCAAGCAAAGGACAGAGCAGAATGGCGTAAAGAGCTTGAGAAGGTCGAGGCCTTTTAAGAGATGTAGCACCATGATCATGATGACGTTGATGAAGAGACTTACTTACATATTTATGTTGAGTTGGTAAGGTTAGTTTCTCCGTTTATTGTAAAAAATGATACTGTTAGGAGAAGACTCATAATTCCCTTGTTCAAATAGTACACAAGGTCAAAGTACCCCAAACTAGGTTTATAGACACTATCTGCACCTGTCCTGTTTTCGACGAAGAACTATTAATTTTTGCCAGTTCTTTCTTATAAACCGTACGATATGCATTAATGTTTTCACAACAGTGTTTCTGTTTGCTGACAGATCAAACTTCTTGTGTATTTTAAGTGTGCCGAGTGCTGTACACGGAAGGTTTTTTTATTTTTGTCGGAGAACTCTTTGCCCTTAATTAGCCACAGACAAAGAAAAACAAGTAGGAAACAAAAACACGTGCCGACAAATAAAACAATGATCTAGCCTTGTGAAGAACCAATACAAACTAAGTAAAATATGAATTGTTATAAGGGTAAACTTTCCAAGCTCGTTTCATTCTATCATATTTCTTTATAGGTACTTATTTTATTTAAAATAAATCTTAACTATTTGATCAGTAAAGATAAGGTTTAAATGATTTAATGGTAAAATGTTACCCTACTTTAAAGCAGATTCCTTGTATTAACAGGAAAATTTCATTTATAACAGAAGAATTTCATTTAGTTTGAATTTCCATCTGAATGAATTTGTGAAACAAATGTTACAATCTGTTTTATATAATTGTTAATGTTGCAATGAATAAAAAACAACTTTCGGTATTTTTATTTTCCTTGCCATTTAAACAATACTGAGTTCGATTAAATAACTATGTGATATGCAATGTAAGCCAGGAGCATTTGGTTAATCATAATAATTATTATATTTCCATTGTATTGTATCGATTCGACTGAGAGAGAAAGAGAGAGAGAGACGAACACAGTGTAAGTACTTAAATAAGGAAAACCAATGGTAAAATGATTTATAACAAAAGTTTTATGACAATGTACCACGTGTCTTTAAGAAACAAATTAAAGAAAATATGTTATATAATTAATAGCCGAATTAAATGTTTGGTAACTAAAAATGTAAACAGATCATAAGTAGTTCTACTTTAGATAAAGATACTTAGAAATTTAGTAAGTGGGTTATAGAAATGCAATCATTCTTATCTATATCTTTATTAAAATACAGGAATTACGATTCATTTTTGGAATTATCTATATTTTATATAGAGCATCTAAATTTTTATTATTGATTATATAAGTATATACAAGTTTTAGTATATTTTCCTTTATAATAATATATCGAGGGATGAGAACCATAGGATTCCAAGCTTAGAAAAGGAAAGAGAGGGGAAGCGTAATCGTATGGAATTCTACCATATTCGTACGTTGCCATTACTACCTCTACAAGAGGTCGTAATGGGCAACGTACAAGCAGCAGAAAGTGGCGTTCACATCGAAACTGACTTCACTTTTCGAAAGTTTATTAAATAGATATTAGTTGTCCTCTCTCTTGTCCTTGTCCAAGCGAAAGTTTGTACACAAACTTCTTTTTTTAACAAAAATCTAGTATTCTTTGAGTAGGGAAATTGGGGAAAGATAAATGTCAGTTTTACCAGTCAAAATTTTCTTTTCTTGTTTTGCAATGTCCTCTGTGTCCGAAAATGAATCTTGGGCAGATTATTGTAGCTCTGGTTCTGAATATCTACCGGAAAATAACAGTGGAAAGAAATGGTAACATATTAAACCTAGTGATTCTGACACAGAGAATACCAGTTGTGATGAGAAACGACGGGTACTTATTCCTGAAGTACCAGTAAAATGAAGGCACATTTTTTTATAAAAGTATGAAACAATTACAATACATCTTTATGGGGTGACAAGTACACGTTTATGCGAACTGTTATAACAAATAAAACATACTCGTATAAACAAAAAATATATTATTGAAGTAGATTTCTTATTGTCTTGACTGACAAATAATTGTTAGGCTAAATTTCGAAACTGGAGAGTCCTCTATGGCTTTAGATAGAAGTGCAGCAAGTCCAAGGGAAAGAGTCACTAACATTCATAATATTCTTGGTCCAAACAATCAAGTTGTTACCTTAAGAACGTAAGACAAATTAAATAGTATGTATAACTATCCTTTACACAAACACATTTTGTAGGAATAATGCCAGTTGTTGCTTAGTAGACTACAGTTTGACCTTAAGTTGCCAATTCGTAATCGGAATAATCACCAATGAAGCAAGTAAATAGGAGTCAAAAACGAAAGCGGAATCCCCAGATGTGGAAAAAAACACAACGAAAGCGGAATCGCCAGATGTGGAAAAAAAACACAACGAAGGAGAATTTATCTGCTAAAACAACATACAACAAGACTTCAACCAAAGTTATCGTTTCCGTTTTAATGAAAAATTTAACCCCGAAGAAAGATTGGAGACAAAAAATAGGCATTACTCATTACACCAAAATGGAAACTATGCATTTATATTAAATATGATAACCTACAAATTTTTTTCATTTGAGTATTACTTCCAGAAAGAAAATGAAAAATTAAAAGCATGTAAGCCATTTTTCTAAAATACGATTTGCATATGACAAAAGCCCATATATACTGTGCCCATATATTTAACGAAAAAGTGATTCAGACACACCACACTC
The DNA here is from genome assembly GCF_040954645.1 of Diabrotica undecimpunctata. Taxonomy (NCBI): domain Eukaryota; kingdom Metazoa; phylum Arthropoda; class Insecta; order Coleoptera; family Chrysomelidae; genus Diabrotica; species Diabrotica undecimpunctata. The sequence continues at coordinate 31,077,428 of NC_092808.1, forward strand.
TGATAAAAGAGGGTAAAGGACCAAAGATCGCATTTCAAGCAAAGAAAAGGAAGTAATAACACAACACACACAATCTTTTCCATATGTAGAGGCACATTATTGTAGGAAAGATTCGAAAAGAAGATATCCAGACCCAACGCTTAACGTACCTACAAAGAATGTGTGATTTGTACATTGAAATAAGTAATGCAAATAATATACCTCCAAAAACGCTATCTTTGTATAGACACATTGTTAATTTTGAGCATAATCTAGATTTCTTGCAACCGAAAACGGATAGGTGTGACGTCTGCAAAGACTATAGATTGGCCAAAAAAGAGAAGAGGGTGCATGCAGAAGAATAATAGACATATCATTCTCACATTAGGTACAAAGAAATTGATAATGCGTTAAGAACGTGAAAATGACAAAAAAAAAACAGGACTCAAACTGTGCCATTCTATATTTTGATCTGGAAAATGTCATAAATCTACCTAAATCTGAAGTCTCTGTGCTGTTGATTCAGGCAATGATTTGTCTAGTGCTCTAATAAAAAATTTGCATACAGGTTTTCGATAATATACATTCTCGCATAGGAAAAGCTATGAAGGTCACGGATATTTGGTCTCCACTAGCGTTTGCTAGACTTTTGTTAAATCGAGCACCCGCCCTATTTACCAATTTTAATACCCTGTGACTTCTACATGTTGCTACTTGAAAGGAATCCACTACGAGGACGTAAAATTAAAAAATCTAATCTAATAAAAAATTGCTAACTGAAGATGTTCCACCTTCATTCCCGGAACTTAATTGCCACACACCGTATAGTTATTTTCTGATACTAGGATTTCTATTAATCTAACGTAGCCAATGTGTAAATTATCAACTTGGGCAAGCTACATTTGTAGCATTTTAAAATTCCTTTGTATATATTGAAATCGCCTCGTATGTGTTAAAATACCGAAAAATATTAATTCCTCTTTGCGTCGCCGAGTTGATATAAACCATTGTAGAGTTTGTTTATATTTCACAGATGTATATTTTCTCGGTATTCTTTGATCGAAGCCGCTTTGAGATATTTTGCGCGTTGCAAATAGAGAGAAATATTCCAGTATATGTTTTGTTTATATCAAGTTAAGCGAATGATTTTTAATAATTTACTCACTCTCGCTGAGGCAGTTGTCAGGGGTAGTTGCTTCAGTATTTGTTAAAATTTTACGTCAAATTTGTAATGTTTTCTTGTTTTTAGTCCGTTTTCATGAAAAATTTGTAGTGTATTGTGGCAGCTAATAGTCCAGTTACAGTAAAAGGAGGTTTGAGTTTTTGCTCAAGATGAACAGACGTGTTTAATTAATTCGGAAAAGACCGGCAAATTTGTTGGAAATAGTGAATTATAATCTATGTAATATGTCAGTTTTAGAAGAGTAATCACTGTTTCTATGTTTCTAAGTATCTAAGAGATTTGTGTCGTCTGCAACAACTTCGATGATTAACCACATGTTGCCATTGTGTCCAGTTGTACCCATTCCAGTTTTTTACGAAGCCGAGTCCAAGGTTTGCGTCTAGTGCCAATTTCAACCTCAAATAGTCAGTCCTAAGAAGTCGTTTCAAAATACTTTTCGTAGTTTGGAGATGAATTTGATCGTGTAGCAGAAGAGGTAACCCCAGCAATCTTAAAGTGTGTTTTAGTGAAATCCAGGTAACTTTTTTGTTTGAACTTTTAAAGTAAAGATAGACATTTTCTTCTTAATAATTGCTTTCATAACAATTTAAATTGTAGATCATAGGGCGTGGCTTAGCTGTCATTTTATTTGTTCTCAGTTTTAAGATTTAGTTTTGACGCATGACAGCTAGCTTTATTATTTTTGACATCTGGTAAACATCTAATCATATTTGAGATTTTTGTTTTGTTTTTAGAAAAAAATTAACCTCTATGAATAGCTTCACTTAAAGATATTTCTTTATTTGTAATGATTTATTTCTGCTACAATTTATAGCCCCGTAATTTCTGTGCCCAATTTTCAACCCCCCATACCAATAACTTATGTGGTATGCAAAAATATTCGTTACACATTGACACCGAAATCGTAATGAGTATATTAATAAATTGTATGAACATTCTGAAAACAGTCTTCAATGTTTTTAATTTATCGATTTAAGCTACACTTCCATGAATAATTTAACAGAGATATTTACAGTTCTCTCTTCATTTCGGCGTTTTGGGAATTATTAATAAAGACATGAAAGTTAACGACCTCCTTTCAAAAGTTCATTATCGATTGCATGAGTTGAAAACAATATTTAAGTTTAACAAGTGTATTATTTATGAGAGGTGACAGTAAAATTAGTGGTTACTTGTACAAACAAGAAATACCCAGTGGTTTTAAAATTAGAGCGTTTGTTATATACGTGTATATATTTTTCCGACAAAATAATAGCATATAGCAAAGAACTACTAGGAGATAAATTAATAAACCTTAGGGACACATAATAATATACGAGGGTTGTCTTTTTAGTTTTGCATACAGTCATAAAGACGAAAAATATACAGGGTGTCGCAGACTAATTTACCCACGCTATATCTCTTAAACGAATAGAGATTTTCGAATGGGACAAAAAGTGATCTATTCTACTTGTAATACACTTTAATATGGCGTAGAAAAAATCATCCCCTAAATATTCATATCTTAGTTACAACCCCTAACATTAATTTTTTTAAAAGCACCCTGTATATTTTTTTATAGTTTTGGATGTGGTCTTCTATCGTCTATTCAACAGATTTATTAAAAGTAAAATCGGTTTGTAAATAATCAGGAAATGACTTTATTTTTGTTAATTAAGTGTCCCAGACTAATTTATCCAGGCTATATTTATTAACAAAAGAGAGATTTTTTAAAGGGACAAAACTGGTCTATTCCATTTGTAATACACTTTAATATGGCGAAGAAAACATCATCCCCTAAATATTCATCTCTTAGTTACAATCCCTAACTTAAATTTTTGAATGGCACCCTGTACATTTTTTTTAGTTTTAGATGTGGTCTTCTATCGTCTATTCAATTGATTTTTTAAAAATAAAATGGGTTTGTAAGGTATCAAGAAAATATCAGTTTATTTTTTAGTTTTGTTAAATTAATCAAGATATCCTTAAAAAATAGAATAGAAAAGAAATACTATGCTTTATTACCACTAAAAATTTTACTATTTTAACTACGTAGTATAACTTCTTACGTGCGTACGAAGTACACACTCTTTTTATTTAAACATTATTTTTAAGTTTTCAAAATTGGGTCTTTGTAGGAGCATACGTTATCTTCCAGTGTGCAAAAATTAACAAAAAAATCTCTTATAATAAAGTTACAATATTTGAAAAACTTTTGCGGTTATTTTACGTCTTGGGTATTACCCTTAATTCTGGTTGCCATGATTTGATCTGTCAAATCAACGATTATTATTTTTGACGTTTGGTATTAGACCAGTAATAATTATATTTGTTGTAATTGTGTATTTATAACATTTCGATATGCCTTATTTATTTTCGCCTGACGAGTACGTTGATATTCTTTTGATTTATGGAGAATTTCCCGACAATGATATCAAGAAAAGTTTCCAAATCGAAACATTCCTAGCGAAAAAACCTTTAAGAATTTGGAACGCTTACTTAGACAGGGACATTTTTCTAATAATAAAAGAGGTACAATTGAACGCACAGTCAGATGTAACCAAACAATATTTAGACATTTTAGAAAACATTCTACCCGATTTGCTAGAAGATATTCCTCATGAGCGTCAAGAAATGTGGTGGCAACAAGACGGAGCTACTCCACATAATGCGCGAATCGTTAGCGACCACCTACAAAACCGTTTTGATAACCACTGGATAGCAAACAACTCTCCAGAAATTATGTGGGCCGCACGTTCATGTGATTTGTCACCTCCTGACTCTTTCTTTTGGGGAGCGATAAAAGATTGTTTACCAATCATAACCGCAAAATTTAGAAGAATTAAAAGAAAAAATAAGACAAGCATGTCGCCAAATTACTCCCGAAATGATTCGAGCCACATGTACCAGAAATCTTCTGGAACGATTCGAAATGTGTGTTGCAGCAGGTGGATTACAATAATTCGAACATTTAATGTAAATAATATTAGTTAGTTGGTGTCTTGATTTATTTTTTCATGTAATTTTTATTGCATTAATTTTTATTGTTCCTTTAAGTTTTATTGTTCCTAAGGTTGTATTTTATTTGTACGAGTAGTATGTTCAATTTGCAATTTATTTAAAGTTTGCAATAAATTGTTTTTGTTTTACTTTCATTCTTTTATTTTGTAATATTGACGATTTATCTAATTTCAGTGACAGTAAAGCATATTTCTTTTCTATTCTATTTTTTAAGGCTATCTTGATTAATTTAACAAAAATAAAAAATAAACTGATATTTTCTTGATACCTTACAAACCCATTTTATTTAAAAAAATCGGTTAAATAGACGATAGAAGACCACATCCATAAAAAAAAGTACAGGGTGCTATTAAAAAATTTAAGTTAGGGGTTGTAACTAAGGGATGAATATTTAGGGGAAGATTTTTTCTCCGCTATATTAAAGTGTATTACAAATGGAATAAACCAGTTTTTGTCCCTTTAAAAAATCTCTATTTTGTTAATAAATATAACCTGGATAAATTAGTCTGGGACACTTAACAAACATAAAAAATAAATTTATTTCTTGATTATTTACAAACCGATTATATTTTTAATAAATCTGTTGAATAGACGATAGGAGACCACATCCAAAACTATAAAAAAATATACAGGGTGCTATTAAAAAAATTAAAGTTAGGGGTTGTAACTAAGGGATAAATATTTATGGGATGATTTTTTTCTATGTCATATTAAAGTGTATTACAAGTAGAATAGATCACTTTTTGTCCCATTCTAAAATCTCTATTCATTTAAGAGATATAGCGTGGGACAGAAATTAGTCTGGGACACCCTGTATATATTATTGCTTTTCAGAATATGTTCCACCAAGAACTCTCCGTTACAAAAGATATCGTTCCGATGAGGAAGTATAGCCTAAACTGAAGCCTATTTTGAAGGCAAAGATAAAACTTTTTAAAAGGGCTGCAAAAAAAAATTAGAAAAGCAATCTAAAGAACTACCAACGCTATAATAGCATTTCTTATTTTTTCCGGTTCGGTCTTTAGTCATGATAACGGAAAAATGAATACTAAAAACTTACCCACAAAGCTGTATGACTTATTTTTTAGTACGTACCTAGAAAAGAAAAACAAACGTTAAAAAAATCGTTTTGGTAATACTTATATAAATAGTTCTATAAATACTAACATAACCAAAATATCTTTAGACAGTGCCCTTATAATCTGAATTAAGTTAAGGTCTTCAATATTTATTTGTTCTCTATATTATCAATACTGTTTTTAATGCAGTATAGACTATGTAGGCGCTGTACAGACCATGCTCGATACAGTGTGATCAAAAACAGTAGTTGAAATTGGCCAAAATAACCTTTTATGAACAGTATTTATGCAATGCAATGCTTTTAAGTCCACATTGCGCTTAGAGCAAAACTGTATCTTCTGCATTTAAAATTTATTAAATCCAAAATGGTGTATACATTTCCCAGGGCAAAACCATATTATCTCCAACAAAAAATTTTTTCTCCCACAGATTGCAATTCAGACAAAGCATTGAGTCCACACTCTTTTCAAATTTGGCAAGTCTGTGCTTGATGAAGTGTCAATTACATATAGTAAAATTCCACTATTTGGAAGAGTGATTTCATTGTTTAAACGCCGAATGTCCTTAAATTTAAATGTACTCAGCGGCCCCCAAAATTTACCTGTTTAATTTGCGTTTTCTCATCAGAAATCATATAATGCATAATTATGACATTTCTTTGTGCTTCTCTATAGCAGACGTAACCACAAGATGTCGTACAGTGTAGCCGATTCTTGTTCACAAGTAGCACTTATGGTCATACAAACCTGAATTCTTCGACGCAGCGATTATTACCGACGTAAAAATTCCAAAAAAATGAGTTTTTTCAATAGTAAAAATTGAGCACAAAATTGTAGTGAAATAAATTTTATTTACATGTTCAGTTTTGTTACATATTTAAGTTTATAAAATAAAAATTGATATGTTACATTTCATTCCCATTCCGTTTAAAAAACTTGGCAACTTGGGAATGTGTAACTGTAAAGCATCGTAGCGGGAATACCACCGCTATACTATAGTATACTATAATACAATACGTGCGTTTGAAAGGAAAGAAACGTTTAAGGAACGAAACTACGTGGCAACGAAACGAACGAAAAAAGAAGAGGATGACAGGCCAACAATATAAATCTTCCAAGACTAAAAAGACTAAAAAGAAAAGGAAGGTGCGAGAACCTTGTAGAAACTGCCGTTAAAAATGCAATGGAAACATCTTAGGTCCTCAGAGAGTACAAATTCACCGACAATTTTGGAATCATGAGACAACCATAGATCAAAAAAGACAATTTTCTTGTCTTGAAAAAACGTATATCAAAAGAAAAAAAAGAGGGAACAGGTGCTCGAGCTGAAAAATGCCATTGTAACTGGAAATATTTTTTTACCATTGAAGGAAAGAGGTTTCAAGTCTGCAGCAAGTTATTTTTGCGTACTCTACATATTTTTCAATATTTTGTTAGATGTGCACTTAAATGCAAACTAGTGAAGTTATAGAATGTGACAAAAGAGGAAAGCAGCTATCTATAAATAAAGAAAAGAATGAGGTAAAGGATAAGATTCGTGAGCATATAACGGCCTATCCATGTGAAGAATCATATTATAGTCGAAGAAGGACGGCGAAAAAATATTTAGGGCGTCACTTAAATATTTCAACAATGTTTATGATGTTTAAGCAAGAATAAGAATTGAAAAACATTCCTTTGGACGAAGCAGCAAAAGAATGGCTTTACAATCACATTTTTAATACAGAATTTAATTTAACATTCGCTGTTCCTTCAAAAGACACTTGTGATAAATGTGATAAATTTCTAATCAATCTAAGACAGTTAAAGTCTGAAGCTGAGCGAGAAACATTACAAGTGCAGTATAACACTCACTTGTTACAGGCCGATAGACAATACAACTAGACTAGGAGGGATCTGTAGAAATTCAGACCATAACGGACATTTTCCATAGGAAGCTATTTTTTGGCCGAAATCCCTTCAGGATGTGCCCAATATCGATAATCACGATATGCGCCAGTCGCAAACCCTGTGCCAAATTTTTTATTTAACAAAATCTGAAAACAATTGAAAATTTCTCGTTTTTTGCTCCTATTTTTGTTTATAATTCGGAAAATATTGATCCAAGAGAAAAAATTATAGGAAGTTAAAAGTTTCGTTATTCAATTTTACACAATATTTCGTTCGCTAGAAATTGAAAATTTAATGTTTATTGTTGAAAAAATAGCAATAATTGGAAAAAAAAGTACAAAAAATGAAGTTAATCCTTTAAATGTTTTCGGCTTTCTAAACTTGACTTACAAGCTCCATATTCCGCCTAGAAAAACTTTTTAATATGTTTAACACGTGTGCTAAATTTTGTTAAGATCGGTGGGATAGGTTTTGCACAATAATTTTGCAATCCAGCCTACTGGAAAAAAATCGCAAATTTTCAAATTTATAGTAGGTCCTAAATAAGGCTCTCAGATAGTTGCAAATTTTTTTACATATAAAGGAAGGCTCAAACTTTCAAACGCTTTTTGTAAAAGTCAAATCGGTTCACTAGGAGAGCCTAGAAAATTTTTTAGTTTTAAATATTTTTTAGGCTTATAAACAAATTGAATAACTTTACGAGCTTTAAACATATCCTTCCAAAAAAAGAAAAAGACTTTAAAAAAAATTATTGAAGATTGAGTCAAAATAAAGTTTATTTATGAAAAAACGAATTTTTTTTCGTTCGCCTTTGTTTTAACAACTTAAATTATTTATTAACAATTTATAAATACATATTTGTTTACTAAAAGTAACAATTTACTTCAATGTATAAATTGCAAGCTCAAAAAAAATGCATGAAGAAAAAATGCAATTACTTGTTTAACATACAATTATTTATTGCAAATTTCCCAATTTGCAATAAATGTTATTTGAAAATATGATATTTGAAATCCTTGTCGTCCGAGACATCGATTCAAAAAAAAAGAGCAAAATTGGTTAACAAGAAGCCAAGATAATGCAATTTTTAGCGCGCGCTATGATTTTGAACTTGCCGATTCACATTTCGAGTGAATGTCCCCCACCACCACCTCACCCAACATTTTTATGAATGTTGGCATGAAACGCATTACGTAAAACTTTTCATATAAAAAGTACTTGACAAGACGAGCGTATTTGTTTAAAAACGAGCCCTCTATCACTTATGGTTACACGGCAAATGTATGCCAACTTTGACCTTCAATATCTCGGCAACCAGTAAGCCGAATGTATCTTTTTTTTAAAGAAGCTTCTTTTCATGTTCTTTAAGTGTATAAATTTTGACATTGATCTGTTTAAAGCTCATAAAGTTATTCAATTTGTTTATAAGCCTAATATATATATAAAAAATGTTTAAAACTTTAAAAAAATTTCTAGGCTCTCCTAGTGAACCGTTTTGAATTTTACAAAAAGCGTTTGAAAGTTTGAGCCTTCCTTTATGTGTATAAAAATTTGCAACTATCTGAGGGCCTTATTTAGGGCCTACTATAAATTTGAAAATTTGCGATTTTTTTCCAATAGGCTGGATTGCAAAATTATTATGCAAAAACCTATCCGACCTATCTTAACAAAATTTAGCATACGTTTTAAACATATTAAAAGGTTTTTTTAAGCGGAATATGGAGCTTGTAAGTCAAGTTTAGAAAGTCGAAAACATTTAAAGGATTAACTTAATTTTTTTGTAATTTTTTTTTAAATTATTGCTATGTTTTCAACAATAAACATTTAATTTTCAATTTCTAGCTAACGAAATATTGTGTAAAATTGAATAACGAAACTTTTAACTTTTTATAATTTTTTCTCTAGGATCAATATTTTCCGAATTATAAACGAAAATAGGAGCAAAAAAATGAGAAATTTTCAATTGTTTTCAGATTTTGTTAAATAAAAAATTTAGCACAGGGTTTGCGACTGGCGCATATCGTGATTATCGATATTGGGCACATCCTGAAGGGATTCCAGCAAAAAAATAGCTTCCTATGGAAAATGTCCAATCCAAAACAGATCCCGCCTAGACTAAACTTGAAACAGATAGACAAGGAGATTAGATTAGATTTTAAAAAATGTCTTCCTTGCCCAAAGCTTACTAATTCTCAATGTTTTTACAGTCTAAAACTCTGGTGTTTTAATTATACAATTTATGATTCAACTGAAAAACAAGCTAACTGTCTAATGTGGGATGAATCAATTGCTGGCCGAAGTGGAAACCAAATGGCCTCATGCTTGGTCAAATACATTCATTCATTACCTCAAAGCACAACTTTGGTTGTTATTTGGACCGATAATTGCCCATCCCAAAACCGGAACTTACAAATGATTATGTGCTACTTTTATCTACTTTCGAGATATACACATATAAAAGAAATCACTCACAAATTCCTTTTGCGAGGGCATACGCACATGGAGGTGGACAGTATACACTTGGTTATAGAACAAGAGGCTAAGAAATGTCCTAATTTTCAAATTATTACTCCATGGGATTGGTTACAGTTGGCTAGAGTTTCCGGAAAAAAACAAAGATTTTAAAGTGTATGAAACGACAACTTCTAATTTTAAAGACTTTAATAAACTGTACAATTCCTGCGATTCACTGTTTCAAAATACAAAGAAAACTGGGAATAACGAAAAATATTGAATTTCACAAACAGTATTTATGCAATGCAGACAAGAAAATCCTGGGATTCTGTACTTTTAAAACAGACTTTTATTTGTTCTGAAGCTATTTTCTTGTGGCATTTAAAATTAATAACTATTTAAATGGGAATAAGCCACAATTAAAGGTTAAAATACGTTTATTGACGTTTCAATTTCCACTTCGGAAATCGTTCTCAAAATGTTTGTATTTTGAGAACGATTTCCGAAGTCGAAATTGAAACGTCAATAAACGTATTTTAACCTTTAATTGTGGCTTATTCCCATTTAAATAGTAATTAGACTTTGATTTGGAATTTCAGAGTTTAGACTTTAAGATAAGAGTTGGTAGAAGAAATCATTAATCTGTAGAAGATTCTCTGGTTTCTTTTAGAGATACCTTAAATCCGATAAGTACTAAAACATTCAATGGTCTTCAAAAGCTGCTAAAGTGAGTTCCAGCGAGGTTTCACGATTTTTTTCAGACTCTAGTGCATAAAGACACAACTCAGATTACTGATAATTAGTAGCAGCAGTAGCCCTGCATTTTTTAGTTTTTAATTTTTTTTTTTTTGAACTAAACCATGTTTAGTTCAAAGTAAAATGTTAAAAGAATTAAATAAATCTTACACCTCCCGTTATGAAAGATCAGATATAACTGTAAATTAATTTTTTAATTGATGTTATTCTTTTAAAGACTTTTTAACTGTTTCGTTTTGAATAGTTCATTACTGACTTTCAATTACCTGTAGGTAGGAAATAAATATGGTTTATGTATTAATAAAGACATACATGGTAATTGCAATAAAATGAGAAAGGTCTGTTGTCATTATTGCAGTTAATTATTTTCTTTATACCCATCCATTGTGGTAGAAAATCTTCATTATGATTCTTTATTTTCTTTCGTTTAGTAAAGGTTTAGTGCGCGTAGAAGAAATCACCTCACATATTTCACTTACTACTTTATTGCAAATTTTAATTATTAAGAGATTTAACGGGTAAAAGATGAGCTGTATCTCATAACGAATACTTCTGACTGTTGGATGAACAAGTTCGATCCTGATAAGATATAAAAGACATAATTTCTCAAGCCGGGATAATGATAGATGGAGTGAGCTTTTTTTTTATTCTATCCTGTCAATGTAGCTAAGACTAAATATAACTTTATGGAGTCAACTGGTCAATACAACTTTATGGAGAACCTAATTAAACTAGAAGTTTTCTAGATGTGAGTTTATTGTCGAATTTCAAAATATCTTCTACAGCAATGTATTTCGAATAAAGAAGTTTTATAACGACTAAATACAGAGAAAGAACTTTTATCAGTGATAATTGAAACGTCAATAAACGTATTTTAACCTATAAAAAAATATATTAGTGATTGGTTTACTGTACGTTTTCCATTTATTCATGATACCCATTCCAGAATTCTGAAACCCTGTACCGGCTTGTACTGGTCTAGTGAATGAGTAGAATATGTTTTTGGACTTGGCCGTATCCAAAAAGTGTTTGTGTCCCTGCGATCTGCTACAGAGTCCCAACCTATAGATGTTTGCATACTCGTATGGAATTTTAGGCATACAATTCATTGGACTGCGGAGGATTGGTTACAGTAAATCCAATGCTCCTCCTATCATATGTTTGTCATATGCGTGTCCTGGGAAGAAGAACCGTCGTATGATGTCTTAACCGAGTAATGCGGAACACCGTGAGGCTCTTTAGTCCCTGCGTAGTCTTAACTGACTTATCTTCATATGGCTTTTGCTTGACGGGAGGCCGAGTCCCCGCTCTTGGCTTGACCCAGTTCTGCGCTCGAGTGTGTGGGCCACTCCGACCCGTTTTTTATTGTTTTTGGTTATAACACTATCTATAGAGCAAACGCTATAGACCAATTTGCCTCGCAGAAGTATGCTTCAAGCTATATAAAAAAAAAATTATAGGACAGATGGAGAAATTACTTTGAGGAGATAAGTACTGGGAGATACACAAGCAGCATTTAGACCAGGAAGACAAGTAAGTTACTTGGAGTTACTTGAAGGAGATAAAAGTACCAGGAAAACTAATAGCAGCAATTAAATCCACCTATAAGACGCGAAATATCAGGAAAGAAATCAGAGAAGTTTTAGATAAAGAAAGGGATAAAACAGTCTGAGTCCGTCTTATTAATAATAATAATAATAATAATAATAATAATACTTTATTTCCTTTTTGACAAATACAATTTGTATAGGATCAGTCACAGTTTAGTAAACAAAATAAGTAAATATAAATGTAAATCTAAAATTACGCTAAACCTAACATTACAAGACAAACACAAATAGAAAATGTAAAATTACTAGTGTATACTTAAAATAATGTCAACTACTAAAATATTCATCAACAGAATAAAACGTATTCTGCAATAAAAAATCTTTTAAAGTTAATTTAAATATTTTCATATTCTTACATTTTTTTATTGGCTCGGGTAACTTATTATATATTCTTTGACCTATTATTGCAGGTGAGTAAAAATGCATATTTCCTTTAGAAAAAGGCACATGTAATTTTTGATTCTGCCTTGTATTTATATTGTGAATTTGACTATTAGTTTTAAATTTCTCAAGATTTGAATGAATAAAAACACAAACTTCAAAAATATATAAACACGGCACAGTTAAAAGTTTATATCTAGTAAAGTAACTCTTACAGCTAGTGATTCGAGAAATACCAGCAATACAACGGACTATTCTCTTTTGAGACAGAAAGACTTCATTGAATTTACAAGACCTACCCCAAAATACTATGCCATACCGCAAACGAGACTCCACCTGAGCATAATACAGCATAATTAGCTGTTTTTCACTTAGTATATCTTTGAGGTTTCGAAGTAGGTAGCATGATGAGTTCATTTTGGAAATAATATCATCACATTGCCTTTTCCAATTGAGACATTCATCAACATACAAACCCAAAAACTTTAGGCAATGAACTTTTTCAATTTGTTTAGAATATATTGATAGTTCGATATCTAACAGATGTTTCTGTCTATTGTGGAAATGAATAGCATGCGTTTTATCCGCATTAAGATGTAAGTAATTCGAGGAAAACCAATTACTAAGATCACACAAAAGTTCGTTACATTTATTTTCAAGAGATATATGTGATTTATCTGATATAAGTATTGAAGTATCATCTGCATAAAGTGTAAACTGTACAGCAGAATTTATTGAGACAATATCATTTAAGTAAATAAGAAATAATATTGGGCCAATTACAGAACCTTGTGGAACACCCATATGAATGTAAATGTAATCTGATTTGCAAATATTTACTGATTGTTGGGATACATCTGTTAAGGAGACATACTGACGACGTTCTGATAGGTAGGATTCTATCCATTTTAGAGAGAGACCTTTTATTCCAATATTTTCTAACTTATTAATGAGTAACGTATGATCGACACAGTCAAATGCCCTACTGAGATCACAAAAAATCCCGACAGGGCATTCATCCGCATCAATATAGTTAGTTAAAGTCTCATAAAATGAATGAACTGCTGTATTTGTAGACTTACCTGCCTGAAAGCCATGCTGATATTTACTAACAATACCTTTCTCCAATAAATAAGAGTTTAATCTGTTAAGATAACAGTATTCGAATATTTTTGAAAACACTGAAGGGACAGTTATTGGGCGATAATTACTAATATTCTTTGGATCACCTTTCTTATGTACAGGAACGACTTTTCCCACCTTTAGATAATCCGGGAAAATACCATTGCAAAAAGACAAGTTTATTAGAAATGTTAAAGGTGATAATATGAATGGAATTACTTTTTTTAATAAAAATTGAGGTATTTCATCAAATCCACACGATTTTGAAGATTTCAATTTTCCTATCAATAATTCACTCAGCTCATTTGGAGTGTAAGGACATAATTGTAAAAAACTGTCATTTTCATTATAAGGCGGTTTCCTTAAAGTACTATTTTGATGACTGGGAATTTTAGAACGTACCTCAATTGGAGCATTCTTAAAGAAAACATTGAACATGTTAGCAACAATAGGGCATTCCTCTATTACACAATTTTCATCTGATTTTAGACATATATTTTTCCTTCTATTATTGTCAACATTATTAGTCACGTCGGCAACAAGTCTCCAGGCACTTTTTGTTGGATTATCTGATGATGAAATAATATTCTGGTAATAATTTTTCTTTGTCAAACATAAAAGTTTCTGGTGTTTCTTTTTTTCTAACTTGTAATATTCACGAAGACACGGACAGGATCTAGATAAAACATGCAAGTTTTTTAAGTTACCACTAGATAAGCGTACTTCAGTGTTTACCCATTTTTTACGATCATTTATAATACGTTTATTTTGCAATGGAAAATTAATGTTAAAATAATACGAAAAAATATCAACAAACACATTAAAAGCCAAATTAGTATCAAGTATACCATAAACAAGATTCCAATCTTCCAGCACAAGACTCGTTACAAAATTATCTATCCCACTCTCTGAAAAATATCGCTTTTGACAAGACATAGGCAATTTCGATATATCGATTTCAAGTTCGACTAAAACAGTTCTATGATCAGACACAGTGTTGTCAAGAATACATGCTGTACCTAAATTAGAAAAATTTACAAAAATATTATCAATTGTTGTTATGCTGGTATTTGTTACTCTTGTAGGCCATTTGACAAGATTAGTATGTATGTTATAAGCAGATAAGCAATTATGTAGTTTTGTTTGGTTATTGTTTGACGTTTTCATATCAATATTAAAGTCACCACAAATAATATAACATGCATTTGGCTTGTATAAATAATTTAAAAGACAGTCAAGATTATTTAAAAAAATATTTACATCTCCACACGGAGATCGGTAGCAATTCAATATGTAAAAGATATTATTCATAATTAATAATGAAAAATGGAAAGGATTTAGAAAAGGTAACCATATTCAAATACCTGGGTTTCAGTGTCAAAATGACGGAAACATTAGAGCTGAAATAGCAAACAGGGGAAACAAAGCAACTAAAATATATTACGAACTAAACAAAACAATAATAGGAAATAAATAAATTGAAATAGTGAAAACTGAGTACTTAACCAGAAACGGTATAAACAAAAATGAATGCAATAAAAAAATTAGGAAAATAGCAGGCAAGACTAAGTGAGACATAGTGAGAAGTGAAGTTATAAGAAATAGCATTGAAAAAAGAAATAAATAAATTGGTTTGGCCACGTGGCAAGA
Source organism: Diabrotica undecimpunctata (assembly GCF_040954645.1). NCBI lineage: Eukaryota > Metazoa > Arthropoda > Insecta > Coleoptera > Chrysomelidae > Diabrotica > Diabrotica undecimpunctata. Next base: position 31,092,532 of record NC_092808.1, read on the forward strand.
ATGGACCAAGCTCGACTGGTAAAGAAAATAATAGAAATGGGAAAGTTAATAAAAAGAAGAAAAAGCAGACCAAGAAAGAAGTGGCTGGACCAAATAGAAAAATATGGAAAAGAAAAAGGAAAAACCGTATAGGAGTTGAATGAATTTGAAAAGAATAGAAAAAAGTAGAGAAAATGGATAAATGATAAACCGGAATCACACAAGGATATAGAGAGCGGAAGGAGAAATTCTTTTTGTAGGGGGTTGTTTTCTTGGGATAGAGTTAGGAGATTATCTAGTCTTTTTGCTAACATTTGAAGCTTTGGCCTTCTGTGCTTCGATCTATGGAACACGTCATACCCTAATATCTGTCACAGGATATGTTTTGGGTGGTCTTCTAGCTCAGCGAATTTTATTCTGACTTATTCGTTTCTGTACTCTGACTGGCTTCAAATCTCTGAACAGAAAGCGTTCAGCTACGTTTCTGTGCACGTTCGCGACTTCTCTTAAGCATTTGTTGTGGGCTGCTTATAGCTTATTTTTCTATAAAGGGTCATTCTTGGACTTTTAGCTGTTTTTCTGGATTGTTTTTTTTTGACGATAACTGCCTGTGTCTTCTGTCATTCGTTTCAGTTCTAAAGCATTCAATGTGAAAACATCTCAAAATGGACAGGGTTAGGCTTCGAAGAACTTGGACCAGCAGAATCAGAAAAAATAATGCAAAAAATATACAGTAAAAATATAAAATTCTATCCACTATTAAAACTTTCGATCACAAGCCCGTACAATAGGATAAATCAGATTTTATTAGCAGTTCATATTATATTTTAGTTTAAATTTTATTAGACGGCGATGGAATTGATTTTTGTCACGTTGCAAGAAAATACTCGTTTTAATGAGATGTTTGAAAGAATAGTATGTACCTGGATGACAAATTACACATACAAGTAGGTAATTTAGCCAGAGTCAGATTCAATAAATCGTCTTCCACATTTGGAATGTGTCGTTTTAAGAGATCGTTAAGCGATGTCACTCAACATTCAGGGAACTATTAGAAAAAGTAACTTAATTACCTAGAAGAAAAATCTAACAGATATAAGGTTAAACGGTACACTATCGATTCGCACAAGACGATTACATAACGAAGGAGGTGCAATAGAAGTTATAGGACTGTAAAAAGTTGTGAAGTGAGAAAGACCAAGTGAGACTATTATTGTCAAAATAAATAAATACGAAACCGTAGTTTCTCAATTAATGTAAAAACTGGTAAAAAAAAGAAGTAACTGCAATTCAAATACTCTGATGCCTATCAGCATATTCACTCAACAGTAAAAAACGGTAAGTTCAAAGACAAAAGTTATGACTTCAATTTTACCTTATCAGTACGAAATGTTTAAATCGCTGTGAGATAATATAACAAAAAAGTCACAAACTCTAGTTTTTCACGCATTATGTGATTCATATTTGATTGTGTCAATCTAAAAACATTATCTAGAAAAACACGTTTAATTAAAAAAAAACGTAATTAATTCTGAGAACAACCGTTCACGATCATAACAAATTCTTATCTCCTGAATAAATAATAACAATAGAAATGGTTATTCTCTTGTTAATTTTAAATAATACAGTGGTAATTAGAGCAGATTAGTATCACTGAAACTTTATACCACAATTAGACAGCAAATATTAAAATATAAAACAAACATTCAATAGACATTGTTACATTCAAAAATGTCTATACATTATACTGAGTTGATATATCATCGGATGAGTTGATACATACCAATGCATAATTAGTTGCATAGCTATAAGACCCGTTTTAAGTTTCGGAAATAGAAGAATTTCAGTTCTATGTGTTGACTGGTCAAGTTGACTGTTTCAATTCTCAAAGAAATCGATTTTTGGTCTTGTTTTTTCTCATCGTTTGTAGATATCAGTTGGACCACGATTCGCTCAATCAGCCAGATATAGTTAAGAATTATATTTCTGATTCTTTGTTATATAAAGTTTATGAAATTACTGTTAAATTATTTAAATATGAAAATGGATCTAGAAGCTAATTTGGAGTTAAAGCCATAAGTTAATTGTAATATCTATTCCGCTTTGATTTTTACCGGAATGGGAAATGGTCATGGAATTTGTTCATATTTGTAAGTATGGAATATTGCATATATTTTTTTAAACACTCATTATGGCTATCTGATAGAAAGGTTTCCACAGAATGTTATATTACAACTTAAACTACGAGAAAACGAATATATTTAGTCTTTTACAGGATAAAATCACTGGCAACGAAAAAAGAATAAAACATTAAATTAAATATTTTTCAATTTCGTAAATCAATTTAATGATTTATTGATTTATTGTGAAAAAACCCTAATAAAACAACAACTAAATAACTTGAAACACAGTAAAAAATAATTAAAATTTTAATCAAACAATAACATAACTTTAAAATATGAACATATCTTAATATTTTGATATACCTCACAAATTCACAAACAACAAATAGTACCAATCGCACAGAATGAATGTTCATAGCCAAGAGTCCTCACTTACTCTTCAGATAATTAAAAAAAACCAATATTTCCAACTTCTTATGGGACAAATACACACAAATTAGAAATGTTTGGAAAGATTTTTAAAATCCCCGCCCATTGTGACGTCAGGCTTGGTAAAAGTATAGAAGCTGATATTTTGAAGATTTGTTTGAAAATTCCCTGATCTCAAACTTGGAGCTAAAGATTGTAATAGTGCTTGACAATACTTTCTATCCTTCGCGACAGTCCACTAAGATACTAACTACATTTTTTTAATGTTTTTTATTTTGAGAACGATTTTCGAAGTGGAAATCGAAACGTCAAATAGACTTATTTTAAAGTAAGAAGTAGCTTATTCCCAATAAAAATAGTAAATTGCATTAAGATGCCACAAGAAAATGTCTTCAAATCAATACCAAATACATATTTAGAAAAAGATGAACTGCAAAACTCTTTAATGGAAAATGATTTGTATTTCGAAGATTTTGATACAAAAAAACACATTATTGAAGTTCTACACACGAAGCAATTTTACACATGGACACATTATAGAGACTTCACCCCTATTTTCGTGTTTTCAATCCTATAGATTTAATTTAGGGACAATCAATTAAAATGTCTTACAGAATGACTCCACAAGATACCTATTCCAAAAAAGAATAACCGAAAATAGCAGAAACACATATATCACAGAAAGTGATGGGAGTCGAAGAAAGCTGGACAAAAAAGTCTAATATCTTAGCCTCGGTCAAAGAAGTTCTTGATGAAGGAAATATAAATAAAAATAAATCGTTCCCAAGGCGAAGAACTCTTGTACAGAAGTGAAGAAAAAACGAAAAGAAAAGATAAAAGCTTACCTGAAATACAGGTCAACCAAAACACAAGAGGCATACCATAATTACAAGACAATTAGAAACGAAACATGTACTTGTAACAAAAATAAAAAATGATCACTGGGAACCCTTTTCGAAAGAAATGAAACATGAGAAATATGGCGCTTCATAAGAGGTCAAAGAACGGAGGTAAAGAAACTAATAGAGCCAAAACACATAGAAAAGAATACGTGGATTGGCTACCTAAAACAGCTGTATACAGAGGAAGAACAAACAACGCTAGAACCGGAAACACCAGAAATTGCCACAAATCAAGAACTTAATATAAATGTACAGTGTACAGGAAGTTCGGAAAATACTTGAAAACTTAAAGAACAGAAAAGCAGCAGGTAAAGACGAGATACCAAACGAATTACTGAAATACTGAGGAGCAGCAATGACATTAATTAATAAAATTATAAAACACAATAAAATACCGGAAGAATGGAGAACGAGCGAACTAATTCTACTATTCAAAAAAGGAGATAAAAAACAGCCAAAAAACTACAGAGGTATAAACTTGTTAAATACTACGCTAACACCTACAACTAAAATTTTACAAGTGCTAATAAATCAGGGGATAAGTTTAGCAGATGAACAACAGGGTTTTCGTAGTGCAAGATCGTATACACATGCAATATTCGTTATAAAGCAAATTACTGAGAAATCACTAGAGCATAATAGACCAACATTTTTATGTCCGATTGACCTGAAGAAAGCGTTTGAGAGAGTAAGGCTCAAAAATATAATCCATCTTCTGTATAATAGAGAAGTTCCCTAAATACTATAAAAACTTTTGAAAACATCTACCAGAACAACAAAATGGAAGTCAGAATAGATGGACAACTTATAGAACCTATAGAAATATGCAGCGGAATACGACAAGGGGATTTATTCAGCCCTATGCTCTTCAATTTGATCATGGATGAAATCATCAAAAGCGTTAACGAAGAAAGAGGATACAGAATGGGAAACAAAGAAATAAAAATACTCTGTTACGCAGACGACGCAATACTGATCGACCAAGATGAAGATAGTCTGCAAAGACTGGTCCACAGTTTTAACATAAGAGCAAAAGAATTTAAGATGACAACCTTCTCTCAGAAAACTAAAACATTAGTAGTCAGCAAAGAACCAATCAGATGTAAAATAGAAATTGATGGCATCAGTATTGAACAAGTAATGGAAATAAAATACCTGGTAATTACACTGTCTAGCTATGGAATATGATACCGGTCACATTCCAACGGATTGGCTTTGTTCAACCTTCATAATGATCCCTAAATCACAAAGAGCGACAAGGTGCAAGGACCACAGACTGATTAGCTTGATGAGTCATTTACTTAAAATATTTCTTCGCATACTCCACACAAGAATGTTCAGAAAACTAGAAGAGCTGAGCGGCGAGACACAATTTGGTTTCAAGAAGGGACTCGGGACGCGCGAAGCATCATTCTGCTTGAATACCCTGGTACAAAACTATATGGACCAACGAAAAGATATAGTCATCACATTCCTCGACTACGAAAAAGCTTTTGACACCGTAAAACACGATGAAATAATAAAAATGCTACACAATGCTGATATTGATGAGAAAGATATAAGAGTTATCCAGAATCTCTATTGGAATCAAAAGGCACGTGTGAGGCTGAACAAATCAACAAACACAGAGGAATTCGAAATTTTACGAGGGGTGCGACAGGGGTGTATTTTGTCTCCTATGCTGTTCAACCTCTATGTGGAGAATGTTTTTACAGAGGCAGTTGAAGGCACTGATTGTGGTATAAAGGTCAACGGGTACCCGATAAATAACATTCGTTACGCTGACGACACCGCAATAATCAGAGATAACGAACATGATATGCAGTTGATACTAAATAAAATAAACACCACAGGAAAAACATATGGCCTGAAGATAAATGCTGGAAAAACAAAATGCATGACAATAAGAAAGGGCGCATTTTTCAGAGTACAACTGCACGTAGATAATGCTCCAATCGAGCAAGTGAAAACGTTCAAATACTTGGGAATGATGGTGAATGACCAATGGGATCCTCAACAAGAAATAAAATGCCGTACCGAACAAGCAAGACAAGCTTTTCTTAAATTTAAACCGCTACTTTGTAACCGCAATCTTTCCTTCAATCTCCGTTACAGAATGGTTAAGTGCTATGTATGGTCCATATTGTTATACGGCATGGAGACATGGACGTTGAAAATATCTTCCATTAACAAGTTGGAAGCCTTCGAAATGTGGACCTTGCGAAGAATGTTCCGCATACCATGGACAGATAGGGTGAGAAACGAGGAAGTCCTAAGAAGAGCAAATACTGAGAGAGAATTGCTCAGCTTGATCAAGGCACGAAAGATTGGATACCTGGGCCACATCCTGAGAGGGGAAAAATACGCAATCCCTCAACTAATTATCCAAGGAAAGATTGAGGGCAAGAGAGGAGTAGGTCGCAAACAAATGTCGTGGCTGCGAAATATAAAGAACTGGACAGGCGTAACTAACACTGGCGAACTTTTGCATGCCGCAAAAGACATACGTCTGACCTTAAGATAATTCGACAACGCACTATAGGTGCACGGCACCATAAGAAGAAGCTATGGAAACCTGGACAAAGAAGTGAGAGATCAAGTACAAAAAGCAACTAGACTGACAGGATGCCTTAGTAGCACTATATGGCAAAACAGACACATTAACACTGAGATGACGTTAAGAATTCATAAAGCCAGTGTAAGACCAATAATGACATATGCCTCAGAAACAAGACCCGACATAGCCCCAACGCAACGGCTATTGGAAACGGCAGAGATAAGAGTACTGAGAAGAATTACAGAAAATACGCTGAGAGATCGAAAGAGAAGTGAAGACATTAGAATAAAATGTAACGTACAGTGTATAAATTAATCGATACAAAATAGAAAAAAAAAATGGAATTAACCACATGGATAACTCACCAATCGACAGAAGAAGTATCGGACGGCCGCGCAAAAGATGGAGTGACAACCTTTCATAAGGCCATGATCGACAAGCGAGTAAAACTGCGGTTTTGTGGCTCGTCGGTAAAGCTCGTCGTTTAAAACCGGGCGTGTATCACGGGTTTCGAGCCAAACCGGCAGTTTTTGGCGACCGTTGAAGTGAACAGACGTGCGTGAGAGTTTTTAATCATGGATATGCGAACTCACAGTCGCGATTTTATATTAGAATTTATATCTTGCTTCCGAGACTCTTCTTGTTTATGGAAATGTACATCACCAGAGTACAAAAACAAATCAAATCGACTGACCGCATATGTTAAACTGTTGGAGATCTTAAAAAAACGTGAACCGAACTCAACTATAGCCGACGTTAAGAAAAAAATTCAATCATTACGAGCTTCCTACAGGAAAGAAAGGAATAAGGTTACGGCAAGCATAAGAACCGGCTCCGGTATTGAGGATATATATCAGCCAAAATTATGGTATTACAAGGAGCTTGAATTTCTCAACGACCAGGCTCGAAGTAAGTATTTTACCTACCTACCGATTTTTATTGTATTGAGGAACTCAATTACTTATGTGCAATCAAATAATGTAATAAATATAATTACCTATGTTTTATTCGTAGTAGTATGTCGAATATAGTAACAAATATAAAATAATGGTATTCTAAACTAAACTAAAAAATTCTAAACTAAATTGTAAATTATTTTACAGGCACATCATCCATATCAACGCTTGAAAGCGACGATGACACTCGTAGTCAACGATCAAGGAAACATTCTGAGGACAATGTGAGTCAACTATCAATGCAACATTCAGAGTACAATGTGAGTATCGTTATTATTATTCGTTCTTTCGTCTATTTCATTATGTATTTACTAAATCATTCTGTCCTGTAACGAGACAGCTCCAGTTGTACTGAAGTATTTTACAAAATCTTCCCTTACTTTTTTTGCATCGTTGTCAGAATATTCTGTGCGAGTGGCTTGTAGGCGTGCCATAATACTATCCGGACTGATGCCTTGTTGAACCAGTAATTCGATTTTCTGTATCACTATCACCTGGAGAGATATAATCTATTCCCGATTTGCGTTTTAAATAATTATGTAAAGCACAACAAGACAACACCACAAAATTTATGTCATCAATTGATTTGAAATCAATAGCTAGCAGATCGAAATATTTGGAATCTTGGGGCTAAAATCCCGAACGCATTTTCTACTATTCTCCGGGCTCTGCAAATTCGATAGTTAATTATTTTGGCATGATCTAGTTGTCGTTGTGGATAAGGTTTTAGAAAATCGGGTCTTAAAGCAAAAGCTTCATCGCCAATATATACAAATGGTAATGGATCGGAATCCTGAGTTGGCTTTTCTGGCAGTGGTATATTTATAAAGTGCCTGCATCCAAACGCTTGTAAAACTCTGTTTTCTTTAAAACCCCTCCATCAGAAATGTGGCCGTTGGTGCCTACATCAACATATATAAATTCGTAATTAGCGTTGACAATTGCCATAAGGACAATGCTATGGAAGCCTTTGTTATTAAAAAAATGTGAGCCAGCGCCAGGAAGTGGAACTATTTTGACATGTTTACCATCTACTGCACCGAGGCCACGAGTTTGGGAACTGCCACTTGTTTTTGAATTGTTCAGCTAACATTTTCATTTCTTCTACATTTTTAGGGAACTGAAACAAGAGAAAAGGCTACATAAATAATTCTTTTTATTTTATTACAGATAACTAGTCCGTCCCCATCGGTGAATTCACTGTCTAATTCTCTGCCTCCAATTCCATCCATATCACTGGATCCATCCACATTATCTCGAAAACGCAAAGATGACCATACAACTAGGATGTTTAGTTTGATTAGTCAAAGACTAAGCGAAAAAGAGGATGAATTTGATGTTTTCGGGAAAAATGTGAGTAATAAATTAAGGACGATGACGGCTCAACAGCAAATTTTGGCGCAGAAACTAATAAACGATGTAATTTTTTGTGGACAAATGGAGCAGCTCTCCTTAAACTCTCAAATTAGCGTGCAACATGCTATAAGTACGAACCCACACACCACAACTTCCTCACATCAAGTCTCTAATACCCAACAATTTCAGCCAGAAGCATCAAACTCAATGAAATAATATCTTACAAATTTTTCAGTTTGATATTATGTTTGTAGGTTTTTATGTTTGTTTGTTTTTTTTTTTATATTATTGAGAAAGTTGTTAGTTAAATTTAGTTATTTTTTACTGCACTGAAAATAATAAATATAAAAATAAATATCTTACCTTCATATATTCGTTTTTTAATACTGTGTAAATAGCTCTGCAAGTTTCCGGAATAATTCTCCCCAAAATTTGCCTGGATATTAAAGTAGAATACTGTAAACTGGTTTGGGATTTACCTTCTGATAGGTATCTCAATGTAGCAGTCAAACGTTCATGAGCAGAAATAGCTTCTCGCATTATTGTGTTTTGTTTTTGAATTATAGGTGCCACTAGCGACAACAATTCGTTATACAAAGCCGCAGACATTCTCAGATAATTTCTATAATCAAGTGGTTCTGCTGACAATTCACGGATCAAATGGGTACGCGACAACTGTTGCCTTTTTTCGATCCAACTTTTAACGCAACGTCTAGGGCATCTTCGCTTTTTTTTGGTAATTTCGTAGTATGCTATAGCGAGGTAACACAAAACTTCAGTTGAACACGACATGTTGGCTGTGGACGGTTGACATGACTGTTTTGCTCGCTAGTCGATCAGCACCAACAAGCCGCGAGTAAAACCGTCGTTCTTAAAACCGCGGTCTATAAAAAAGACGGACAGAAAATAATCGCCAGAGTGATTAAAGTTGACCAAGACTATAAGAAGATTGGGTACTTCCACATTAATGGTGGAAATATATTTATTATTAAAGTAAATGATGATAGTGACGCAGAAAACACGAAAGAAGGAGAAAATGAATTAAGTGTATCAGTATTTTAAGTGATTCCTTGTAATTGTTGTGTTGTGAAATTAATAATCCAACAAATTGATTTATTTTGTATAGATCAAACTAATTTACTTTTAAAAAAACCTGAACCATTATTCAATACGAAATTACAAATTACAACACAAATATAAATAAAGATGTCACAATTTTTTGACTAAAATAAACAAATATAATATAACTATTTGGTTCCAGCCCATTTTATCTAGAACATATAAAAAATAACATAAAATGCTGGTACTCCACTAAGGAAAAATTTTTAATTCTGAATGTGATTAATAGAAATGTCCTACTATTTAACTCTGTAGCTTACTGCTTATGTAATAAAAATATTAATTGGTTTGGTAATCAGAAAAGGTTATCAAAGTGATTAATGTTACAACATTTAAAAAACTGTCTATTATATAATGTTTCATATAAAACTTTCGACTTTCTGATAGATAAAGTTTGAATAGAATGTAATTTAAAAATAAACAAACGATATTTTGATATAAAATATTTTCGGTACGCAGTGAACTCTCACACTATATTATTGTATTACCTGCCGATTTAGTTAATATTTTATTGTATTTAAATATACTACATCGCTGGAAAATGATGTTTATGATGTATAAAAAAAAAACAGTATAATTATAACTTCAATAGATCATTTTTGCAAATTATATATTCATCTCTCTAACATTCACCTCTTTCCCCATTTTTTGTTTACACTTTCATATCTCTTGTTTCTCCAATACTTTTCCCGTTTTGATTTCTTCAATACAATCTTCGTTTCTCTAAACACTTTCTAAATTTGACTTCGCCACCCTTTTTACACATTGAATCTCCAACAAGGAAAGAAGCGTCAACTGTCATCCAAAAGCTTAAAAATAATACAGCCCCAAGAATCTACGAAATCTGCTCTGAAATGTATAAGAAAGGTGGTGACCATCTTTTGACAGTAATCCATAAAATGATAAGCAGAACGAATTGATACCAGAAGAGTGGCTAAAGGGAATATGTCAGCTGCATAAAAGGGTGATAAACTTCTTTTTCTTCTAATTATATAGACATGACTCTGCCTGTTTTTCAATGTGCCTCCAGTAAATCGTCGTTCCTTCGTTTTCGTGGTCTTCCTACTGACCGTCTTCCTATTGAAGAACCGTCTCTTGCCGTCTTTACTACTCTATTTGTTGTCATTCAGCTTATATGATCGTTCCATTCTACTCTTCTATTTCTTACCCAGTTCTTGATGTTCTCCATCTTGCATCTACGTCATATATCTGTACTTCTAGCTCTGTCCCATAGTGTCTTACCATCAATGTTTCTAAGTATTTTCATCTCTGCTGTTTCTAACATCATTTTTGTCCTCTCTGTGACAGTGTCCTGTTTCTGCCGCGTATGTCATTATTGGTCTGATGACTGTTTTGTAAATTCTGCCTTTCATTTCTTTCGCGATATTTTTATTTCTCCATATTGTTTCATTCGGGCAGCCTGCGGCTCTGTTTGCTCTATTCACTTGATATTCCTCTTCAGTTTCGAGATTTCCGTAGCTGCATAATGTAATGCCTAGATATGCCTTCTATTATCTTAACCATGCATTTTGTCTTTTATTTGGGGAAATTAACATGTTAAATTTTCTGGCGGTTATATTAAATTGGTGCAGCATACGTTGTAAATCATCTTCATTTTGACAGAGTAGTATTGCGTCGTCTGCATAACAGATTATTTTAAGTTGTTTTTCTATCATTTGGTATCCATTTTTAGTTCGTACTTTTTTTATTATTTCATCCATAATCAGGATAAACAATAGAGGACTCAGGGAATCTCCCTGTCTTATCCCATTGCCAGCTTCAATAGGGTCGGTTAGTTCTTCTTCTACTTTTACTTTTATTGTGTTGTTTTGGTAGATATTTTCGATCGTTTTGATTATTCCTAGAGGTATCTCTCTTGCGTATAGTAAGTGGATAATGTCTTTTAATTTGACCCAATCAAATGCCTTCTTAAGGTCCACGAAGCATAGATATACCGGTTTGTTGTACTCTAATGATTTCTCTTGCACTTACCTCAATTAACAAATCAGGATAGGTCTACCCATGTTTCCTACTGAATGTGTTTCGTTTTTATTAGTTCGCTCATCTCTTTTCTTTGTCCTCTGATCTTTCTCCATATTTCTTTTTGTGTACCGTAGAATTCGTGTTCCATCTGTTTTGAGAAGCTTTGCAGGTGTTCCCTTTATATTTGTCTAACTAAATTATTGTTTTATTTCTAATTCGTTTATAGTGGTTGTATGCCTATTGTGTTTGTTGTGTTCTGTATTGTAAAAAGGCTTTCTTCTTTTCTTCACATTTTGTCTTCACTTCCTCTCTAAACTATGGTGTTTTCTTTTTTGATATGTTAGTGTTCATTACTTTCCTCTCTCCAAGTGATTCTGTTGCTGTGTTAATTATGTTATTTTTGAGTTTTTCCCAGCTTTCCTCGATGTTATCGTTCTCCAATATTTTATTCTCAGCGATCTTCTTTGATATTCTTTTCGTGTATAAGTATTCCGTGGATTCCGTATTTAGTTCTTCGAATTTGATTTTTGTCTGTGTTGGAGCCGATCTCTTGGGTGGGAAGTATTTTAGGATGATTCTTATTTTACATAATACTAGGCTATGGTCGCTACCTACACCTGCTGAGTTGATGCATCTTTCGTCGATTATTTTCGATGGATGCATATCTCTGTTGGTTATCACATAATCTATCATAGATCTTTGTCCACAGGTGTTATTAAATGTATATTTGTGTTGGTCTTTGTGGTCAAAAAATGTGTTGTTTATTCTTAGTTAGTTATTCGTGCAGAAGTTTATCATCAGTTCTCCATTTTCGTTTTTGACATCCTCATTATGTTTGTGCTTAATTCTGGGTATTACTTGATTGCCTATTCGAGCGTTGAGAAGTGATCAACTTGATTGCAAGAATTATTCAGTCATTACAAGATTTTATAGTGATGCACTTGAATCATATCTGACTGGAGAGAGACTCAAACCATGGATGTTAAAAATTTCTTACATTCTAGTGAATGCCGGCTAAGCATTGGTGCGGAAAGGTCGGTAGTTAGCAGTAGCTAATTGTCATGGAAATTAAGACAAATACAAATCTGTAGCATAAGGCATTAACAAAAAAAAATCGATGTGGAACTGGACTGGGCACTGATAATTCAGAGGTGTAAGGTAAAACAGAAATTTTTTTTTTTTTTTTTTATTTTTTTACTTTTTATTATAACAATTAATATTTTTCCAATAATACTAATAATGTAATTTATAATGTATTATTGGATTTGTTTGTTATTATACAAATGATACTTCAATACTTTTTTTGTTTAACTGTATAAAAAGCATTTTGGTTATTGCACACTATTCAAAGACATTCATTATTTATTGCTTTATCCTTTTTCTATAACACATTTTTCAAAAGTGGTCATTAAGTATTGAACTGCGATTTTTATCCAACAAATGAATAATTCTATTCCAAAAGTTGATAACCCCGTCCGAAAAATTAATAGGCAACATCCTTATTCAAGGTCAGTTTATTCAAATCGATTTTAAATTTCAGCACAACAGCAAGCAGAGAAATTATTTTCGAAGAAAAAAAAGTTGAGAAAATAATTATTTTAAGGAATAGGTATAATAGAGAGAACGTATTTTGTAAATTTTAATAATACGTGTTTATACAGATTGTCCAAGATGTTTTGATAATCTGTTATTTAGAAAATATTTTAGATCTATAATATTTGAAAGATGAGAAAGGTTAATGAGGCGTTAATATATATGCACTAACATTATTACATATAAAATTAATTACTTATTACTACTAATTTATAGAGAAGTTCCCCTAGATAGCATAAGAACTATTGAAAACATTTACCAAAACAACAAAATGGTAGTCAGAAGAATAAGAAACCCATTGACCTATGCTATTGAATTTAATCATGGATGAAATCATCAAAAGTGTCAACAAAGGAAGAGGATACAGAATGGGAAACAAAGAAGTAAAAATACTCTGTTACGCGAACCAAGATGAAAACTAGTCCACAGATTTAACATAACAGTAAAAGAATTTAATATAACAAACAACTCAAAAAATTAAAATAATAGTAATCAGCATAGAATCAATCAGATGTAAAATAGAAATCGATGGCATCAGTATTAACCAAGTAATGGAAATAACATACCTCGTAATTACACTGTCCAGATATGGAGGCCTGAACAAAGAAGTGAAAGAACAAGTTCAAAAAGCAAATAGACTGGCAGGATGCCTTAATAAAAAAATATGGCGAAACCGACATATTAACACCGGGATGAAGTCAAGAATTTATAAAGCCAGTGTAAGACCCATAATGACATATGCATCAAAAATATGACCCGATACAGCCACAACACAAAGACAACTGGAAATGACAGAGATGACTGAGTACTGAGTAGCCCTGAGAGTACTGAGAAGGATTATAGGAAAGACGCTAAGAGATCGAAAGAGGAGCGAAGACATTAGAAGAAAATGTAACGTACAGTATATAAACGAATAGACACTAAACAAAAAAAGAATGGATTAACCACATAAGCAGAATAGAGGAGACTCGTGTGACAGGCAATAAACAAGCAGAATTGCTTATAAAGATGAAGAATAAGAACAAGAAAATTAATGGCATTGCGATAATGACACTACGTCATTTCATGGTAAGAGATCATCAATATTCTCTCTGCCTTTATCTTTTTCAGAAATAATCTTTTTAAAACGGAAAGAATTTGAGAACGAATGATTTTATAAATAAGGATTTCACGGGAGCTATATGTAATTTCTGAAATTTCGTTAAATTCAATGCTGAACGAAAATGGGGAAAAATTGAGGGGTCGTTTCCAAAATCAGTTACAGTGGATTTGATTACTGTAGATTCTTCTTTTTGTTTTTTTGACACATACTTGACATCGTTAGCTTTCTAACCGGTAGCAATTGAAAAATGCCAAGAAGAATGGAACCACACAGAAGATGTGGCTCAGTGGAAAAATATGCCGATACCGAACCTAAGACCTTGGGTGGTCATAGGGTACTGGATTATTTCCTAACGCAGGTGCTCAGGGGACACACGTGTTTTTGCGCCTACTTATCTAGGTTCGGAAAGGGTGACACGGATGAATGCCTATAGTGCGACACCCGGATACTTTGACACCTACAGTATTGGACTGCAACAGATGGATAGCAGAATAAAAAGGGAGGCAGTGAATTTTATGAATGAGAGAAACGATTGAGAGAATAATTGAAAATAAAGCAGGTTGGACTAGTATATACAACTACATCCCTGCAGTGATCAAGAAGAAATAAGAGAAAGAAAGTAAGCTGGACCAACGGCGAAGGTAAGAGGCAAAGATGTAAATTGAAGGTATAGGGAATATGTTTTGATTAGAGGCAAACAAGTTATTCAGACTGTGCGGAAGAAGGAAATGTCCGGTTGGGAGTGATGCCGTTCTAGAAGCGATAAGGGTTTTCCATGAGGTATCTGGAACGGGGTTCCTCTCAAAAAAATTCTTTAGACCAAAAAAAGAGAACATAGGCAGCATAATTGCTGACAGTCCATAGATAAATGAAGATAGTGGTTCGGAACTGTTGCTTGGCCTTACAGCGGTTATTCCGCTTCCGTTATCGGATCACTGTATTGTATATAAAAGTCTGTTTTAGCAGGTAGGCGTTCTGTGTAGACTCGGCGACACGAGAGCGTTTTAAAATACCTAGGGAACTATCGCCAGGACTACGAAGAACAAATCCTACACTAACTTCAATCAGGCGGCGTCCTGGACTAAGATGCCTTTTGAGGATTTCAGATCCCCACTCTATAATAACGAAAAATAAAGCTTTCTAATTGCACTTTTTTTGTTTTCTTTTTGTAATTTTGGTTGATCACTATATGTTGAAAAAATTATACGTGAGAACTAAAGTGCAGTAAAAACTAAGTCTACGAAACAATAAAAGACAGTGCAAACTAAATGTTCAGAGAAGGTTAATAGACATAAAAATTAGGATTTTTATAAAATGCTTGGGTAAGATTCAATTATATAATTTTATAACTAAGAAAATATTTGTTGATTACATTATTTATTATTCGCACAACAATAATGACACCAAATTTTGTAATCATACGAATGTTTTAGTGAAATCAATATTTGTTTAATAATATTAAGCATTGCATACATACTTTTATTTAATAATAACAAAGTATTTCAAAAATGCATAGATCAGTTCTTTGTTAAAAAAATATTTACTTATGGCTGTGTACTTGTTTTAGGATTGCAAAACATTAGCACCAATTGTCAATTATAAAATATTTATAGTAGGCAAATACGAGACAACATTATTCTAGGTATTATTTAATGATTTTCTAACTTTGATAACATATTGAATGTTAGAAGACTGTCAAAAGGCCTTCGATTTAGTGGCTTTACACAGCATATTTTGTTTGTCGTTTACCACATTCCAATCGTAATTTCTTCTTGGCATATAAATTTTCTTCAGTGAGGTCTCTTTATCCATTGCAGTTTTTATTTGTCCGGTTCTCATTGTACTTGATTTCCATTTTCAAGTTCGTAGCAGTATTATTGTCTCGTCCATTTTCAGTAATTTTCGCTTTTCTATTTTGTCATTTAGTGTCTCTTTCATATCATTAGTTCTCTAAATCGTTCATATGTGGGTGTATAGAAGAATCCTGAAGATATCATGGACCGAGCATGTAACAAACAACGAAGTCGTGAGAAGAATCAAAAAAAGAATGGAAGTATTGGAAACCATCACGACACGAAAGCTGCAATACCTGGGGCATGTTATGCGTAATGAGAGATACAACCTACTCCAATTGATTATACAAGGGAAAATCCAGGGCAAGAGAAGTGTAGGAAGAAAAAGAATCTCATGGTTGCGTAACTTGATGGAATGGTACGGATGCACATCAATCGAACTATTCAGAGCAGCAGCATCTAAGATCAGAATAGCCATGATGATTGCCAACCTCCGTCGCGAAGATGGCACGTGAAGAAGAAGAAGAAGAAAGCTTCTTCTCCAAAACATAATTTTCATTGCATGTATTCTGTTGCACATTCTTTTATTGATCACCCACGTCTCTGAACCATAGTGTGAGTGAGCAGCTTTCATAATCTAGTGTCTTGTTTTTCCTTTTGTTATTTTATTTATTATATAAGTTTCATCTGATCCTGCATTTATTAAAGTTACACGAAGTATTTATATTCGTTTGTTTGTTTTATTAAGTTGTTATTCATCTCCAGGTCTTCTGTTTCCAATAAACATGTATTGTGTTGTATCATAATTAATTTCAAAACTCCATCTTCCAAATTCTTCTTCCAGATTTTTTATCATATAGACGACGTTGTCTTTGTCTTCTGCTAAAATGATTTGATCCTTGGCAAACGAAAGACTTTGGATATAGGTCAATTTTTACTTCCATCTGTCTACGGAGTGTTGTTCCAGTTTTTTAGTATTCCATCTATATAAAGTTTACTTAAATAATGTTGGTGCTAGACAGCATCCTTGTTAAAGTCCCTTTTAGACATTAAATGACTCTGATTAGTTTTGTCTGACTTTTTTTCTACAGTTATTGTCTTAGTAAAGTGATTTTACGGTATTTTATTCCATTGCTTTCCACAGGTTGTTGACTGAGACACAATCCTAGGCCTTTCGGAGGTCCACGAATAAAATTCAGCATTCAAAAGCGTCTTTTTACTGAAGTTCACAGCCATTCCTCCATCATATCTTTACTGATTTTGTAATACAACCTACCCACAAAGGAAGCGACGCATATTCCCCTATAATCATTGGTGTCCTTCTTGGTGTCCATTATGTATGGAGCTGAAGTAACCATTTTCCATTCCTTCGGTACTTTTCCATCAAATAAGTTTATATATAATACGGGTTTAATGTTCATCGAAAGTCATAATTCTAACTATAGATTAGCGAGACATTATAGGTACTGTAGAGATATTTACTGTCATCCGTTCTGACAAGCGATGCAAGCAATTTAAATAGCCACAAAAATGTATAAATGTAGAACATAATAAATAGTTCTATCACCAAAATTTCATTAATAATAAATTTATCTTTTTTTGTCGATTATAATACATATTCTGTTGCTGGATATATTAATTATGATCATCAAGTATTCTGGTTAGAAACAAGTCATCACGGTAGTAATATGAAGTTCTTATTTAAATGAGTTTAAAAGTAACTAAAGTAGCAGTTCTAAAAGCAAGCAATAGAAATTAACCAGCCTGACGAGACTTATACACCCCTAAAATGGCATTCAGTTGTACAAATCATTGCGGTAAGAGGGATATGCGCCTTAATTGTGAAGGTAATTATTTGTAGATATATTTACCAATAATTTTTTTCTGGACGAAAGCATAAATTTCGTCATTAATAAATATACGGTCCGCGGAATCTGGCAAAACCAAATTCCTGCGAAGGAATATTTAAACAGTAATTGTGATAGATAACACATACATAACCACTCTTTTGTACTGTATGCAGTTTTTATTATGCGAATACCTTTATCATCTACATCAGGTTCTGCGACGATATTAAAAATTATTGATCGGTAATATTGGCCGCAAAGATGTTTATATTCCCCATCTATTATTTTAAACCTAATTCTGCAATATATACAGAACGAATGTGGCGTGAAATCGATTAGAAAACTTTTCGTTAACAACAAAACTCAAGTGATATAAATATAATGTAACTTGTGACAGATTATATTCATTATATGTGCTTGATAAATCCAGTTCTATCTGTAATTAAGGTAAAAGATATATTAACGTTAATATTAGTGTAGCACCCTACGCTATTAATTTAAATGGAGGCAAAAGTGATACTGAACTAGAATAATTACAATATCTGTAAATAATTCAATATTTAAAAGGTGAAATAAATAATGTAGCATGTGTTTAAATTTGGACAATGATGGAATAGTCCGAACAATTAGAAATAAATTAAAATATCTTAATATATATTTACGTAATAATCAAAGACAGATAGGGAGGGTGATAAAGATTGATAACCAAAATAAATATTAGAATCTATTACTATGAGCACAATTTAAAAACAGCTACATGGGTAAATATTTAGATGTTTTATATTATTGAAATCGATTGATTTTAAAACTAGCATATTGCTGTCGATTTTGGCAAAAAATGTAACGGGTTAATGGGAAGCTCAAAAGTAAGGAGAGGCGTGGAAAACGTGGATAAACTTCAAACAGAATACCCATGAAAGGTTAAAGATAAAACCAATACAAGTGGACGAAGTTATTACAAGAAAAAAGATATCCATATATTCCCCCAACTTACTAAATAAGAGACAGACAAACGCAAGTTGCAGAGATATCTGCAAACGAAATAAGAAATGCGCTAAAAAGGCTGAAAAGTAACAGGGAAACTGGTCCTGAAGGCATACCTGCAGAACTGCTAAAACACGCCCCTTTTGCACTTAATACGAGAATTCAAACAAGAATTCAATTCAAGTAATTGAAATACGAGAAACATTCAAATAAATTTATTATTAATGAAATTTTGGTGATAAAACGTTATGACGGAACTATTTATTATGTGCTAAACACCTGTATCAAGATACATTTTTGTGGCTATTTAAATTGCCTGCATCACTTATCGGGACGGATGACAGTATGAATTTCTCTACAGTACCTAGTCTCGCTAATCTATAGTTAGAATTATGACTTTCGATGTACATTAAACCCGTATTTCCAGCACATTATTTTTCGCAAATTCGATCATAAAGCTTGTATCCCGCCTGGCATAAACGCCAACTCGTCTGCGTTTTACACATAAAAAACTTTTTCTATAAACTGAGCTGGTCATTGACACCTAACAATTATTATAAAGTCTATTTTTAAAGACATTTACTCTATTTACTAAAAGAAAAATAATGTCTCGATTCATTCACTCTTAATTCATTTTATTGTGATAGGTATTTTGATCTTTATAATTAGGAATGTTTATAAAAGTAGATATCTCAATTTATTAACGAACTAAGAGTTCCTATTCCTATAAAAGGACCGCTTGGAATCATTGATCTTTATACACTGCTACCTCAAATATCTTGTATAGTATTTTTCATATAAAAATGCGTGCACGTCACAATTTATATAAAGTGACGTCACTTATATTTAAAATTTCAAGAACGTCAACCTTAGAGTTCAAACTTTCCTAACGCAGCTAATAATACGAAACCCATACGGAACTGCTCGATCTTTCATAGGCGTTAACATGGTATAATCAAAAAAATGTAATAATCATTATATTGGGAATTTTAGAATTATATTGATTAAATAAATAAAAACATTTGCTATTATTAATAATATAAATTTTATGAAATAACTCTTGAAGTCCAATATTCCACAAAATAATAATTTTAATTAAATATATTAGACAATTGATAATCTGAATGACTTACAGATATTAACAAATCGCATAACAGAAGTCAGCAACAGAAACAAAACGTTTGTTTTCTTACGATACGATTTTAATTTTAGTTTCATATAAGCACTTCTGATGTGTAATTTAATACCGTAAACATAGATTGTTTATATCTTTTCTGGGATGACGTAACTTTTTAACGGAGAATATTTTAATAACTTTTTGTTCCTTACAAAATAATAAAGTTTAACTAACTTTGTTTTAAATTTTTCATTTTATTTCTTTGTCTGAACTCATTTCCTTACTTTTAATGTTGAAAGATAATACAAACAGCTTCTATATAATTTTTAAAGGAACCCCACCAAAACTCTCTGACACGAGCAGAAAGCACTATCACTATCTGAAAAGAATGGTAAACGCCAAAAAAATAATATCATAAAATAACGCTCACAAATAGAAGTTACTATGGACTAATCAAACACTTTTAAAGCCACTACCTAACAAGAAAGACAAAGATCATGATATATAGATCGTGAATGCTTCTAGTTCTAATGTACGATTGTGAAACATGAGTGCTTTCTAACACAGATAAAAATAGGCTATTAATATCCGAGCGGAAAGTTCTGAGGAAAATACTTCTTCTTTAAGTTCTATCTTCTATCGAAGGTTGGAAATCATGTACGGACTCTGTTGACTGCCGCTCTAAAAAGTTCTGCACTACTGCATTCAAACCATTCCCTTAAGTTCTTAAGCCAGGATATTCTTCCTCTTGCCACATTTCGCTTTCCTCGGATTTTGCCTTGCATAATAAGTTGTAATAATGCGTATTTTTGCCCTCTCATCACATGTCCTAAGTACTCAAGTTTTCGTCTTTTGATAGTTAATATTATTTTCGCCTCATTTCCTATCCTTCTAGTTACTTCCACAGGAAAATACTAGGTCCAATAAACAAAAATGGAACATGGCGTCGTTGATATAACTTTGAACTATACAATAAGTATAAAGAATTATCCGAAGCCATAGATATAGTCACAGAGGAAACTAAACGAAGAGGTAGACCAAGGTTGATATGGGGGATAGTGTAGATGAAGATGCCACGAAGGTCGTTACTGTCAACTGGCATCAAGCTGCACAGAATAGAATCGAATGGAGGAATCAGCTTAGCAAGAACAAGGCTCTAGCACCAATGATGATAAAATAATAAGATGATTATTATATAATGAATACCATAAGAAGAAGAAAGTATTTTCTTGAACGAAATTTCAATATCACGGACATCAATCTTGAGACACCGTGCATACACAAAATCGACAATTTTATGTGAAACTTAAAATAATCGACATACATATTTAGAGTATTTAAATACTTAATACGCGATTTTTACGACCTCATTTATTTTACAATACTTTGTTAAGAATTTATTGGGGAAAGTACCTGAACAGGTATTAAATAATTTGATATGCACTTTCTATCATTTACCGAGGATCTCTTGCTCGGTTAGAATCTACTAAATAATAAATATACCTTCTGTCTAGCACCGTCTGATGGTCGATAGTAAATGTAACTGTTCTTAATAATCGAGTAATGAAAAGAGATTGGTAATTAGACGGTGAAACATGCATTCTAATGATAAGACTTCTATTAAAATTCTGCTGTCTAGTCTTTATTGTTATAATGTTTTAATTAGGGTATTGTATAAAATGGAATAATTTGTTAATCATAACTGTTGCGGATGGTCATTTATGATTATTAAGAATAATAATAGGTTATAATCTTTTATATATGGTAATAGCTCTCGAACTAGGTATAAAAAGTTTATAAGCGGAATTATAACTAAAAGTCGACTTATACCGCGTTTATGAAAAAAAAACAATGCAGAGCTTTTGCCATGTTTCTATAATTAAGTATATTTTTCTATTCATTCATTCATTCATTAAGCTTTACAATCCCTAGGGATTACAGCTAACGCCATGGCGTTTAAAATCCTATTCTTAGGTGAGGTGGATTATTCCTTTGTCATTTATAACTTGCTGTGTGTCTTTGCTGCTATCGGGATTTTTTTCCATTTCTTCCTATCCTTGCACTGAACTTTCCAGTCTTCAATAGTCATTGTTCCTATATCATCTTCTACATCATCCAACCATCTTCTACATCATCCAGCAATTTTCTTCTATTCCTTCCTGTACACCTGGGTCATAGTGGTGTCCAGTTAGCTATCCTTCTCAGCATATATGAGTATGGGCGTATCTGTATATGTCATATCCATTGTAAGCGAAGAATTTTTTTGTATCAGTCTCCCTTTTATTTTTCTTCCATTTTTCTGCCATTTTTCATCTCTAAGGTCTCGTATTTCCATAGCTTTGTCCACTTCATCACTCCATTATCTTCGGGGTCTGCCTCTTTTTCGTCTTTCCTATAGGGTCCCCTATATATATTGAAATACGTAAAGTTTAAATCATGTGTTGAAATATTTCCTTATCCCTAAACCTACATAGCCTTCAGAGCTTCATAAATAAACATTTAAGAAGAAAATATTTTAAATTTACTTTTTTCAATAAGGTAATCACAAACAATGGAAGCAATTATAGCAAACTAGTATCTATAAGGTTGTATCTAAAGTGATTAACGTTGAATCACTTTTATAATTAGATGAGAATATCTAAACATGGACTTTCATCACTTTAATCTAAAAAATAAAATTCGAATACATGGTATTAAACAATAAATCAATAATGTATACTAATCTTAAGATTTTTACCTACAACATATAATTTATAGAGGTTGCTTTGTCTTGGGATTTAAGGTATTATTTTTTTTTATAAATTGACAGTTGGAACATCCCAATACTGACACAAATCGTAAAATGGATTATTCGGAAGACAAAATTAAATATTTGGTTTTCAGAAAGTTATCAAAAGGAAAACCAATATATTATTAGTAGACGAAATAATGAAACTATTACCCTGGGAACTATAATCGATAACTGACTTTCATATAGGTCATTACCCAACAGCTACGAGGGACTTACTAATACTGGTTTGCGTATTTCTTCGTATAAATGATCATATATCTTGTGTAATTTTTGCATTAAATTATTAATGAAAATATCCAAAAGAATTACAAAATTTCAAAATGTTTTGGGTCTTATCAGATCACCAGTGATACTTGCATTTGCAAACATTTGCAAACAGTCACTTATAAAACTCTTTATAAATAAAGTACTAAAAGAGAGATATAATAAGGTTCCTAGAGAAAAAAAATTAATGAATAGTATTGTGAATTTAAGAAATGACCCCCGAAAGAAGGAAAACTAGTACGAATCACGGACAATCAGATCGTTTGCAGCCTTTAAGTAATGTTAGATCTTCCTCCACTACATATATATTTTAGAAGAATCACTCTGGAATTGGCCTAAGTTAGCAGAGCTAATTTAGCACCATCACAGGTCTAAAACCCGGCGACTTGACTGGAGATCTAGCAATTTTAGACGTTAAAACAACAGAAGGTATGAAAATTCTCACAGACCTTATGGGTCCAAAACAATACTTCGACTGGTTTTGCTACTCCTTCATGTTCCATTATTCTAATCGAACATGAAGGAGTAGTAATAGGAGTTAATGGTCCAACACCAGTCTATTAATAGCCCTCGGAAATACTCCTACAATATTTCAAATAGAATTATCTGTAGGATAATCATTATCTGTGACTAACTTAGCAGTACCGTCTGCGAATGTTGTAGTCAGTAAATTTTCGTTTGCTGGTATGTCATGCGTAAATATCAAATAATATAGGACCCAGAACACCACCTTGAGGAACGCCAGATCGTATAGGTTAGATTTTTAATGTTTCTGATTCATACTTAACACGGTAGTATCTTCCTTCTAAATATGATTTTAGTAAAATACACATTGAGTCTGGAACGTTCATTTTTATTTTAAAATGCCTTTAATACCAGACCTTATCAAAAGCATGACTGACGTCAAGAAAGAGTGTAGAGCAGTATTTTTTATTCAAAAGTTTTATTCAGTATATCAACGACATTATGTACTTGTGCTATTGTTGAATGCGTCTCTCCGAAACCAAACTAATGATCCGGGAAAAGATTATTATCAGTTATTATCTTTATAAGTCTTGTCCCTATTAGCTTCTCAAATAGTTTAACAATTACCGGTAGGAGACTAATACGACGATAAGAGGTGAGGCGGGTTACCAAGTTTATAGATCATTATCATATCAGCAGTTTTTCATTGAGTTGGTACAATTTTGAGCCTTAGTGAGGCATTAAAAAGTTGTGTTATTCTTTTATGTGGTAACTCTTTAAGATAGTTACTGTTATAAGGTCATAACCTGGAGCTTTTTTGATTTTTAATGTATATTTAATAGCACTTTTTACTTCTCTTTTTGAAAATGGTTTAATTTGTTCATCTGGCTGATGAATTGTTGATAGACTTTCGTAAATAGCTTCATCTTCTTTAGCACTGACAGAGGTTAGAGGTTGAAAAACTTCTTCAAAATATTTTCCAAATATCTGCTTTTTCTTGATCTGTTCTCGCCCATGAGTCATCTGGATTTCTTAATACTGGGATGTGTTTACTGGCTTGTTTTAATTTCCTGGTGGCCTTCCAAAGTGAATAATCGGTATCCTGTGTTGGTGGGTGTGAAATTTAGCAGATAATTTTATGGTAGTTTATTTTATCTTGCTGCTGCCTTGTGTTTTGCGATATCTTCTTTAGTCGCCTCTTCTCTTCTTTAATTTGGTTTCTAATATTGATTGAGCAGTTTCTACTATTCTGTATAGAGATACATTATGGAGTGGTATTCCAGACAGCTTCTTGCAGAAGTTTAGTAAATTCGTATACTGCCATTTCAAGTTCATTTTTGTTTTTAGGAAATAATTTATGGAATCTCATAATATTGTGTATAATATACAGCGTATAAACAAATAATATACAAATATAATATAAATAAATAATATATCAGTGTAACTAATCCGAGCCGTAAGTTTAATTCTTCTTACAATATATTGAAAGCAAAAAAGAAGAAAAAATGTAATTATAAACAACTTTTAATTAAGAAAATACTTTTAAAAAATTAATAAAAAGAACTTAATTTCCGGTTAAATGACGCTTGTTTTCCATAGTGTCCAAGCACTTGACAAAAAAACTAAAATTTTCAAAAAGTAGGTACTTGGGTAATCAAGACAATATTTTAAAAACAATTAGTATTATTTGTTTTTCAACTTTTTTAATATATAAAAAGTTTTAAAAATAAGAGCAGGTTATAGAATGAAATTTTACATAATATAATCAATCTATTACATAAAGCACGAAATAGGATTTTGTAATAGTTTGGCAAAAACAGTTATCGATTTACCTATTTGTTTATTGATTTAACTGTAATCTTTTCACAGAAAAATATAAAACCGATAGATAGTAATGTTCATAATCTATCTATAAAACACAAAAATATAATCATAATGCTATAATCTACTTCCTTACTTCGTAGAATTTGGTCTAAGCCAAGATAAGATACCTTAACTCATGTTTTAAATAACGATTATTAACTTTATTAGTGATCTTTGAATCTATTTGAAGTAAAATAGTTAATTTTTCACTTGCATATTAGTTGATTAATTTATCTTGGGGATACCGTTACCATAAACACACTTGTTATATCCTATTAGGGCCTGCGAATAATTATCAATCTATATTAGAATCAGAAAACTAACATCAAAATAGAAAATGAGATATCACAAGCAATAGAAATACGTAGAGGAGAACGACAGGGATGCATTTTGTCACCGCTGCTATTTAATGTTTATGGTGAAAGCATCTGCCAGGAAACCCTTTTGCAAGCAAACGAAGGAATCGTAATCAATGGAGAGGTTGTAGATAATATTCTAGACGACACTGTACTAGTCGCAAGAACAGTAGAAGAATTACAACGATTACTTACAAATATAAATATTGCCTGCAACAATTATGGCATGAGTAAAAATATCAAAAGAACCAAGTATATGGTCTTCAGTAAGAACATGACACAACCAGCACATATTAGTATAAACGGCATTCAAATTGAAAAAGTATGAAGTTACAAATACTTGGGTATTTCAATAAACGAAACTGGAGACCAAAACAATGAAATAAAAAGACGTATCGAAATTGCCAGGGCCACTTTCATAAAGATGAGGAAATTCTTCTGCAACAGATATATAAGCATCCCTCTCCGATTAAGAATGCTAAGGGGCTACGTATTTTACAAGCTATTATACGGTGTAGAGGCTTGGACTCTCAAGCAGAACAATATAAAAAATATTGAAAGTTTCGAAATGTGGTGCTACTGTCGAATGCTGAAGATAAGTTGGGTTGAAAGAGTCACAAACTTTGAAGTAATGCGAAGGATAGGAAAAGACCCAGAAATTTTGTCAACGATCAAACGAAGAAAACTCGAATTTTTGGGTCACCTGATGAGAGGACATAAATACGCATTACTTCAAAATACAATGCAAGGAAAAATAAAAGGAAAACGGAATCCAGGCCGTAGAAGAATGTCATGGTTGCGTAATTTGAGAGAGTGGTTTGGCTGTACCACTAATGAACTCTTTAGGTCAGCTGTAAACAAGGTCAGGATAGCCTTGATGAATTCCAATCTCCGATAGGAGTAAAAAGAAACTATGAACAACAAAAATATGAAGCTATGGAGAGAGACCGGCACAAACCAGGCTCCAGAGAAT
This sequence comes from Diabrotica undecimpunctata, assembly GCF_040954645.1. Taxonomy (NCBI): domain Eukaryota; kingdom Metazoa; phylum Arthropoda; class Insecta; order Coleoptera; family Chrysomelidae; genus Diabrotica; species Diabrotica undecimpunctata. The sequence goes on from NC_092808.1 coordinate 31,119,084, forward strand.
TCTATAAAGCAATTTCCTCTGAGAAAAGAGGACATAGAAATAATTCCATCCATACCCTGAGAGACAATCAAGGCCGTATGATAATCGACGGTAAAGAAGTAACTGAAGAATGGAAAGAGTATTTTAGGGACCTTCTAAACATCATACAGGAAGAACAGCACAAAGAAGAGATCTATATCACAGCGGACATGCCCGTCAAAAATCCCTCCATTGAAGAATGGTTATAAGAATGGTTAGAAGGTTAGAAGAAAGGATACCAGCACGATGGAAGGAAAACATAATAGTGCCCATCCACAAAAAATGGGACAAAACAAAATGCGCGAATTATAGTGGAATTTCACTCCTAAACACGGCATATAAAACCCTCTCAAACATCATTCTTAGTAGACTAATCCCTTATGCTGAAAATGTCCTAGGCGAATATCAAGCCGGTTTTAGGGCAAACAGATCAACAATAGATCAACTATTCACGCTGAGACAACTTCTAGAAAAGGGTTGGGAGTATAACAGACCCATACACAATCTTTTCATAGACTTTCGACAGGCATATGATAGCGTAGAAAGAAGCCAAGTATGGAATGCCATGGCGGAGCTCTCAATACCAAAGAAACCCATTCGGATGACCAAAGTCTGTATGGAGGGTGGAATATCTAAAGTACGTGTAAATAATAAACTGTCTGGCAGCTTTGAAATCAACAGTGGACTCAAACAGGGTGATGCGTTATCTCCACTACTTTTTAACCTTGTATTAGAGAAAGCCATGAGATCGGCCGAAATAAAAACAGAATTGCTATCGGTTCAAGGTCCCAAGCTATTACTCGCATATGCAGATGATATAGATCTCGTTGGAGACTCCATCCTATCCACGAAAGACATCTTCAACAAAGTGGAAGGAGCAATTTATATGAGTATAAATAGAACGACACGAAGAGACAGAATAGGACAAAATGTGACGATCAACACCTTCAATTTTGAAAGAGTACAACGTTTTAAGTATCTGGGGGCCGTAATCACAGCTGACAACGTTGTTACTGAAGAAATAAAAGACAGAATACAATCTGCAAACCGCTGTCTATTCGCACTGGATAAGCTCATAAAATCAAAAAATCTTACAAAATCAATCAAATCAGAACCAATATCGAATTAAAAGCACTCTACAATGACGCCGATATTGTCCAAGAAATTAAATCACAGCGACTAAGATGGGCAGGTCACGTGCACAGACTGCATAACGATAGACTTGTAAAACTGGTATGGGAAGAAATTCCCACAGACCACTCGGATGTCCCAGAATGAGATGGAGAGATAACATCCAAGCAGATCTCCGAAAAATGAACATTCCATTTGACCCTAGGTTGATGGAAGACCGAACAAATTGGAAAAAAGTTGTACAGTCAGCCAAGACCCACCCAGGGTTGTAGCGCTACGTGATGATGATGATGATAGGAGTGGCACAAGAAGAAGAAGAAGAGGGCCTATAACGCCCTGTTGTATAAGAAAAAAAAGCAAATCTTATAGAACGAAGTTTTTTTAATTTAAAGAATTTTCAAAGAAGTAAATATTATAGAACTAACATTTTTTAACCTTAACAACGTTAATAAATAATAATACATAATACAATACATCTACATAATATAATCAAACACGTCAAATAAAATCTTGTATGTACCACTGGTGTTACCGGATGATTACGCCCATCAAGCAACATCCATCCCTCGGGCCAGAGGACCTCTGGTTGGATTATATTGCTCTTCGGGCATAATCATCTTAATAACACCCTTGGTGCATAAATAACTATTACGGTCTTAGTTTCTTGTAAGTCAATAATGGATTGGAAAATTTGCCGAGTCGACATTTGTTAAATAATGTCGACTCGGCAAATAAATACAAAAAAAATACATAATCATTCTATTTACAAATATAAACATAACATTATTTTCATTGTGAATTCTCAATTTCTTTGTGAACCATTTTGGAAATAAACTATAACCGTGATATGTAAGCTAGATATAATGAACAAATAATACAACAGGCAAATGCAGTAGCACTTAGATATTGAAATCTCCAGTTAACGTGTGTCAAAAAAGTCTACGCCTGCTCCGGCATCGCCTATGATAATATCTGTCGCAGTTAAAGACGAAAAATCATGAAGATACAATACCAGACCGCCAACTGGAACAAATTCCAGGCTGGACTAGAAAAACCGAACAAAATATCACCGACCGCGAAAGTCTAATCTTTTTATGATTCAAATATCTGCGAGGGCCAGAAAAACAAACTGTTTAACTTCTTCTTCTTCTTCTTGTAGTGCCTATCCGTTTCGGATGCTTGGACCATCATGGGAATCTGTATTTTGCAAACTGCGGCTTCGAAAAGATTTGTGGTTATTGTGTTGAACCACGTATGTAGACTTTGCAGCCAGGAAAATCTGCGCCTTCCTGGTCCTCGTTTTCCTTCTACTTTTCCTTGTAGAATTAATTGCAGCAACCCATATCTTCGGTGTTACTCATGATGTGACCGAGGTATTCAATTTTGGCTGTTTTTATTGTGGTTAACAACTCTTTTCCTTTTTGGATTCTTAATAAAACCGTCCTGGTTAGTAACGTTTACGTAGTAAAGTTCAGCATATGCATTGTCAGGTCCAGGAGCTTTGCCATCTTTTAGTTGTGGTATTGCTTTTTCCACTTCATAGCATGTGATTGGTAAGTGGTCGTTACATACGTAGGATGGAGGTTGTTCCGACCTATTATCATCAAAGAGTTCTTGTTTGTATTTGGCCTATATGCATATTAACTTATTATTTTAAATTCCAAAACAGATCTGAGACTTAAATCTTCGACGAAGGTGTGTGTCACCAATTTTTTTTCACTGGTGAACTAGTGAACTAGTGAGTGAACCAGAAGTGACTAGTGAGTGTAGTAGTGTCTGGGGGCTCGGGAGACTGAGACCTCGGAAGCCCTGAAGAAGACATCAAAGAGGATATCGAATGCTCGGCCCAATGGATATCGACGCGGTTCAACTCGGAAGACTGGTGAGTTTAATATTAATTTTTATAATAGTATTAATCTTAGCTCTAGGTTTAATTGTACTAACCGCGGAAATCTTTCCGAACATTATATATATATATATATATATATATATATATATATATATATATATATATACAACGCTGTAAAAATTGGTATAGTTTTAAAAACATAACAACAAGTATAATAGTTATATAAAACAGAAATCGAAAAAAAAATGGATGTTGTGAAGATCTATTTTCCCAATAATCAAATAATCACATGCACTTAACGATAACAGCTCCTACAATAACTCGAAAAAATGCTGTCTAATAACATGAATTACATTTCTGACTGTATCTTAAATCTTACATCTCTGTACGTTAATGTCGAAGGCGATGATTCATACTGCTTCTTGTATATGTGCCGATTTATATCTCAAAGAAATTTCTTTCTGTGATTCGTTTCTCGCGTATATCTCTACGAACTAAGAGGCAAAAAGTGACCTAAAATAAAACTAACTACTCTGTATCTATCCGTAGATAGTTGACATTCCATGAGAAACGAAAGTAGTACTTCAGCTGCGAGTAGAGATGTGATATATTCAATTGGCTGGATCTTTAGGAACAGGTCTTTAAATTGAAGGAAGAAAGTTTATTACGACCGCGGATTAGTGCCGTCAAAACTACAACAGATAAACTAAACTCGGATTTAGCATTAAAACTTATACGGGCGAAAAGTATAAATAATCTTGAAGTTGTTACTTCCGATTCTAAGAAGAAATAATCTATTCCAATTGATGACTGAAAGAAAGATATAAGGTAAGAGTTATTCTAGTAAAAGAAAAACATCTTCGTTAAATATCGACTATGCTGTGAGGGGCGTATTCACTTTGTGCCAATGATTAACGAAATACTTGGTTTTCCGCCATTTTACATATACCAAAAAACTTTGTATCAAATACAAAAAGCAAAAAGACTGGCCTTAATAACACTATTTGGCAGAACAGACACATTAACATTGAGATGAAATTACGAATTTATAAAGCCAGTGTGAGACCAATAATGACATATGCCTCAGAAACAAGACCCAACACAGCCACAACACAAAGGCTACTGGAAACGGCATAGGCAAATATATTTCTTACCGCGAAGAAACTGAAATAACACCAGATGAAATTAAAAACCACGACAACGTTATGAAAAATGAGAAGGCTCCAGGAACGGGGGAGTACCCATAGAACTGATTAAATATGGCCATGACAAACTATTTCAGCTCTTGGGTTATACCTTTCATTTATTCTTGAAAGGTGAAGAGCTGTCCCCAGAACGGAAAACTGCATATAACAGCAATCTTTACAAAAATAAAGGCGACAATAGGATTGAAAAAACTACTGAGGGCTTAATGTAACCAACTCAATTTGTAGAATGTACGATTAAGATAATTAAAAGTCAAATTGAAGATTGTTAAGAAGACGGTGAAGATCAGAGTGGCTTTCGTACTGGTTCTTTTTCTATAGACAATGTTTTATGTCTAAAACAAACAATAGAAAAGCGCTTGGAACACAATATGGATACACACATGGTATTTATTGATCTTCAAAAGGAGTATGATAGCGTCCCATTAGCGAAGCTGTGGCAGATGCTAGACGACAAGACAATTCCACCAATTTGTGCTGTGAGGAAGTTGTACGACGATATGACGAGTTCAATAGAGATTGACAAAAAAGATAAAGGTGACCAAAAGACTTCGCCAACGTTGCACCTACGCTCTTTAAGATTTATTTCGAGGGGATTTTGGACATTTGGAAGAGAAAATTTATTGGTGTTAAATCCTTGCAGAAGATCAGGATGATATCCACTACATGTTGCGAAAAATAGATGAGGAATATACCAAGTTGGGTTTATCAATTAATACACCAAAAACAGATAATGTAGTAGTAGGAGGACGCTCCCGCCCACCTCTTCAATTGCCAGAGATGGTCAAATGAGAGTGAAGACTTCGAGAGGCGAATGGGCTTCAGGTTGAGAGAGAAGTACACTGACCGATCTCTGTGGTGATGAAGAAAAGGGATCAGGAGGACAGGGAAGGAAATTAAACCAGGGCTCTGAAATCTTTCTTTTTTCTCGAGAGCCAAGAACCGGTAAGTACTAAAATTAGTTTATGGCCTCACGGAAATGTTTTCGTTCTTTGTTTTGTTTTCTTTGGGTAATAGGCAGTTCTTAAACTATTTTTTAAACAGAACAAACGTGAGTTTACCTCAGTCATTTGGCCACTTTCCGGTATTCCAGATCTCATTGCAAATTCTAAGAATTACTTCCGTCCCTAATTCTCCTATTTCTTTGAGTGTTTCTATTATTCCATCTTCTGCTTTTCTCATATTTGAGGTTTTTTTTCATAATTATTATGAATGAATATTGGTGTAGATGTTGCCAAATCACTAGAAGAGATAGAGTAACGAATACTGAAAGAGAGCTTATGGGCACAGACATTGATATCCTGGAAACTATAGAATGCAAAAAAACTGAAATGACATGGCCATGTAGAAAGGAAAAATGATTAAATATGGCCAAAGATAATGTTACAGTCGATCTGTATCCCCACCAACCGTAGGAAAAGGGGAAGACCAAGAAGATCAATGGGACAAAAAGTAAATGGTACAATTGGAAGATAGGGTTCAATAGCTGTAATAAACTCGTTATATATATACTTCTATTTACAAACTTGAGACTCCTATTAGTTAAGCGCAAACTTAGTTGGCTGGTAACTTTTGTCCGACCCACGCGTACCCATACCGACCCTTTTGTCAGCGTTTTGAGTAAGGGTCAATATGTTCTTTCGGTTAAATCTAAAAATAATATACTATTTTATTTGTGTTAATAAAGATTTTGTCTTTTGTAGCAAATCAACGTTCTTGTACTGATTCAAGAGAATCGGATCAGTTAAGAACACCTCTAGTTGCGTGGGTGATGTAAGAGTATGCTGCCAGCCGAAAGCAAACCGGTACTACGCTATTTGTGAAATCTCCGATCGATCTATTGAATTTGATGTCTAATTACTAATTACCGTTGCACAAATCTCAAGACGTGAAATTAAATAGGTTTATTGGTCTACCTCTTGCTATCGGCAACGTCTATAAGGATTACAGTGTTGAAATTAATGTTATTTTTTTGTTTTCTGCTTATCTGAGCAAAGTTGTACTTTCAAATACACAACAAAAAGATCTTCGATGTTATACTACAATCTATCGCCAATTTATAAACATTTAAATCTAATAATTTCTTAATTAATTTTTTTTTGAAAACGATTTCCTGATTCTAAATCAAAACGGCAAATAAAAGATATAAAATACAATTCTCAATAGTAATACCACTAGTGATTCAATTTTCGCGATGTCTGTCGATTTACTTCTAAACGAAACTGAGTTGCTTGAAAACACTTGGTGTTTTCTTTAAGAAACTCAGTTTAGTTTAGAAATAAAAGACACGACTTATAAGCTAAATTAAATCACGAGTGGTATTTTATTAGACTATTTCATGAACAAAGTGATAGGTCAAAAATTCAGTAGAATGAGAGGAAGGAATTTAGTTAGTCTTTCGTTGTTATTTTCTGCATCTAATTTGTAGTTGCGATCCACACATAACATCATAAATTGTCTCCATATATAAGATTTAGATTTTCTTGTGTTACTCGGTATATTTTCTTCAATGTTTTGGTTTATAACTTCGTTTGAAGTACCACCGAAACGACTCATTTTGACGTATACAGCTACAATAATTTTTTTGGCAAACGTCAAACTTTGCTTTGCGATCGGTATCCATGGTTACGTCGTTGAAAACACGAAGCTGATAGACCAATCAGAATTGAAAGACAGTTGGTGTTTTCGCGATAACACAAGCTGTCTTTGGTTTGTGATTGGTCAGATTATGTGAAAATTTTAAGATGAGTGAAATAGTCATTACAATCAATTTTAATTTAATCCCATATAAAATAATATTTGACAATCTATTAATATTAAAATTATCTATTATCAAAATCTAAAAAATATTTAAATCTTTCTAAATATGACCAAATGTCTTAAATTTAGTTTTTAGGGTAAAATAATTTTGTTCCAGTGTTGTTCCAATTTTCCTATGTGTTCGTCATAAAAAAAATTATATATATATATATATATATATATATATATATATATATATATATAAACTTTGAAAAATAAAGGCAGATAAGCACAGTTTTATTAATCAAATCTTGCCCAAGTACTTTCGCTCACTAGAGCATTCTCAGTGACATCTCAAAATTAACAATAAAGTTGAACATAACACTACACTAAACAAGGACAAACAGTTTAAAATTATTTAAAATAGTCGAAAACTACATTTTTGTCGACAGCTTTGGGACATAGTCACAGTTGCACAATACAAAAGTCACTCATTTCTGAGTCCTCTTCTGTTCTGGGTTACCTCTTTTTGTGGCATAATCATTTTATACCCACAAGCTGGGACAAAATGCTATGAGATCAGACAGTATGTGATATTTAGAAACTTAAAATGGAAACATGGGAATCAACATTGATGATGAAAAATTAAATCACTTACGCTTCGCTGACGATATCGTGCTGATTTCAGATAGTCTCTAAAGAAGACTAAGATTTGGTAAATACTCTAAACTCTGATAGGTTAAAAAGTTAACCTTAAGAATCTATGTTTATGACAAGTGCATAAATCTAGTTCGTTTATCTTATAAACATTTAAGCAACGAATTTCCAGCCAGAATAGGTCGAGATAAGCAAACCTATGCATTGTACAATTAAAAGACTAATAAAATTAGCATGGGCAGGTTTCGGCTGAGTGTATAAACGAATATGCCGATATGTCTAAAAAGGAAGGTTTTTGAACAATGTGTGTTACCAATGTTGACTCATTGTACAGAAACTTTAACACTAATTAACTGGAAAACAGAGTTACTCAGCCAGCGGTGGATCGGTCGATGTTAGAATTAATTCTAAAAGAGTTCCAAATATCATTATAAGAACCGGACAAGGCACTACGAATGCTGCAGTACACATGAAGTAAAATTGGGTCTAGGAGTAGACCTCCGACATGGTGGAGGAATAATATAAAGCAGGTTACAACAAACTCAATCTACGCAGCACAAGATAGGAAACACTGGTGACAACCGAGATAGAACTGCTTACATTATAAGTCATAATTGTCTATTAGCATTCTTCACTGCTGAATAAATGATTTTTTCAGTCGTATTCCTTACTCCAAAATAAACTTTCTATCTCTCGATCTCTACTTACTGCGTCCTTTGCTGTCTTGATTTACAACCTTTATCTCTCACAACATTCATACTAATTTCAATATTATATTTCTCCGATGCATTCATATATGTAAGGTAGTCATACCGTACAAATCTAAAGTCAATTTAAAGTGTCTGTTCTCCAATATTTATGATATTCCCAGATTTAATTTATACTGTTCTCGATCTTAATGTTTTATTCAACCGGTTCTATTGAGAAGTTCTTTTTTAGCTGTATTAATAATGTTTGTGTAGCTAGTACAAGTAGTATGACATTGTGTTTTATTTTCAGATATTATACAGTGTTGTTCTATACTAGCTTTTATGTTATTTAGAATTATTGTAAGACGGTTTGAAGGTGTGTTCAACGAAGACCTGTTAAATTTCGGATCTCTTCATTTATAGTCTTTGAAGTCTTCGCATAATGCCTCGTAGGTAATACTACTTTGTCATTTACTGCTTATAAGAAGCCGGTTAAATATTGTTACCTAAAGTTAAATATAAACCATAATAATGTCTATTATTTAATAATATCAGTGCTAATTTGGAACTTTGTATTCTATCTTGGATAGTATTTGTTCTGTTACTTACAACAAATTTTTTTTACAATTCTGTTATATCCTTCTTTTATTATCCAAAAATCTCCTTTTCCCGATATATATATATATATATATATATATATATATATATATATATATATATATATTTATATATATATATATATATATATATATATATAAGATATATGTAAAAACTCAACAGTCTTCCGGGTTGAACCTCGTCGATTATCATTGCGCCGAGCTTTCCACATCTTCTTTGGTGTCTTCTTCAGGGCTTCCGAGGTCTCAGTCTCTCGAGCCCCCAGACACTACTACAGTGATCACTAACCAATGCATTACTGCCACTGGGAACAGAAGATGGTTCATTTATACCGTCGATGGTGACTTGGTTTGGGTGGAGGTTGGCACGTGGATTGGCGCGAACATTTCTGACAGTCTGATTTTGATTCCCGGGTGGAGCGGACGATATTTTCTGTATGAGAGGTCTCCATGTCGAAGGTAACTGTATGCCGTTATCTTCCGTCCGGCTCGCGGAGATAAGAATACGGCCGGGGTCAGAAAGCCCTGCCTGTCGTAAGAGGCGACTAATGGGTAGGAATTGAGAGGTGGAGAGCCGTCGCTTGAGGTGTCGGGTTGGTAGAAACGCACACGGTCGCTTAGGCGACACGGTCACCGGTCTACATTCCTAGTATCCGAGACGAGACTCTCGTGGGACCACTCTACTCTCATTCCAAAAGAGCCTGACGAGGTTGAACGAGCTGGGCCCGTACATACCTCTCCTGGCCTTGTGTCAGGCGTGGTGTGGGTACCCCGGCACATACCCGCCGGGAGATTTAAGAGTGGTAGAGGAGAGATCCTCGGCGGCGACCTGTCTACGTGCGAGGTGGAAATTTATCCGCCTGTCGAACCTATCCGCCCGGGGGCGGGATAACGGGTAGGCGAGCTAATCGCAACACAGGTACTACAGGGAAGGTGGAGCCCCACGAAACGTTTATTTTTGCATACGTGGCGTGGCACCTTTGGTGTCGGACTCGTAGGGGCAGAGGTTTCGTTAACGGTCGTATAGCCGACAGGCCAGGTAGACCAGGGCTCAATTTTTTTTTGTTTGGAGGGCACAAAGCGTTGCAATGTATGCCGTTATCTCTTTTATTGAGACAATTGGGCCTTTTTTCAATTTCTTGCTTCTCGGATACTGCTTGGTTTATAAAAGCGAATAGAGGCTATGGTTTTGGAGTTTTTAAAATCAATTGTGTGACTTCTTTGAAGATGATGTTGACCTAGAACTGAAATTGAATCGGAACTGCGAACAGAAATGGTATGTTAATAAATCCTATTTTGAATTCTACGATTTGTTTGGCCTATATAGGATCGGGGGCAGTCTGCACAAGGAATTTCATAAACTCCGTGTTGTTCATTCGGAATATTGTCTTTGATTGATCGGACAATATAGATGAAAGTTTTTGTTGGGGATAAATATTGTATTTATTCCTCTTGATTTAAGAATTTTGTCGATTTTGTCAGTGACACCTTAGATGTAAGGAAAAAAAGCTTTCGTATGATAAGGGTTAAAAGCTTCAAAGATACGAATAGCAATGATGATTGCCAAACTCCGTAGCGGAGAGGGCACTTGAAGAAGAAGATGATAAGGGACTGTGTCTTTGGGTTTAGATTGAGTGGGAGATTGATGTCTGTCAATTGGCTCCAGTACTACCAGGAAGGAACTGAACGCCTCCACAAAAAACGTGATTTACTTTCACCGTACAGGATCATCGACTTCTAGTTACTGCTTTCGATTCAGATAAAAAAGTTTGAACTAGCAATTCATTCGTGACAAAATATCGATTAATCCTCCTGTAAAATGATCTAAGATCTAAAAAGGAATGAATCAGAGGAGTAACCACAGTGGTAGATGTTAGAGAGGATACAGTAAAACTTTACTTTACTTTTACTTTAAAAATTTGCGAGAGTTAATTAACAATATAGAACAATATGCCATACATACAGAATGCTCCAAAAGTCGGGAAACGCATAATTATCTCTTAAATAGATGGTCCGAATTGTACAAAAACCGGAACACGCCTTTCTTGGAATCCTGGTATCCTGGTTTTTGTAAATTCGGACTATCCATTTGATATGAATGGATAGTCCGCGATTCCAGACATTTGGTCCACTCTTTATATTAAAGCAGTAATTCCTATAAAACACCTTTACTAATATTATGATTCTTTTATTATAAATGCTTTCATACACGACCAGCATTTATTCAATTATAGTGACGCCAGCCACCGTTAGATATCAAAATATGAGGGTAATATTTTATCGAATTCAATTAAGGCTAAAAGGGCACGTATATTATATGAAGTAGTACTTTATATTTAATACGCCTATAAAGCTTAAAATAGCAAAATCAAAAAATATAACAGAGCCGGCCTTAATATAGTAATATGGAACGTCAAGGAGGGATAGCGAACATTAATATAATGATCTATTATTGCTTCTTCGAGGACATGGATCACGTATGAAAACAAAGACTAAATGATTATCAAAGGAATTAGGAACTAGAATAAACTCCTGTGAGAAATTTTATGAAATTCGTCTAATATTGAATATTCAGTCAGAATATACGATGTTGCGCAAGATCTAATACTGGCAGATCGTCATATGTGTCGTTTGGTGTGAAGAAAAATTAAACTGCACTGTATTCCGACACCCGAAAAGCTTAAAACAATTGAATGCTATGCTTCTGAAAATATTTTTATTTAATGGTTATTATTATTTTTGAAGTTTAGATTTATACTGCTGAAAATAACGTAGAATTGTTAATTATAAACAAAACTTAATCAAAAAACAGGAGATAAATAAATTCCATTCAGCACACCACGTAATTAATGGGTTATTCGCCACTCAATCCTGATTTGGCATCAACGTGTTGTTTTATTTACTGTCCATCGATAATAAGTTGTATCCAGACATTAAAAGCAATTTCTTGACCTCTTAATATCGGTTATTCGTTTATATGGCATATTTTGTAGTTCGAAATGCCAAAAGTGCATTCAATATATTTGATATTTATGAAGAATATGTATAAAGCACATCATTTCATGTTTTCATGGTGCATATATGTTTTTACTTACTATTTACACAATATTTCCAGAGTCCAGTACTGACCATCTGCTAAAAATATCCTTAGAGGTCGCTAGATGAAACACGAGTGGTCCCGAAACAGTTAACTGAGTACTAGTAAGGCGATTTGAGCCTTAGGAGACAGATATCTCCTGCTAAAAACTTCCGAGACAGAGTCGAAAGTTCGGCGTAGCAAAAATCGAAGTGTAAACTGGAAACTGATTACGTTTGATATAAATGTTTTAAATAATTAATTTTAATTATAACAACCAATATACATATATATCTTTTTCCTTCAGTTGATGAAACATGCCTCCTGAGAGGCGTCGGTGATAAGTTTTCTGAACTTTTATCCATTTTCCTGTCCCTGGTAAATTCTCTCATTTCTCTCATGGTTTTTCAGGGTTTCCTGCCTTTTCGAGTATTTGTTGGAGCCATGTTTTCCTTTGTATTCCTTTTTTTCTGCTTCTTGCTCTTCTTGTTTCGTGCCCTTTTGACCAGACTATCTCCCATTCTGGAAATGTGTCCGTACCAACTTAGCTTGTTATTCTATATAGTGTTTATTGAGGGTTCCTGTTCTAATTCAGTTCTTATTTTCTCTTTCCTTATTCTATAAAATTTTGTTATTCCTAAAGTATTTCGTCTCTGTTGTGTTTACCTTATGTCGTGCTTCCATCCACCCAATGACTCTACAGTCCAATTCGATCCCTGGTCTCCCTCGGTAAAACTCCACCATTCTCCTCCACGATAGGCTGCCAAGGAGATTTCTGGCGTCCTCACATCCCTGTCCACATCATCCTCCCATCGCTTTCTCGGTCTTCCAATAGCTCTCTTTCCCTGCACTAACTGTCATGCTTAGGTTGTTTTATCCATGTTTCACTTGTGTATAGTATTACTAGTTTGGCTATAGCAATTACTATTTAAATGGGAATAAGCCACAATTAAAGGTTAAAGTACGTTTATTGACGTTTCAATTTCCACTTCGGAAATCGGAAAAAAAACAAAATTTGTTTAATTTACTAATGTTTGTATTTTGAGAACGATTTCCGAAGTGGAAATTGAAACGTCAATAAACGTATTTTAACCTTTAATTGTGGCTTATTCTCATTTAAATACTAATTAATTTAAAATGCCACAAGAAAATAGCTTCAGAACAATAATTATCAGTCTATACTTTACAATTCTAGTACTTGTATAATTTAAAAACAACAGATAGCATGCAAATAACTCTATAATTTTTGTACGATATTTTGTAACCATTTATTTTCTTCTGGTCCAATGTACTTTACTAACTAGAGGCCAATATTGTCACTTCTGCTAGCTTTTTTTTATCTTTAGCTTCTTTATTGCTTCTTTCAATTCTTTCTCGCCGTCATCAACCTCTTCCTTATTATTTCTGTCATATTCCTCATTTAGTTCAAATTTTTATGCCAAAATTTTAATATATCATTTGATTTTGTTTGAATTGGCTCCAGCTTTCTTTCTTCACCTTCCCTTATTAATTTTTTAACTTTGTCTCTGAGTTCATGATATTTACTTTTGTCCTGCTCGTTTGTTGCCTTCATATATTTTGTTTATGCTTATTTCTCCTTCTTAACTTCTCTTTTTATATTCTTGTTTCACCATCTTGTCCCTTTGTTCCTTTTTCTCAATATAGTCATTGCGCATACTTTCTCTGACGTTTCCAATAATAGTTTTTTTTTAATTCCGCCCATCTATCTTCTAGGTTCCATTCCTTTTATGATTCTTGTAATTTTATAAATTCTTGTTCCGCCTTAGCTTGGTATAGTTCACGAGTACTTCTTTCAGTCAACTTAGCTTTCTCGGCTTTCTCTAACCTATGATTTGTGCCCATTTTTGCGTATTTATCCGTTTGAATATTCTTTATTAGTCGTTCCATTTCCCCCGCGTAGACGATGTAGTCTATAATACTTTTCGCATCCCTTCCTTCTTCCACGAAAGTACATTTGACTTCTTTTAATTGTTTCCATGATATATTCCAGATCTTCATATCATTTATCGTACAGAATTCTACCATTCTTTCCGAATTTCTGTTCCTTAACATCTGCTTCTATACAGATAACATCTCTGTTTATATCTCTTCCCACTCTTAAAAAGCTTACAGTGTATAAAAATTCTTTACGATTTATAAACTAATTCAACACATTCCTTACCTTACATATATGATGTAGTAATGGAGAAATACATACCTGAAACCAAAAAAGTGGTAATTATTAAATCATATTGGCTTTCATAACAATTATATTCGCAATCAATTAGTATAGTCTGGATAATAATACTCTTTATTATAAGAATAAAATGTGTATTCAAAGAAATTATCTATAGATATATTTTAATCCATCTATATGCTTCATAATATATGTAAATGTGAAGCTAATATTTTAATGACTACACCAACTAGATTTCTTCACAACTGCTGCTATTTTTTATTATTAGTAATGGTGCACAGATGAAGATGTTTTTTTAATTATTTACCGTAACTTTACATCTACTTTATTGATAAAATCAACAGAATTCTATATACTAATTCGAGTATCAATACCGAAAAATATTTATTTTTTCATTACAAGGGATGAATTATAATTTCTCAACGAAATGAAATAATTGATATAACAGTGGACACGACTCATTTGGCTAGAAGAGTTAAAAATGGCATGTTTCAAATGAGCTCTCTTGTTCAGACTATCGACACATATATTTTGAAATAACAGATAATAAGCCTATCAAGGAAACTTATCGTAGACCTGGAATATTGTTTAGGCTTTTAGGCAGGGTCAAAGGGCCACACTGGACCTAGAGATAACTGCCAAACAATTTCAAGAGGTTACTGTCATGTCATCGTTCGAATGAAGAAAACCTTGCAAATCAAAACGTCAGGCGAAAATTTAATCCTCTAAACGTTATAAAAGTCTGAAGATGGTGTCCACTTTTGTCTAGTTAAATCCAGAATTGTCAATACCTATAGCTTAAATAGTTTTGTTTGTTTTTAAATGGCCTTACAGGTGTACATTGATAAGCATTTGAATATTCCTGAGGAGTAATCTGAGAAGAATTTTCATATAAGTGAAAAAGTGGTTTATAACGTCTATACTTTGCTGAAAAATTTACTGTAACTACGTCATAATATCTATTTGTGGAATATATTTATTGGTTTTAGAAAATAAATAAGCTACTATAATTTTTAGCATTATAATTGATGACCGTCTACAGATGAGCATAAGGGTTTACGTCAAGTTTTTTTGGGTAACTTAGTTTTTGAAGCAAAATTATTTTTCATTTTGTTTTTGCAGATAAATATCACCTGACTATATTATGGTAAATTTGTATCGTCGGTGAATAAAAGAAAGTAGTCGTAAAGTATATGATCTTCCTAAAATGACTGATGAAGAAGTATTTCAAATATTAGATTCAGTGGAAAATGATTATTCATCTGACACTGATGGTGATTTTGATAGTGACGATAATGTCGGAGATCCCGATTTCCGTCCTGAAGACTCGTTACAACCCAAATATGACGAAACCACTCAATCCGCTGAGTCTCATTGTCTGAAGGAAATGGATGCTGCAAATTCCGAGGATAACTTTATAAATGCCAATTTATCTCTGAATTGTAGCAGTATTGATGAAAAAGCTATTCCATCAACATCATCTCCTATTATAACTTGTGCAGCCATGTCATTAACATCGTACTATGCTGAGACTACTGCAGAAATTTCATTGCGAAAATGTCCTGTTAAAACTACTTACTACAGTTATTGCAACACAATTACCGTTAAAATTACCATATACCACATACCATTTTGTGCAGTGATTACTGTTTTTCCTTCTTTTCCAGAATTACAAGACATTGACATCAAGTCCCCTGAATTCAAAAACATAACATGGTGAAAAAAGGAATTCAACTACATGTATATGAAATAGTTTTCCGTGGTGACAGCTCTTTACCTAGAACATTGCAAGATCTAAAAACAGCTATACAATGTTTGACTTATTTTTGTACTAAAGACATTTTCCAGTTGATTGTTAAAGAAACAAGTATAGCTGCCCTTCAAGAGAATATCACCACGTTTTCTGTCACTGAAGTACAAATTCCACAATATATTGGAATACGGTCATGTCTAATAAACCAAACCCTGTCACTCCAAAAGTAGTGAGGGAATATTTATCTGCGCATGAATGTCTTCTTCTTCTTATGGTGCCTTATCCAATTAGTGGATGTTGTTCTGGCATACTCCTCTCGGTCTTGTGTGGCTCTAAAGAGTGCATGGGCATCGAGGTTTGTCCAATCCCTTATGTTTTTAAGCCATGAGTATTTCTTTCTTCCGATGCCCCGTTTTCCTTCTATCTTCCCTTCCATACCTAATAAGCTTTAAAAACTGGTACTTGGAATTTCGAAATATATGACCCAGATAAGCAGTTTTTCTTCTTTTGAAAGCATGAATGTCAATACGCTCAAAATGAAAAGAGACCTTAAAATAACTTTACAGAGTGCACTTTCCTGAGTCTAAAACAAAACTGATATTACTAGACACATGATAGTCAATCATAATATGGTTCTAGGGGAAAACTGGCTTGTGGAAAAGAAGTGGTAAACCAGGAGGCTCATAAGGGTGGCTTTTATACCTAAACCTGGCAAAACCAGATAGGAAAAAGCAAATTCTGATGTCATTCGTACTAAAGATTCTAAAAAAACTGTTCTATAGGCACATTAGGGATGGTCTATTACCATAAATCCGATAAATCACGGACAGTGTGCTTATTCTCTCTACGGAAAGAGCACTTCACTCGCTGTAGTTTTAAACAGATGTAATTGAACCTTAGATGAACTTTTAAACTTTGTGCATTGCAAGCATAAGTTTTTGATTTCAATTACTTTTAAGAAAATTTTCTCTATCATATCGATCTTTACATATACATATGGTATCTCTGATACCATATTAATATTGTTCAGCTATTCTAGTTAATACATTTCGAGGACCTTTTGAATTTTTTTTATATAAATATATACTTCCGATTCAAGCATTACAACGTTAAGAAACATTATACAATATTTCAGGCAATTCCGTCTCTGAAATTGAGCGAAACAAAACAAAAATGAATAGTTTAGATTTACAAAGGTTGTGGTTCTGTGTCATTTCCCGTGAGATTGTCTATGGAGCCATTGTATTTACACAACCATACTTTTTACACAATTATAATAAAAGAGAAACCATTTATATGCGGGTGAAAGATATCGCATCGGCACCTGCGAGATATTAATACGATAATACAAAAGAGGTCGTATTTAGGATTGATGATGTTGATAGGGGATTTCAATCTAACGATTCGCTATTGGAAGCTCATTCTATATTTTTAGAGAATGCTAACAATCGATCTATTCAGTATCACTAGTAATTAATGCTAATAAATGCATGTATTGTTGCTTCTACGTACACACTATTTTCCTTTTTTTGTTTTTATTTTTTTGATAATTTCATTTATAACTGCTATGCCGATACCTTCTACCTTTATTTTACCATTAACTCGAATTAACCTTTTTTGTATATATATATATATATATATATATATATATATATATATATATATATATATATATATATATATATATATATATATATATATATATATATATATATAGATACATCTTTAGCACAAAGTCAGGCCAAGAATAGTAAACTGAATGCACAAATCCAGGCCAGTGCCGCAATCCCAGACCATATAAGCGGCCTGGAATTGTTTCGGTTTATAACTCGCTTGTTAGTAACGTTCAGGTCACCAAATTTGGTCAGATTAAATCTGCCGCGCCACAGAATCTGGCGAATCCACAGCAAGGTTGATCTAACCTGTCTCAGTATAGTTATTTCAAATTTTACTGTGGTCTGTATATGTATCAATAGTCATTTTGTAATGTTCAAAATGACCGCTTGGAACGCTGATTTTAACGAATTTGTATAGGTATTTCAATTGACAAATCCGGGCCAGTAAAATTGGCAACACTGCTATTCTGTTATTCCCGATCGAGTTTTCAATGTTTTACCAGGCAACTGAAACTGAACGCATTACGTCAGTGTAAGTGCGGTGCAAATCCTAGCCATGTCGCAGAGAGCAAATAATGTATTGAGGTTATCCCTTATGAAACAAAATAACGGTAAGTATAAAATTAGTTATATTTCATCTGACGTAGTATAATTATAATTTTTTAGCCCGTGCTTTAGAAATATCTCGAGAATGGAATATTACTTATTTTTACAAAATTTGCTAATGGACCTTATTTGTTAAAATTATTTTTAAAATTATTATTCTTCTGGAAATACCTGAAGTAGATTCCATTTTCACTATATCAAATAAAATGCTACCCTTTTTACTTATTTTTTAAATTTTTCCTTTATTAAGGTATTTTGTTCAAGGTTCCCCATATCTAAATTCAATATTTTGCCAGATATTTTTTTAAAGGTTGAAAAGTGGTATTACATAAATAATAATAATTGCTCCGTAAACAGGTGCATTTAGAACTTGAAATTTTTAAACAGAGTGAGGGACGAAGCACAGCCTTGTAGAAGTCATTTTGTAGTCTTAAATGGATTAGACACTTTAATTCCACATTTAATAGCTACTTTGTTTTCTTTGTATAGTGCTTTAACTGCTTCTATTAGTATTTGAGAGATTCCGAGATCATTCATTGCTTCCCCTAATTTGATTCTAGGTATTGAGTCACACGCTTTCTTTAGATCGACCAAAACCAAATGGACTGGTCTACCTTTCGCCATTTTTTTCTTTATTAGTTGTTCCAATGTGTAAGTATGCTCTAGGCATGATTTTACTGTGAACCATGCTTGGTCTTCTCCAATTTTTCCTCTTATTTCAGTTTCTAACTTTTCCTTAATAATTTTTCCGTAAAGTCTACGGTTATGTGTACTACTATACTACTATTATATGTATATGAAAAAGAAACGATTATTTATTTGGCTATTTGGCTATTTTTTATTTTTTGCACTATGTCAAATAAAAAATTAAGAGGGGATCCATTATAGTTGAAAACCCTGTACATATTAATCTTGCAAACTATTTCTTTATTTGTATAATTATACTATATTATATAATTTATTTTATTATAAAGAGTTCAATAACGAACCGAAAATATATTTCTATTAATTTTTATCTGTTTAATCTAGGCCATTTTTGGGCGAAAAAGGAAACATGATGATGATGATAACTTTGGAAAGGATTTCTTTCTTCTGTTCTTTCTTCTTAGCCTTCTGTCGTCCATGTTTGGACATAGGCCTCTCCCAACTACTTCCACCGGTCTCTATCCTGAGCAACATATTTCCAATTTGTTCCGGCTATTCTTTTAATATCATCAATCCATCTCATCTGTGGTCTTCCTCTTGGTAGTTTACTTTCGTAAGGTCTCCAATGTTGTATTGTAGTATTCCAACGTCGGTCTTTTTGTCTAGCAGTGTGGCCCGCGAAGCTCCATTTAAGTTTGGCAATTTTTGTTGCTATGTCCTCGACTTTTGTTTTAGATCTTACCCAGTCGTTCCTCTTTTTATCTGACAGTCGTATACCTAACATTGCTCTTTCCATTGTTCTTTTTGTTGTGGCTAGTTTATTCATGTTTGCCTTGGTTAGGGTCCAGGTTTGACATCCATATGTCATGATAGGAAGGACGCATTGGTTGAACACTTTGCTCCTCAAGTATTGAGGTATTTTGCGGTTCTTAAGTATCCAACTAAGTTTTCCAAATCCTGCCCATGCTAGTCTTGCTCTTCTAGTAATTTCCGTACTTTGGTTCTCTTTGTCAAGCCTCAGGATTTGGCCTAGGTAGATATATTCCTGGATTTGTTCTATCTCACTGCCATTTATAGTTATACGTCTGGGGTCATCTGTGTTTGTCATTATTTTTGTTTTTTCATATTCATTTTTAGGCCGACGTATTGGGAGCTGGCTGCTAGTTCCCCCATCATAATTTGCAGTTCCTCGAATGTTCTCGCTATAATCACTATGTCGTCAGCGAATCTGAGGTGGTTTAACTTGTTGCCATTAACGTTAATGCCATAGGTTGACCAATTTGTAGTTTTGAAGACGTCTTCTAGGGCTAGGTTGAAAAGCTTTGGCGATATTACGTCTCCTTGTCTCACTCCTCTCTTAATGGGGATCGGATTTGTATTTTCGTCTAGTTGTACTATCATAGTTGCATTTCCATATATATTATGTATTATTTGCCTATATCTCGAATCTATTCTACAATTATTAATAGCTTGTTCTATGGCCCACATCTCGATACTATCAAACGCCTTTTCATAGTCGACGAAGGCAAGAAATACGGGTAGTTGGTATTCATTTGCCTTCTCTATCAATGTTCTCGTTGTCAGCAGATGGTCTGATGTACTATATCCTTTGCGGAAGCCAGCCTATTCAACCGATTGGTAATTGTCCATTTTGTAGGTTAACCGGTTGTTAATAATTTTCATAAATAGTTTGTACACTTTACTGAGCAACGATATAGGTCTATAATTCTGTAGATCACATTTGTCCCCTTTTTTGTGTAAGAGTATTACTAGACTCTCGTTCCAGTCTTTAGGGATCTTTCTATTATAGAGACATCTATTAAATAGCTCTGTTAGTACCGGGATTTGTACTGTCTTGCTTGTTTTTGGAAAGGATTTAGATAATACAATATGTAGCCCTTCAATATGTTCAGAGGTATTCTTAATTTATCAATAAATTTTTTACAGTCTGCTTTAAATATTTTCCTTTTAGGACACCAAGTTGGATACAGAATTTTCTAAAACAAATTATTCAGCGTCATCTGTGATTATACAAATTCAACCAAATATATTTACATTAAAAAATATGGTAATTTGAAATTATTTTAAAATTATTTAGCAGATTTGCCTAAGTTTTTATGTTTTATAACGTAGAATCAGGCAAAAATGATCATTTGCATCAAGATCCCATTGAGACTGTTCCATGTCAATCTAATATAATTTCCAATTCATTAGTTTCAAACAAAAAGGTGAGGCATCTCTCTTTTCAGAATCAAGGAAACATTTCAACCTAACCATATTTTTTGGTATTCAATAATCGTGATTTTTTGTTTATTACAAGGAGTTATTACGAAAGTAAATGCAGGAAATAATACTATCTATGACAAAGTAAGTTTTAAACTAAATTTGTTTAATTTGTAATTTTAAAATAAAAAGACAGTGTCAACATCACTTTTTTTAGGAAAATGAAGAGGCTGATGGAGTCGAAAAAGTTACGGATGCAAGTTATTATGACAAATTCACATTTTGTTTCTATTGCGAAAAAGACGTGGACCATTTTTCTAGACATATTTTCACTGGCATTTTAATGAAATTAATGTTAAAAAAATTATGGGGGCTTCGCTTAAGTCAAAAAAAGAAGTCAAAAAAAGAGAGCTAATTACGTCTTTACGTAAAAAAGGAGACTTCTTAAGAAATAGAATAACTAATGTTGTAAGACGCGTAAAACGATTGGTACAAAGTGACACGTCTCTAAGAGACAGCTTCCTGCCCTGCACCTATTGCTTCGGTTTTTATAAACGAAAATCTCTCTTTAAACACACAAAGAAATGTCCAGAAAATAGGGAAATAAGTACTAAACAAAAGAGACAAACATCACAAAGTGATGGCCAAAGTGCACTACTGGTGAGTACGTTGTTTAAGCATGACAAGTTATTAGTTAAAGAACTATTTCCTCGAATGCGTGCAGACAAAACGAACTTAACCGCACAGCGTGACTTTTTAATTTGTCAATATGCATATTCTAATATGAAAGGCAGAAAAACTTAGGGAAATTTAGACTTAGTCTGTCAAAACATGCGTCGCTTGTCAACCATATTGCTCGATACAATGCTGATCTTGACAAACATGAATCTCCCACAGTTGCAATGACTTTTGGTACCCTGCTTAAGAAAATTTGCGATTTAGCCTACATCCATCATATTCAAATAGAAAATACCAACGATCAGAGAAAAGATTTAAAAATACTAAAAAAAATAATTGAATCGCAATGGTCTGACGAAATTTCCGCTCAAGCAGGATTAAATCTGAATGAGAACAAGTGGAATAAAAATGGTTTAATACCATTAACGAACGATATAAAAAATATTAACCAATTTTTGAAAGAATGGACTGATCGGGCTTTTCTTGATTTACAGAATGACAATACAAATATAATCATCTTAATTGATCATATAATTTACTTAAAGAAATAGTATATGCGCAAATTATACTATTGAACACACGCCGACATGCAGAGGTAGCTCAAATGAATGTTGACAAGTACCTTGCAATTAATCTTAGGATAATCTTTCAACACTTTTTGTTGAATTTTGTTGAATTCTTATTATCGCATTGTTATACGAGGAAAGCGAGGTAGGGGTGTACCAATATTGTTGTCCCCAGAGATGAAAAAGCATTTCGACTACTTTACTTCCCTACGAGACCAATTTGCAAACCAGAATAAATATATTTTTTATTCGGCTGGGCAAGGATTTTTAGATGGCACCAAAATTTTATACAAATATGCTGAAAAATGTGGCACAGATAACCCGAAATCAATTAGTGCAACTAAATTAAGAAAATACCTAGCAACTATAACCCAACTACTACATTTTGATGAGAAAGAACTGGAACAGCTGTCTCAGTTTATGGGGCATACATTAAAAACACACTTAGAGAAACATACACTAGAAACGATGACAGTGATGATATTACTAGCACGACAATACAGGTACCCAGTACAAGTAGTAAAATGAATTGTAGAAAAATCCCAATTGTCAGACATAAATGGAGCATTGAACAAAAAAGACTGATTGCACAACATTTTAAAAATAATATTAGGGAAAAAGACCCCCTAAAAAATTTGAAGTTGAAGCATTTCAAGAGCAGCAATCCGAAGAATTTCGAAAAATGGAATGGACCACCATTAAGGCCGTTGTTTTCAACATGTATAAGGGTAATTTAAATCAACCCACATAAATATTATATATTTTATGTGGACAGTATGCATTATACAATATGACTTAAATATCTTTAAATATTCTAAAAGTTAACATTTATTTGAGAATTATAATTTTAATTTAGTTATGTTTCTGACTTTTGAAATAAATACATAATTTTGGTTTTAATTCCTACTGACCTTTTAAATGTACCCACTTTAAATAATATTTTAGTATTAGAATAGGAAACTGAAAGCAATTTTTGGAAATTTAGGAAATTGAAGTTAAAAAAAACCTAAAATATATTAAAATCAGAAATTGAGGCGGCAATAAATAAGCTAAAATTTAAAAAAAGCAGAAGGGGAAGATGGAATAAAAGCTGAAACACTCACAGAAATGGGAGAATTAGGGACGGAAGTAATGCTTAGAATTTGCAGTGAGATCTGGAATACCGGAAAGTGGTCAAATGACTGGAGTAAACTCACGTTTAT
This sequence comes from Diabrotica undecimpunctata, assembly GCF_040954645.1. Lineage (NCBI taxonomy): Eukaryota > Metazoa > Arthropoda > Insecta > Coleoptera > Chrysomelidae > Diabrotica > Diabrotica undecimpunctata. The sequence goes on from NC_092808.1 coordinate 31,142,551, forward strand.
TCCCATATATAAAAAGGTTCTCCGACAGACTACAGTAATTACCGTACAGTAGCATTGATGTCTCATGCGAACAAAGTACTTCTAACCGTCATCAATAAATGACTAAAATTAATTCTTTTACCACATATTCCCCAAGAACAATGCGGATTCGTCCAAGGTAGAGGAACAAGAGAACACACTCTTAATATTCGTTAAATTATCGGAAAATCTCGAGAGTTTAACATAGAAACATATTTGTGCTTTATTGACTACTCCAAGGCCTTCGATAACGTAAAATGAGATAAAATGTGGCATGTACTTAGAGAAATGCATGTACGTAACGAAACTTAATATATTTATTACACAAACTTAATCTAAATAACACCGCTGATGTAAGAGTCAATAATATGGTTTATTATATTATATTTATTATAATTCAAGTGGAGGATGCGAAGACGAGATCCGTAGACGCATCACAATGGCCAGATCGGCAAGAACCAAACTCACAAAGATACAGAAGAACACTGACATTATAAAAAACACAAAATTACGCCTTTCTCGAGCATTAATATTTCCTATCGCCACCTACGCTTCAGATACTTGGACCATCAAAAAAGCAGATTCAAAGCATATAATGACGTTTGCAATGTGGGTCTACCGTAGAATGTTGCGCATACTATGTACCGCGCATCGCACAAATAATTAAATACTAGCAGAACTTAATATAAAAACTAGACTACCACTATCAACCAAAATATACTGAGATATTTTGGATTTATATGTAACTAGAAAAAGAGAAGGCATGGAACGAATGATAGTTGAATAAGGCAAAATATCCAGAGGAAGATCTCCAGTACGATGGTCGGACCAAATAAAGGACATGACTGATTACTCACCCTCCGAAGCAGAACAATACGCAGAGAAGAGAGATAATTGGACAGAAATAGACAAACAAATTACATTACGCCACTACATCCTTACGAAGGAGAAAAGATAGAGAAGGAGGGCATACCAAAACTCTATAAATTCTCTTATGAACATTTACACTCATCATATTCTTTTTTATATTAACACAGTAATCAATACACAGGTTTTTTGTTATACGAAGTCGATAAAATAAGTTTGGCAACACAGCCGTGGCCTGGGTTTATACTATTGGATACAAAATTTTGTATACCCTGGTCTGACTTTGTAAGGAAAGTCAATTGGACTGGGATGGTCTCTATTTTTAGGTCGATATACAAAACTTTTATGGATGAAAAAATTAATTGTATATTGTGATTTCCATGTGCAACATACCTCATTTGAATATTTATACACCGCATTTTTTTGTCTATCTATATTAGAAAGTGGTGGCCCGGGATGATACGTAGGACCGATTGGCCTGGTTTTGTACTAGAGATGTATATATATATATATATATATATATATATATATATATATATATATATATATATATATATATATATATATAAAACCTAGAGCTAAGATTAATACTATTACCAAAATTACCAGAATTAATATTAAATACAACAGTCTTCCGGGTTGAACCGCATCGATAATCATTACGCTGAGCATTCGACATCCTCTTTGATGTCTTCTTCAGGGCTTCCGAGGTCTCAGTCTCCCGAGCCCCCAGACGCTACTACATTGATCACTATTCAATGCAATTGGCATTAATGCATTGGTAGTGATCATTGGTAATATAGTTTTATGTTATTTTATTTATTTTATTTGACTGTATTTTATTCCAATTTACATTATTTTAATTTAATTTAGTTAACTTTATTATTATATATAACTATTTTATTTTATTTTATTTAACTCTATTTGATTATTTTTAATTCTGTTTTATATTATTTATTGTTAATTTAATTTTATTTTGTTTTATTATATTTCACTCTATTTTATTATAATTTATTTTATTTTAGTTGCATTTTATTTTAATTTGATTTAATATTATTTTATTTTGTTTTATTTTGCTCTATTTTACCGTCTCATTGACATAATCTTCTCATATATGTTTAAACTTCATCGTTATCATTTGGAGCCGCAATACCAAATACTTTCAGCAATGTCGTTATGTCAAGCTATCAGTACTGACACCCGCCTTTAATACTCTTCTTTGTCAACCATTTTCCATCCACTCCTGAATGTAGGTCTCTCCCAATTGCTTCCATCTTTCTCTATCTTGCGCCAATCTAATCCACTGTTTGCCTGCCACTGTTCTTATGTCATCTACCGATCTTTTTTGAGGTCTTCCCATGCTTCTTGTTGTCGTCCTTGGTCTCCATTCTAAGATTCTCCGTGTCTACCTGTTGTCATTATATCGGGCTACGTGACCTGCCCAGCGCCATTTCATTTTTGCAATTTCTTCCACAATATCCCTAATCTTCGTTCTACGTCTTATCTCGGTGTTTCTAATCTTGTCTCTTAGTGATATTCCAAGCATGATTCGTTCCATTGCTCTTTGCGTTTCCATTGCTATCTTTTACAAATATATCAATACAAAATCATACCATAGAAAATGTTGAACATTATGTATATCTAGGTCATGTTATCAAACTGGGAAAACCAAATCAAGATGCTGAAATTAAAAGAAGAACACAACTTTCATGGGGCGCTTTCGGCAAATAACATATATCTTGAAAAACACCTCCATTCCTGTAAACTTAAAGAAAAAGGTGTATAACACATGCATACTACCAGTTTGTACTTACGGCTTGGAGACAGTAGCCCTTACCAAAAAATCTGCTAAAAATTAGAAACAACGCAAAGAGCAAAGAGCAAAAGAGCAAAGAGCAATTAATACTATTAATAAAGTACAAAATACTTCATGTCTAAAAGAGAGTTATTGCTAACTTAATTAAATTGTTATTTAAAGAATCCATAATACTCTTTTTACAATATGAAAGAATCATTTGATATAGCTAGTTTAGCTGGCGCAAATGATGAAGAAATAGAGTTGTTAAAAATACTTGAATCTTATCGGTATAACGTAAAACAATAATCATATTATATCAATACTAAAAAAAATATTCAATAAATAAAACAAAACATACCTACAACAAATTTGATCAAATATCTATATAAATATAAGTTAGAATATGTCTTTTTTTATTTCTACACGTAATTTGACAGGTAATGTCAAAATAAGGGATCTTTAAATAGAAGTTTTCTGGTCTGTATTAAATCAAATACAGACGGTGATTATTTTATTAAAGCACAGTAATAAAAAACACATAATTACGCATGCGTATATGTCAAAATAAAGGTGATTTTATTAAAGGATGACATAAAATACGTCTTCAATAACTCTCTATTTATTTTGTTAGTCATAACTTCCTTTGTTTGTCATAGTATGGCGCCATCAATTAGTTATATCGCGATTTAAAATGACACAAAAACTGTTTTTAAGGTCTTTTCGTACAATTTTTTGAAAATTATCTTTTACACAAACCTTCTCCTGATAATAACAAACAAAACAAAAAAATAATTATCCAATTTGGTGCAGTCGTTCTGAAGTGATGCCCGTACGTACAAACATTTCGGCGATTCATTTTTATTAATATAGATAGATTGCTGGTCTTCCTCGTCTCCTTTCTATGCTGTGGTATATAGTTTACTATCTTTTTTTATTTATTTACCTATTTATTTTAAGGTAAAAATAAAAGAATCATCGTACATGAATATGCATTTCCGAATCCTTTCCCTCCTTATACAATATGCATTTCAGGTAATAGGTAAGTATAAATCGTCGCTTAAAAAAACCGTTATATTCTCCTAATTTATGGTTACGCTTTACTATGTAACAATGTATGAGTAGTCTACGCATAATAGAGTTTAATACGTTCAAGAATTTTTCGCTACTGGTATTAAACTTTTACTGGATATGAATGCCTACACATTTAAACAATGTTAATGTACGGCAATCGACCGGTCACCGAGGAAGTATTTGTTACATAACAAGTAATGGTAATAAAAGATCTAGACGACCTGTGACCTTGATCACTTGTTCTGCCTCCGACTCCGGCGGAGGCCAAGCCGCAGCATAGGGGCGAGTGGCGGGTATACCGACGAAGCCATGTGGTCATTCAATAAACACTTCCAGGGTTTTTGAACTCGCGCCGTTTTTTGTTTGCTCGATCTATTATGGCTAGTAATGGCTGAGATTGTTTGCGGTGGGTCTTTGACTTTTTCAGAATATCATTATATATTAAAATAAGACTCTGTATGGACAAAACCTTATTGTAAAAATAATTAACCATATGCTTTGAGCATATGTTAGAATTAATATAAAATTAGCTAGTATAATTTGCATTTCTAAAATAACTATAATCCAGTGATTAAATTAGGTATTTCAGCTTAAATTCTGTATTGGCTACAATTTTTATTGAAAAACAAATAACACAAGAAACTGCAGTTTTAAGTGGTCGCTATGCTTATTAGAGAAAATTGTGTACGCCATCTATAGAAATAAATGGCGTATACATTTTTCTTTCATTCTTAAAATAAAACAGCCACGTCTTTTTAAATTTTTTTATTAAAATCAAAACTAAATATTTAACAACAATAACCAAACATAACATCTAAAAGAACTAATACATTATATTTGTTATATACTTAGGCCAATTACTATTCAAGCAAGTATGTACTGCGGTGACATGTTCTTTACAGGCTGGCTGATTACAAGTTTGGCATTTTATTGTTGTGATTTTTTTCTTCCGCACTAGACACATGTGTCTTTCTAGTCCTGGCTTAAATATGCGAAGAAATTGTTTGACATGTAAGGATAAATTTCTTATATTGGTTCTAGTTGGCCCTATGCGGTTCATGCGGTTTCATAAGAAGCATCACCAAATTCTACAGGATTTTTCACAGTGAATGCTACTCTCAACAGTTTGAATTTAAATAATCAATATTTACAATTAATCTACAATTATTAGTAAAAAAATAGAAGAAAATTACAAATTCTATTGTAAAATAGAATAAAACTAAAACATATTAACTTACAGTACAATCAAGAATTAGATCCATAATCATAATCACCGTTGTCAGTAACTTCATTTGGATTGTAAATGATGACTGGGATAATTGCTTCGATGCAATTTTCACGCATTTAAGAGATTCTTCTATTTTCCATCCAAGATTTTCCAAATAGCAGGATTAGCACTATTTAATACTTTTTGTCATGTTTCCAAAACTGCTGCGTTACTGTAACCGTTACGTCCAATATTGTTATAGTAGTAAATTTTGCATATTTCCCAAATTATGTTCAATGAGATTGAAATCACAATAAATTGTAAGGGGCAATCTTAACACAATTATGTCCAAAACTATGTATAATCTCGTCTACTATACATACTTTTGTTTTTCAGTCCCTTTGGCTAACATTATATTTTCATTCGTTAACCATTGTTTTATTTTATGTACTGTCCAGGAATTACATATTTCGAATTTCCGAATAATTTTTTATTTCACATACACCTCAAGAAACATCTCAAGAAAGGTAGACCATGATAAACAAGGGATAGAACCCTAGGAAACATTATCGAAAAAAGAGGAATAACATGGACAGAAGTAAGGACGCTGTAGTCCGTCTAGAAAGTATCCGGAATTTTATATTTTTCCTAATTTTAATAGATTTTCTTTTTGTAACATTTTAAGACAAAAGTAATGCATCAAGTAGGTTGTGCCGATAGTAGGTTATGGACAAAAACACCATCTGTCAAATATTGTTATTTGTAAACAGACTTAAGATTTGTGAAATAATGTCGCAAGTAGAAAAAAGAAAAGTGGTGAAATATTTATATAGAAAGGGGGCCCGAAATGTTAAAAAATTAGTGCAATTGACTGAACTTGGAAAAAATGCAGTGTATGAGACAATAAAGAGGATAAAAAATGGCATAAATATGAGACATAGACCAGTTTCGGGTAGACCGCGTAAGATTCGCAGAAACAATTTAAATGCTTTATTGGCTTTAGGACGACAAAATCCGCGCCTAGGGTTTCGAAAATTAGCGAACAGATTTGGAAATCAACAAAGAATAAAAGTGTGCCCAGAAACTGTCTGCATGTCACTGAAAAGGCTACATATGCAAATCATCTAAAACTCCTATCAAGATAAAATGTTACCTTTCAAATTTCCAAATTTCCCACTAAAATAATGGTTTGGGGAGCAATATCTCAGCGTGGTGCTACACCTCTCTGTATAGTTAATGGTACTGTTGATAGTGCGAAATATTGTGACATCCCAAATGGTTTTTTTTTAAATGGCTCATGTTTTATATCCAGAGGGGTGGCGTTTTCAACAAGATAATGTAAGATACCATACTTCTGCGAATACTCAAGCTTGGATGCAAGAACACGAATTGGCAACAATTCCGTGGCCAGCAGCATCTCCAGATCTTAGCCCCATTAAAAACATATGGGGACTGATGAAGATTGAAGTGGAACGAGCAGCGCCACGAGATAAAGAAGGTTTGATTCGGCCAGTTTTACAGGCCTGGAACACCATTACCGAAAATTATGGCCTTGATCTAGTTTCGAGTGTACCTGGACGTTTGTTAAGTGTTTAGATTTAAATGTAGGTTGTATAAGTAAATTATTTGTTAAAATTTGTATTTGTTGTATTGTAATTTGTATTTCTATCACTTAAAATTTGTATTTTAAGCGATAGAAATAAATACCGTAAAATTAAAATTCTGCTTTCTTTTTTCCGGATACTTTCTAGACGGACTATATATATATATATATATATATATATATATATATATATATATATATATATATATATATATATATATATATATATATATATATATATATATATATATATATATAATCGTATATAATCCTAGTTTTTTGCTTTAATCGATTTGAAATATTATTAGAAATGATAATTTAACTATGCGTAAACTTTAAAAGGTGGGCTAAATTTTCTATTAAACAATTTGGGGAAAAAAAGAGAAAAATTCAATGTTTTTTCTTCTTTTGTTGTTATATCTCTGCGGCTATACATTTTTAAAAAAATTTGTAATATTGAAAAAGTTTTACAATTAAATTTCCTATGAGACAAAATTGATTGCAAATTAAAAAAATAATTATTATAGCAAAATTAGCAATAACAATTTAAAAAGAGTCAAAAATAAATGTTTTTTTAATATTCTTTTAAGGTAGGTATTTAAGAGCAACATAGAACTTTTTTTTTTTCTAAACTTAAGTCAAAACTTCAGCAAGAGAATCGGATTTTATTAAAAAAACATTAAGATTGGTCAATTAGTTCCGAAGTTAAGTTGACCGGCATTTACAACAATAATGCGAAGGTTTGAGGTTTGTTTTTTAAACAAATACCTTTGTTGTACCAAGTACCTAGTAAATAAAAATTTTCACTTTTTTCTTTTGTGCAACTTGGTTAAAATGTTAATTTAAACTTTAAAACTACCGAAAAATCTGCGAGGGGCAGTGGTGGGGATAGCAATTTCATCAGTCTCAAAAATACTTTTAATAGACTATAATAATTATTTATTTTTTATATTTTTACGTATAAATGAATACTTAGGTACTTTCAAAATTACGACATTTTTTCTTCTTCTTTTTCGTCTTTTTTTCGTTCATTAAGGTTACAATATCAAGGTTAACTGTAGTATTTTTTTATTAATTAATCTTATTTATTCAATTGTAAATATTAATTCTAATTAAATATTAATTTTATCAATAAACTTCAACAAAAAATTAATTTACTAAATTTCGGATCGATTCCTTAAGTCATTTTCGATCATAACTTCGCAACTAATTGACCAATCTTAAGGTTTTTTCTCTTAAAATAGACTGAACTTTCGACATAAGTTTAAAAAAAAATGTTAATTGAAAATTAAAAAAGTTATTGTATTTGTTTTTTAGGTTAAAAATTGTACAGTTGTTAAAAAAAATCCGTAGGCTTTTAACTGATTTCAATTGTCCACTTTTATTTGAAACTTGAATGCCCTTTTATATGCAAAAAAAACTTTTAAGTATTTAAAACTTTTTGTGTTAGCTCTGCATAAGTTTGAAAATGAATAAATAAATTTTTTTCAAAAATAAAATTTAGAATGCAAAATTATTTTGCAATGACTACTTGATCGATTGTCATGAGTCATGATAGGCCTTACTCTTATTTTAAAGACTTATCGCTTTAGTTGAAGAAGGCCGAAGAAGAAAGAGTGGATGTTTCTTAGAGTGATGTCTCACGGATATGGAATAGGTTTCTGGAAAAAAAATCGATACAGAATAGAGCTCGCTTTGGTAAACCCTGAGTTATCAATAAACAACAGACTTCAGGCATGCTACAGGAGTCAGAGTATCGTTGGCTACAATAAGAAGAATTTTAAAGTTCAGTTTGATGAGTTGTCGACCAATGAGAGTTTCTCAGCTATAACCTAGACATGTTTGGCACTGCCTTCATTGCGCTCAAGAACACATACAGCTCCCTCAACAGTTTTGGAATTTGGTGCTTGTTTCAGACGGGACCAGAATCTGTTTAAATAATGATAGTCGGCGAATTCGTGTTTGGCGAGAACCAACAAGAGCTGCACAACTAGCCCGTCCTATACTTCCTTTCGCTGGTGGTAGTGTTTTGGAAATGTTTTGAGTAGGTATTATGGCAGCTGGACGCAAGAATTAGTGGATATTGACGGGTCTCTAACAGGAGAAAGGTACATCACACGGATTTTAGAACCTTATGTAAGATTATTGCGAGCAGCTGTGGGTGAAAATTTTGTATTTATGAATGATAACGCTTGCCCACATAGGACTCAAGCTGTTAATGACTATCTTAAGAGAGAAGGTATTCGCTGTTTGGAATGTCACCGGATATAAACCTCATTGAACATGCATGGAATCCTCCTATCCTATAACCCATCATAAACTTACAATTGCCTGTAGAGAAAAATGGGATAATCTGCACAGGAAATAATTGATTGACTTAGCAGTATTAGAGCTCGAATCCAGGCTTCTCTAGATGCCCGTGGTGAAAATATACGATACTAAAATTGATACATACATTTTAATTAAAAATAAATGTTTAAGTATCTCTTTTAAAACAAAAAATATCTATCAACGTCATATTTTTTATAAATGATCTGTAACAGTGGCTTCTGAAAATAGTTAATAATAGCGAAAGTTTTGTGTGATGCATAACTTTTGAAACTATGTGTATTCTATATACAGTGTGGCGCACCGAAAACGAAACAGAGGCATTTACTGGCAGATGATTCCTTTTTTGAAAAAACGCTCGGACCCGTCGATTTTGTTTTCGAGGGGGACACACAATTGGCATAAAATCACTTTAACATTTGCAGCCCCTTAAGCGGGGGTGGCATCATCCCTAAAATCTTAAATGAAAAGGGGGGTCGAATGATCCATTATTTGAAAGGTCTTTCAACTCCCTTTATAATGATGTAAAATTCATGTATTCAATTCAGTAGTTTTGGAGATTTATTGATTTAAAGTTTAAAGTAGACTTTAATAGGTACATCAAATTAGTTTGTACTTCTTTCAGAAGAAATTTGAGTAAAAGCATTTTCTTGATAAGTAAATGCTTTTATTTACTACGCCCATGGTTTATTAATAATAAAAATAGCAATTGAAGTGTCCTTTGTGACAAAAAAAGTTGTTTCTTGAAGAAAGATAAGTAGAGAATGCCACGTACTTATTTTAAATAGGAAATAGTACATTAGTTTGCGATTGATTTGACCAATCTTTGTTGTTAAAATATCATTTATTGCTTTATACATAAATTAACCATGGTATATTCCACGGCAGAAAGGGTTGAAATTATTGAAATATTTTTCGAAAATAATCAGTGCAATAATCAATAGAACAGCACAAATTTTTAATGAGCGACATGAGAACAATAATGTGCACCGAAAATATGTTCTAGAACTTGTAGCTAAATTTCGGGAAACTGGATCAGTCGCTAATAAAAAACGTAATATTGAAAATCCTATAAGGAACGAAGCAACAGAAGTGGGGGTTTTAGGGCAAGTTATTGTAGATCCTACATTAAGTACCCGCAAATTGCAAACTTCGTGTGGTGTTAGTCGACGTATTCGGATTCTAAAGGCCCATAATTTTCATCCGTATAAAATTCACCTTGTACAAGAACTTAATGAAGACGATTTTGATAAGCGATTAGAATTTTGTGAAGTTATGAGTGAACGAATTACAAACGATGAACAATTTTTATTTAACATTTTTTTTAAATGGCCAAGTAAATCGTCATAATTGTCGATATTGGTCGGACTCTAATCCCAGAATTTACCATGAGGTACACACACAGCAGCTACAAAAATTAAATGTTTGGGCTGGCATTTTTGGCGATCATTTGGTTGGTCGTTTTTTCTTACCTGGAAATTTGACTGGTGAAATGTATTTGGAATTACTGCAAAATGCCATAGATCCTGCGCTAACAGATATAATTGAAAATCAGAATGATGGTCGATACGTTGAGAATATGTTGATGTTCCAACAGGATGGTGCCCCACCACATTACGCATTAAGAGTTCGGCATTATTTAGATCAGACCTTTCCAGGTCAATGGATTGGTATGAGAGGTGCCGTTGAATGGCCCCCAAGATCGCCAGATTTATCACCTTTGGATTTCTTTTTGTGGGGTTACTTAAAAAGCAAAATCTATGCTACTCAGCCAACATCCTTAGAAGATTTACGACAAAGAATTGTGAATGAGTGCCATCAAATTACTCCTCAAATATTGCAAAATGTCCGGCAACGTTTTCAGCAAAATCTTTATTATTGCATGGAAAGTAATGGTGGTCATTTTCAACATTTACTCGGCTGACAGGTCAGTTCATTCTTTATTTTTTAACAACTTTGCTGCTATGTATTGATCTCCTCTTACGATGATGTATTTAAACTTTAAATCAATAAATCTCCAAAACTACTGAATTGAAGTACATGAATTTTACATCATTGTAAAGGGAGTTGAAAGACCTTTTAAATGATGGATCATTCGACCCCCCTTTCCATTTAAGATTTTAGGTATGGTGCCACCCCGCTTAGGGGGCTGCAAATGTTAATGTGATTTTATGCCAATTTTGTTTCCCCCTCGATAACAAAATCGACGGGTCCAAGCGTTTTTTTTAAAAAGGAGTCATCTGCCAGTAAATGCATCTGTTTCGTTTTCGGTGCTCCACCCTGTATAAGTTCTATTGCATTCCATTAAACTACCTGATGTTTATTTCGAATGGTTATATTGGATTGTTTCCTTGTCCAATAGGTGTAGGAATTGTTGAAAGTCCTCATTTCTACATTTATTACAGATTTTGATGTTTGCTCAGTTCTCGGTTTTGTGGTCAGTTCTTTACTTATGGATCTAAAGAACTAGTATTCCATCAAGATTTTTATGGTAATATCTACTTTTTCTTTTCATCATGATAAATAGTACACATCAATCAAAAGATTGTATTCTTTCTTGTTTGCAAATACGTGATTAAGTTCAATTTTTAAATATATTTCTTTAATTATCATATGTGTCTCTATTTGATAATTTTAGAAAATTAATATTAATTAGATCGTTTAAAAATATACGGAATTTTAAAAACTCGTCGTTATGAACGAGGTTTTTTGGTTTTCCTGCTATTGTATACTTAACTAGGAATTGGCCTACATAACGTACCAGAGCGGAAACTTAGATTTACACTTGGTTGACTTGTAAGAAAAAACAATATAATGACACATTCGTCGTACGTCCTATCTACTTATTACAACATTCAGTCAATTGTAATGCGAATATTTCTTAACATATACAGAACGGTTCTAGTTTGGGTTTAAAAAAGGTTGTATTTTATTTGAATTTACGTAAAATTAGCAACAAATATTAACTAAACAACATTAAATACGCAGATGACACCATATTAATAGCGAATAGTCTATAAGAACTGGAAATACTCATTACCAACGTTACACGGACTCACGTTGAATATAAAAATGGGAAAAATGTTGATACATGTGTTGTAATTTTAAAATATTGGAAATATTTATAATTCCTACTGGTTCTGACGCGTAACAGATGCCGTAGTAACCAAGTTCAGCAAATAATTAACTATGGCGCGCTAGTAAGACCCACCCACCTTTCACGGCCGTGATGAAAACACCCCTAAGAAGAATCTACCTCTTGATTTTATTAATTAAAAATTTAATTAAAAAAAATTAATTACACTAATGGAAATCTGGTCAAATTCGGGTGGGGAAGCCGTAAATTCGCAATTAAGTTCCAAAAAACACAAGTTTAAAAGACAGTCAAAAATAAAGAAATAAATTCGAACAAGATCTCAAGAAACGGAGGTTACTAAAAAAGTGGCTAAACTTGTGGCAATGGGCCGATCACACAGCGAGATATCAGTCGGATAGGGTGACACAGACTGTTAATTGGGTGTCCTAGAGAAACCAAAAGAAGTGTGGAAAGATCCCAGATCGTATTAACAAAAAGTCGTGGAAATAATTGAGAGAGACATCCAGGAGTGGATGAGTGAAGACTGGGAAGAGAAGGACCATACTGGAATAAAATATGATACAGATAGTATTTTATCGTTGGCAAAAGGTATTATTTTCTACTAAATATAATATACGCTATGGATGCAATAAAGGGAGTAAAATGCAGAGCTTTGAGTACATCGAATTACGAATTCAAGAATAATCACACAGAACTACCTAAAGAATCCTCCTCCTATGTGCCGTCTCTGTTGATGTTGGCGACCATAGGCGACGGTTATAGCGAATTCTTTTCTATCATAGACTGAGTATATTAGGTTATTTCCGTTGGTGTTCGTCCAATCGCTCATTTTTTTTCAATCACTATTTCTTCTTTCAACCTTTATTCTTCTGCATCTATCTTTCCTTCCGAGGGACGATCACGAGAAAGATCTCCAACAAGATCTTCTTCTTCATGTGCCATCTCCTCTAAGAAGGTCGGCAACCATCATGGCAATTCGCACTTTCGATACCGCTGCTCTAAAGAGGTCAGCAGAAGTGCAGTTAAACCAAGCTCTCAAATTGTTTAACCAGGAGATGCGTCTTCTTCCGCGACTCCTTCTACCCTGTATTCTTCCTTGCATTATTAATTGCAACAAGTTATAACGCTCGCCCCTTATGACATGTCAAAGATATTGCAGTTTTCTCACTTTAATTGTATTTAAAACCTCTTTCAGGGGGTCAGGACTGAAGAGAGAGAGAGGGATAGAGAGAGAGAGAGAGAGACAAAGAGAGAGAGAGAGAGAGAGAGAGAGAGAGAGAGAGAGAGAGATACTTTACCCAAAAATTAGTTGTAGCCGTTCGTACTAAGTGTGATGCAATGTGACTGCGGTAAGCCTTTTATCACCTTAATAGTTAGTACTAGTTGTGGCTGAGTATTCATTTTCCTTCTGCGTTGGTCGTCCTAGTGGCCCAGCTGATTTTTAGCATACGTCTTTAGAGCCATACATACATTTGCAGCTTTTTTAAATCATCTTGGTTAATCGTTCATGTTTCACATCCATACAGCAGTAAGGGCCAAACGTAGCACTTTAGTGTTCCAAGTCTTACCTAGATGACCACTTCGGGTGGCATAGACATTTTTTCATGTTATCAGAACGTCCTGGCGATTTCAGTCCGTCTCCTAATCTCTTTTGAGTGGTCCAGGTAAGTGTTTATTTCTCTTAATAGATATATGTAGCTTTGGACGTTTTGGATGTTAGTATCGTCGATAACCATTTTCGTGCCTTTTGCATGTAGGTTCCACGGTCAAAAAGTACAGTTTTGGTTTTTGAGGAATTTATTTCTAGTCCCATTCTGGCTCTCGATTCTGACAGGACATTCATTAGTGTCTGTAGATGTTCTGCCAATTCAGCCAGTATCGTCTGCGTTTCTTAGTTTATTGAACACAATTCCGCTGATTTTGGTATCTTCTTAGCCTTCCTTCAGAGATTTCTTAATAATATGTTCCGCATAAACGTTAAAGATAAGAGGATACAGAAAGCATCCCTGAAGTACTCCTAGTTTTATGCTGACATAGGTGGTATTGCTATTTGCAGTACGCATATACCCACCCACCTAAAGAGTACTAGAAAATATAATTGTTGGATGCCCTAAGAAGATAAGTTCTGCTAACTTTTCACTTGACGAGAGCGATTCTTAAATTTGGAATGATCTACACCATTTGTTTTTGGCTGTATTCAAAATATGTACGCAAATATTTCAGCAGGACTACCAAACGCTACTACAATAATTAAAAACGTTCTACTTAAACCAAATTTGTATTTAAATTACATACAGTGATAACAATTTTGTTTAAAGTTCAAAGTAAAACTGATTTATTTATTCGAGGCATTCAATTTGAAATAATATTTTTTTAACTTGTCATCCACTTTAATATATAGTTATTAACAATTTACTGTATTAATAATAAGCAAAAATTAGGTATCAGAATATATATTCAAGGAACTGTACTATCGTCTCTAGAAAAGAAAATGATTTAAAAAACACAGTTTGATAATTTACTGAAAGGTGTACTTAGGAAAGTTTCATTGTTCACTGACATGTGAATGACAAAGTCCACTGCTGGACATACGTCTCGCTCAGCTCTTTCCATCTCTCTGTCTTGTGCGGATTGCATCCAGTTATTGCTAACACGCTTCAGGTCGTCATTCCATCTAGTTTGTGGGCGTCCTCTGCTCCGTATTGCTTTTTGTCTTGGTCTGGTTATCTCTGCCCAACCGAATTTCATGTCCTAAGTACTTATACGGTGTAGTCTGCTCAATATCCCTTCCATCAACGGCAATATTTCGATTTAGCACCAGATTAGTCATTATTTGCGTCTTGTTTATATTAATCTTTAGTCCGACCTCCAATGAAGCGTGATATAATTTTTCAAACATTATTATTACATCATCCATACGATCGGCTATAAGAACGATGTCATCTGCAAATCTCAAATGACAGCTTCTCTCCATTTATGTTGATACCATACTCGTTCAGATGTGCCTTCTTACAAGTATGTTGTAAAAACGTCGTGAACAGCGTTGGAGAAGACGTTATCTCCTTGCCGTAATCCTCGCTGTATACAGAATTTATTTGTTTCTTGTTCAGATAGTCTTACGCTAGCTGGGGCATTTTGGTAGATATATTTGATTATGTTAAAGTAGCGGTGGTCTATTCGGCATTCTGTCAACGCTTTTAACATTTTCTGATGGCTTATAGTATCGAATGCTTTCTCGTAGTCGACAAATAAATTCCTTTCAGGAATGGATAGTGAGTAATGCACCTAAACGATAGACCGTTTGGGTTAGATCCAAAAGTGCTCTTTAATGCAGCTTAACGTGCATTGTAAAAGGTTTAAATGATATTGGAAGAAGATGATAAGGTAAAAAGGAGGATTCAGATGGAAGTCAACGAAGAGAAAACAAAATACTTTTTCATAACCTTCATTGGATGATAAAAATGGATTTTGACAAAGATTTCTGTTTAATATCATCTATTAAACAATGGAACTTGTGCCTTGTGTAAAGAACGCTAATTTTCTCAAATATTGTTATTGCATGTGTAATCTAAAACTTATTTATTTACCACATGATATTGATTTAGACTGTAACAATTATTTGTTTATTCGTATTTGTAATAAGGTTTGAAGCGTGGAGCTTGACCTCGTAATTTATTTATGAAAGCACGTAACGGATCAGAGAGATAGTACAGAAGGCTGATGAAGCATGCAAAAAGAAGAAGAATCATTCAGAAAGACCAGTTTGGATTCAGAAGAGGAAGCAACTGCGAACTCCAAATAGCAAGAGTCATCAGCGACACGAATATCAGATTCGACAGGAAACGGAAGACAGGAATGGCCATCCTAGACATCGAGAAGGCATATGACCCGGTCTGGAAGAAGACACTAATCTACAAGATGGACAGAGCTAGATTACCTCATTACTTAGTTAACATATGCAACACATATCTATTAGAATCTTTCAGAAAGTTTCAGCCGACCAAAAGACGTCCACAATTCAAGAAATCAAGAAACAAATCAAGGTAAAAGCAAACGCTGCTAAAAAACTAATACTTCCGTAAATTTTTAGGTCCAGTCCACTAACGAAGGGCAAGAAGATCCAGCTATACCAGGCCTACGTTAGAACGGTAATGTTATACGCTGTCCCACTATGGAGCTCCACATTGGAAACCAACTGGAAGAAATTAGAAGCTACAGAAACGTCATACTACAAGATCATCGATGGATCAACATAAGACGAAAGAATAACAAATGCAACCATCAAAGAAAGGCTCCAGTATACATCACTGAGGGAGGTGGCTGAGAAAAGGACAAGATAATTCTCCCACCGAGCCACAAGAAGACTCCTTAAGATCAGAGACATCCTCGCCAAGATCCGGATCCAGAGGATGTTCAGATCAAAACATAGACTGATCGACCATATGATAAGGGTCTAGCCGGGTGGTTGCCGAAGACAGCCAATCATAAAAGTAGGTACGATGCCGAAAACAAAGAGTCCAGGACAGAAAAATTCAAGATCCAAGAGGAAGCAGTCTAACCAGTAGGCGGTGCGGAAGCGGGACGTCAAGAATGAAGGCTACGATATCTTAAGGTGAAATATCTTAGGTGTGAGTTATATAAAGGACAACAAACGTTCTGATTTTTATTTTATTAGAGATAGTAGTTGTTAAAAATCAAGCTAGAGCTTTACGTCGTTACAATCCAAGCTAGTGTCAATAAACCGGTTATTTAAGGTTTGGTGGTTTTACTTACATCCAGAACTTCAGTTCGTTTCTGATCTGAAGAAGATTCTATACACCGCTGATAATATGCTGCTTGTCTATGAGAGATTTATGGTAAGGAAAATATTTAACAACATTAACATAAAATTAAGAATCACTGCTGTGAACAAAATAAATTAGTTGCAAATCGGAACTCTTAAAAGTTTTACCAGCATTAAATTGAAAGATATTGACTTTAGGCAAAACATATTTGAGGGGGCCTTGTAACTGGCTCCCTACATAAGAGGGTTGGAAATCTTTTGATTCCAAGCCTTACTTCAAAGGACTTGTGAGTGGATGTATCTCCGTAGGTTTGGTTCTTCAGTGACCGTTGAAGGATAAGGATTGTTAATGTGAGCAAATATAGCTCCAGAGAAGTAAAATCACTTTTAGTTTATCGACTTATAATTAACTATTTTTAGAGTAGAGAAGCCTCAACACGGCCGTAGCTGACTATACAATATCAAAGAATTCTTTCTTTATAACATGTGAAAGAGAAAACCGTTATGAGAAAAATGCCCGATTTCGGCGTAGAGAAATATTTTATACATGAATTGAGAGTGTTTTAAAATGCACATGCCTCAAGGGCGATGTGTGAGAATGAACTGATAAAATACTACTTGATGCGTAAAAGTGAAGATTACCCCTCTTGTATTTAGGTGTGAACACTATTTAAGAGGCTGTGGCGCCAATGAGTCGGGTATCCCGAGCAAACTTTATAAATTGATTATTTTACTTATTCTACACTAAGAAAAGTATAAGGAATTATATTTTTATTTTATATTTTAAAAACAATATGTTCATTTCTGGAACAATATTAAAAAAAAAAAAGGTTACATGATGACAGCAGCACAATCTTGACAAAAATAGAAATAAGGAATGAAATCCAAAAGGCACGCATGCAGAGACCTATAAAATATAACTAAAAAAGTAACCTACACAATGAGACTTTCCCAATAATACTGTAACGAAATAGCGTACCTCCAACGGATCACTTGTCACAATTCTCAAAAGGATGACTCCAGAATGTACGATCATTGGCGTTATCAATATCGGATCCGCCTTTAGAGATCATACCGACGTGGTGAATAGAGATGGGTTAGTCCAGATGATTCTGGAATAATACCTTTGGTATTTATACGCAGCGCTGTTGTGGATTAAGTTAGTTGATGAGATAATATCGTGCTGTAAGCTTATAAATGAATCATTTAAATAAATTAGAACCGCTCATTTTATTTCAAAACACGTTACAATACTCTGGAATATCCACAAAACAACACCATCCACCCATCGTTTTTAGCCTATTTAGATTTGCTCTTGCTTTCAAGTTACACGCGAAATGACTGGCAAATATCATATATATACGATATGTGGACAGTTTTCCATAAAATTGTTTCTACATATTCCTAAATAAACAAACTGGCAGACTTTATATTTCCAGTCAATATCGTAGGTCGCCTGTTGTTAAATAAACTTTATTGATTCAAAATTATGCATTGTTACATTTAGCAATGCCACTGAAACAGGCAAGGCATTACAGACAGGGGGATGGACGGTAGAAAATAAAACATCTATTGCTGAACGTCATGATAGAATGAACCAGCAAAGTCTTCATGTGGAGAAACCCGAACTTGTCGGTAGTATCAATTTGAGAAAATGATACTAATCAAGATATGATGAGGAAGCTCATGATTTCAATGAGATTTTTAACACCCTTAGAATGTTTTTTAGAAGGCACATAAATCAACCATTGGGTCTTAGGTGATTAGTGCAAACACCTATAGAGTTATGAGAATATTCATGCTTGAATTAGTAAAAGATTACGTCATTTGGTGGCACCATAAGAAATACTAAAAATGGCAAAAGAAAACCAAATTTTCTAATAATTTTGACTTATTATGAATAATATTCCTATTAATTTTCATAACGACATTAAATATTTAAAATTTTGATAGAGTAAAATAATATCGTGTGTCACTTTCTGTCATCAAACATCAATTATAATTGTATTAAAAATTGCGAAAATAAAAAAATACGAGTCACTACGCCAGTGGTACTTAAGATCGTCGAAGTCTCTACAAGAGCCGCAACAGCGATTTTTTCCTTCGCACCTAACAGTACTCGCAGTGTAAACGACCTTCGTGTTATTTGAGTGCCTCTCACGAAAGTACCACGGGGGTACCGGGAGGTACCTCGCGCCTGACAGCGAAGCTTCCAGTCAAGATAGGTTGTAGAATACTGTGACGTCATTTGCGTCAATTATGGGAAGTACTTCTTCTTCGTCAATGAAGAATGTGGTTCTCAAATGTTTGTCCGTTGGAACGTAAAAAATCGGCGAAGTCAACGAGTTCCAGGGTGGTCGCGGCTCTTGCTTTGGCCCAAATTTAAATTTTTTCTTCCGACATTTCTGAGCAACCAATTAATCAAATAAATTATATTGGAAAGTTTATGTAATATATAAACCACAACGTGAGAAACGTCTGGTTTTTAAAGATACTAGTACCTTCTTCCGTTTTATATTCAAGTTAAAGGTCGATAAAAAGAACAAATTTAAAAAAAAAAAAAGTACTATACAACTTTTTGACTATTTGACTGATCAAATGGTCAAAAAGACCATTGTTTTATTATTATTTTTAATTTTGAAAAATAAGTTTTGAAAAATATGTCATTCGTTGAAAGTTGCTGGTTGGCTAAATTGCCAATTATCGACAATTACTTAAATGTAAATTACATACTGTTCTTTAATTAGGATTTTTTGTATTGCCCGATATTTACGGACTAGCTGTCAAACAAAACGTAGCTGTTTTATGGTAAACGTTATAATTTATGCACGAAATGGATCTGTAAATGAATCGATACCATTAGCCGATAAATACACACCCACGCCAAATCCCTCCATCCATTCTCTGATAATGTATATCGTAGATGGAAAGAGATAAGGTCTGCAGTAGTGTTTTTATTACTAGACTTGTTTCATTCAATTTGACCCGATTTCACTTAGTTAATAGGCCGGTACAGTGGACTTTTACAACCGTTAAAGCACAACATTTTTTATCTTAGCAATAAAAGAAAGATTTCTTTTCTCTCTCTTTTAAATCAATTGCAATTAGCTGATTATTAAGTAATTAATAAATAATAAATTGAATATATAATCGGAGTTGACAAATTGAGTATAACTATACATATCACTGTAAAAGAAGCTTGTACTTTCTAAATTCCTTGTTGATCAATACAAATTTGCAAGATAAATTTTAAGAAGACGTTTGGTAATGATGAGATGTTCTTAATAATCATTATATTGACAAGACATTGAAGGTAATAAGTACTTCTTCTTCTGTAAGTGTCGTATTCTCATCGAATGTCCGTTATCACCTGCACAATTTAGCTCTTCATCTACTACCATTGACAAAGATTCTTTAGCCAGTATAATGCCCTAATTTGTTCGATTTTTTTTTCTATTATTAGTTTGAAGAATTTATATTTATAATTTCTTACAATATGATCAAAATAGTCAGAACAAACTGTATTTATTCGGAAGAGAAAAACTTTACTTGCTATTCCGTCCATTTATGATATTCTCAACATCCTACGAGAGCACCATCTCCAATGCCATAAATTTTTTATACATGGTATGTCAGAAGTCACTGAAGTCACAGAAAAAAAGAGAGGCCTTGGACGTAGACGTATATCCTAGCTAGCCAATCTTAGATAGAACACCAAGAATACCGTAGTGATAACTTGTTCTGTATAAAACAGCTGATGAAGAGCTCAGTAACATATGGAAGGCAACCAAATCTAGTATTTAGAGATTTAAGGAAAGCTTATGACTGTGTTTGGGTAAATAAACTTTAACAAAGAACACCCACAGTACGTAAATGCAGTGAATAATATTAGTTGTATCAAGACGAGAATTGAAAACTCAGACTACTTTCAAATTAATAAAGGTCTGAGACAAGGATATTGTCTATCCCCTATATTCTTTAAATTTATGAGTTCGTTTTTAAAGCAATCGACAATTAGAAATAACTACATTTAAATTTGCTGATTACCAGGTAGATTGAAGGTAGAAGAGGTTTGGGCAGAAAGAAGAAATCCTGGCTGAGAAACTTGAGAGAATGGTTTCAAATACCAGAAGCTGAGAACATAATACATGCGGCACAAAACAGAGAAACCTATCGTTTGATGGTCGCCAACCTTCGGTAGAAGACGGCACATAAAGAAAGATTACCAGGTCGATTGCTAATTTCTTCTTTTCAGTATTGTTAACCAAATATTGCTACATGTTATTGATATGTTTGCTCCTTTTAAAACCATTGATGCACTTTTTCATTCAACTCATTATTTATTATACTCATTCAAGAGCAAGCCATATGATCATTTTAGAAGATGAATCAACGAAAATAAATCCAAAACAATGGTATAATACCGCGTCGATTAATATTGAAAGTAAGAATAATTGTCTTAGTTAACGCCAATAAACTCACTACTCTAATCAAAATAATCTCAATTATATCTTGTGATCTTCAGTAATCAAGAAAATTATATGTGTTAGTAGATAATAACACAATTGTATTATTGTCAATTTGAATTTGATATAAAGAACGCATTATTTCATTACTTTTTTTTGTATTACAAATATAGCTAAACATTTTAATTGGACGGTTTAATTTGTTCGTTATAATTTAATAGATAAAATAGGTAATCAATTTCTTTCTTTCTTTCAATACGTCCACTGCTGTTACAAACACCATAAAAATGTTTTCATATGTTTCTGACTTTTTTTCATTAAAAAAAAATAATCTATACTATTTTCACTACGTTGTCTCAAAGTTATTACCAATCGCTCATTGTTGCAGTTGTTTATAGCAAAGCAAAAGTGAAATTGTAAGATAAAAAATGCCCAACACCCCATGGTGTGCTTTTATTTATACTAACGTTAGTTTCTAAACCGTACACGATTTTAACGAGCAAACTTCAGTGAAATCAGGACAACTGGAATTAGGTTTATCTTTATACCAAAGTAGTAATATGATTCCGCCATTAATTGCAGAGGTTTATTATGTGTGAACAAGCTACAAAGTGATATGTGCAATGCTAGCTATTAATCAAGTTACAAATTCTTTAACATTTTCTACTTTAAGGATTTTATTTTTAAATATATCTCTTATTATAGTCCATGCGCTCAGCTCGGAAATATTCTGCTAAAATAAACTTATTGTTGCAGACTTCTTTCGATGAAAAATGAAGAATAATCTTAAATAATGAGTACGTTCACTAAAAACTTTCCATTTGTAAATACTACAAATACCTATAAAATTTTACAAATAAACATTTAAACCTTTTTTTTAATTGATGCATCACAAAAGGATGGTGACGACATTTATCTCAAGAGCAGATTTATTATGAAGCAAAAATTCCTCTACTTATAAACAAAAATACTACCTCTATATATGTAAAGAAATTGAAAGCTATGATCAAAAGAATCGGCCAAGAGATCTATTTAGAAAAATACGCTACATAAGAAGATACCTTAAAGATCAGAACTTGGGCCGATGAAGACCACACAGGAACCTTGAGCACTAACAGAGAGTATAAATATAGCAGAGACATGGAGATTATATTATCGGGATCTGTATAAAGATGACCAACTCCAGGGGCTTCACCAGGGAGTTCACCAAACTCCTGAAGAAAGAAGAACCTACTATATTCGAGAAAGAAATAAGACTGGCGATCAGTAAATTAGCTAAAGGCCAGCAAACGGCTCTCCAGCAAAGCCCATCTCCCCCAATTAAAATACTTGTCTTGTACTTGGACATGTTATGAGAGCAGATACAGAAAACATGGAACGTCTTATTATCCAATGAAAGGTAGAAGACCGAAGATCACGAGGAAGATCCCTAATAAGATGGATCGACCAAATTACGGGAATATGTAAAAGACCTATGTATGAGTTAAAAGAAATGGCCAGGGGCAGAGATCTTTAGAGGCGGACAATACACGGCATCACGATGAGCACGACACTCCCTCCAGGAGGCCAGGACTGAAGAGAGAGATCTGATCCCCTTTGTAGCGAGTTTATTAGCTTTTTCTGTTGCTGTGTATTTCTTGATATTCTGGAACTCCTAAGTGTTATACTCCACAAGTCTGACGAATTTTTCTCGGCATTGCCACACTCCTCTAGAGATTACTGTGAAGCTCTGAGGAGCGCTTATATTCGCTTGACTACAGAGATCTATTCTTCTATCTTCCAGGGTCTGCTCTTCGTTTATTATGCAGTAAAATAAGTAGTGGAATCTTTTTTTTTTTCATAACACCTGTACGGTGTTTGTATACTGCTATCTGATCACAAATGACCAATCATCAGTTATTTTCTGACCTAACTTAATAAACAGCAAATACTTAAATCTAAGGGCTTACCCTACGGGTTACTCTTATTTTATCTATCAACTAATGCACTACAACTAACATGCAATAACATCACAGCACTATATTCTACTTTTTACACTAAACTGTTATACATTTCTTCTTCAAGTGCCCTCTCCGCTACGGAGTTTGGCAATCATCATTGCTATTCGTATCTTTGAAGCTGTTGCTCTAAATAATTGGTTAGATGTGCACTGGAACCAGTCTCTTAAATTGCGCAGCCAAGATATACGTCGTCTCCCCACGCTTCGTTTGCCCTGAATCTTTCCTTGGATAATTACACATTTACACTAACTCAAATGGTTTTGTCCTTATGAGTCTTCTCTTTAGTTCAGTGGTGTCAAGAAGCTGGATTGCCTCGACATTCACATGACTATGCAGCCTCTGCTCATGACTTGCTGATGTTCTCTTGAATACTTCAATCACAGTTTCCATACCCAGGTCCTAGTGGAGGTTGCTGTTACGGATATACCAAGGAGCATCAACAATATTCCTCAGTACTTTGTCTTGAAATATCTGGATAATATGTAGATTACTAGCTTTGATATAGCCCCAGAGTTGGCACCCATATACCCATACCGGCCTCAGTACTTACTTATAAATGGGTTATTATGATTGGATAATGTTGACGTTTTTTCCAAACAGTCAATACAATTTTTTATATCTAATATCAAGCTCCCCTCTTTTCTTTTTGACATGGACTTTCCAGCGCAGCCTCGCGTCTAGGGTGATGCTTAAGTATTGTGCTGATGTTGCATAAGGAACTTGGGTATCGTTTATTCTAACTGGGAAATTTTCAATTTTTTTATTTGTAAATTTGATGTGTTCAGATTTAGTTCCATTTAATTTTATTCGCCATTTTCTGGTCCAGGTATGTATTGTATTTACTGATAGTTGCAACTTATCAGTCGCTTCTTCACAATACTTCTTCACACTTCTAGCAATAGTGTTTGAAAGTATGATTCTAAGATTTCTGAATACTGTTTAGGCATGAACGTTCTTAGTTTATAGTTTAAACCCTCACGCCAGACTTTATCAAACGCCTGTGCTACGCCCAAGAAGATTGTAGAGCAGACTTTCTTTTCTTCTAATGTTTTTTTTTTATTATATTCGTTATTTTGTGAACTTGATCTATAGTGGAATGTTTATTTCTGAAACCAAATTGATGATTTGGTATAAGATGTTTTCTTTCTATTATTGGTTTTAATCTTAATGACTTCGGCTACTTTCCAGGGTCTGCGAACATATCTCAATCTAAAAGCAGCATCTATTAGTTGTGTCAGCTTAATTATGGCTTTTCTTGGTAGATTTTTATTAGTTCTCCTCTTATCAGATCATATCCTGGAGCTTTCTTAGGATTTATATTTTCTTTTATCTTTGTTGATACTTCTCTAAATGATGTCAACGTTATTCTTTCTTCGGTTTGGAATGGTTCTTCCCATCTCAGTTCTTCACCATCATTGTCGCTGGGTTTGAACATGCCTTCTAAATGATCTGCAAATCGTTGTGCTTTCTGTTCGTTACTTCTAGCCCAGTTGCCGTTTTCCAACGTGATAGGAGGAGAATGAATAATTGGTCTCTTCATTCTTTTTGTTGCCTTCCATAACTAATAATCTGTGTTCTGGTCAGCTGTTAAATTATTTAAAAAGGAATCAATTCTTGAATTTCTTATATTCTGTATCGCCCTAGTTTTTGTGTAGCATTATTTAGATAGTTTTATCTCGTGTAGCTCTGTATTGCTGCCATTTTTTTCTTAACTTTCTTTTTTCTATGAGAACTTTCTAGAAGTTATTGTGGGAGTATTTTCCCAAGCTACCTGTTGAATCTTTTTAATAAAAACTTCTAATTCGTCATCAAGTTGCCTCGTGTAGTGGAATCTAACAGTGAAAATTTTCCTAAGCTTTGAATCAGCATATCAGCTATAATACTACTAACTGGTCTTTTCTAGGATTACTCATCACATAATGAATAAATACAATTTATAAATATCTTCTTAAAGGAGCCAAACTTCCAAATACTCACCTAAAAAATAATAAAATATTTTTTCTATGCAAAGATACTTGTTTAGGCATAACTTTTAACTTATCTAGAAATATGGGAAGACATGAGACTTGTTGAGAAAAAAAAAATCAAAGAATGAATACCGCTCAAACGCAGAAAAAAAGAATAACAAGGAAAACCTGAAAAAGGAGAATATCACGATCCATGTTTCGTAGGAATCTTCGTGAAAATTAAGGGAAAGACTATCGACTACCGTGAAAATCATTATTATCATCAGTGGCGCCATAGCTCGTTATGAGCCAAAGGTTTTTTCAGAACAATTCTCAACTCCCCTGTCGTTGGCAACTTTCCTCCATGCTCCAACAGATTTTAAATCATCCCCTAACGTGACTACCATGGAAATAGGTAAACAATAATGAAGAGTGATACGAAATCTCAATTAATATCATCATAAATAGAAATAACAAATTTTGAAATTGGGAAGCGGTTGGTATTAATCTGAATAAAGGGATTGGATGCGTCAAAATGTAAAAAAAACATATTGAACATAATTATTAGACTCTTTAACGGTAATTGTTTAAGTTTTACAGCATTTTTCCTATGAGTTGCTCAATAGAAAAAAAGTCTTGATATTAGCTGCGTGTTCACTATTGTTTTCTTATCAGCCAATCATTTAATTAACTACAGGCCTTTTACTTTTTATCAATCAAAGAGTGAAAACTACTTATTAACTAGGTGCGTAAGCCGGTGTAGGTGTGACATAATAATTATTACATCAAACCGATACTGGGTGAGATATACGTTTGTGACATGAACAGTTAATAACCGCAAGCTGTATTATTTCTCAATTGCATTCTTCGAATTTCCATTCAAAACAAGCCAGGTCAAAACCAAGTCCATCAAAAGTCACTTTTCGTCAATCTGATTATTTGATTTCTCCGACCAATTGCCATTTGAAAAACCGTAACTTACTAATTAATTCTAAGAAACTTTTAGTCTCTCCAGTCATTATATGAACATGGGCGGACATTTTATATTTAGGATGGGATATATACATATATTTAAAATTAATTTAAGTAATTTTATTATTTATTTATTTTTTATATTTTAAACAACTTCAATAAATTATGTTTGCTCCTAACGCCACCTGTTAACGTATTAACAAAGCATAGGTTGTTTACTTATGACAAACCTGTCAAATTCAGACCAAACATTAATAATAAAATACAAATAAATATCATTTGAGAGTAAATTTAATTATATAAACGAAATAAGTAATATGTTTAAAAATAATAATTCTATTTATATGAAATTATTTTAAAACGAGAATTATTATAAAAATTTAAACAGATGATTCAATGTTGTTATTAATCGGATGATATTTATGACTTTTATTAAATTTTGATAATCATTACGAATCGAATCTTCTATTGACAGATGTTCTTTTAATTTTTTATTTCTCATTTAATGTTTACATTTTGTTAGTTATTTTTGGTTTTTAATTTTAACCTACTTAGAGTAAATATATGACGACTAGAAATGAATTGATCGAGAGAAGTGAATCGATGTCAAGAACCTATTCTAAGACGCTACCCGTGACGACGCCATCTTGTGGCGCTAGTTCCGTGACGCTCGCCTCAGCATTTTACTGCAAAGAAAAAAAAACAGAAAAAAATAACTAGAAAAGAGAAAAGTGGACTGATTCATTGGAAACTGAATTTGGGACCACTCAGTGGAACATTTGCAATTAGTAAGCTGAGAAATAGAAATACTTAAAATTTATGTGGTTTCCATAATGAACTAGAGCTAAAGCGGGACTACGTTGTTGATTTCAATTCTATTGATTTTGTTTAACTTCATTTCGCGCTTCGCATTAATCGTCAGTTACATCTAATTGGATACATTTTAAAGAATTATACTTCAACTGAAAATGAAAAATTTTGTGTTTCTATATGTATGAAATATGAAAAATGGAAACTCATCACCCAAGGCAAGGTAGAATGCTGAATATCACGAGAAAGATCCCCAACAAGATGGATCGAAAAATTACAGGAATATACAAAAGACCAACCATGAATTAAAAAAAAATAACAAGAGACAGAGATCTTTCGGGGCAGACCAATCCACTTCCTCAGGGGGGTCAGGACTCAAGAGCTATATATCCATCTATACCACGTGTTAGTCTATTAAACCTTACCAAAAATCTCTTTTCCCAAATCCCTCAAAACAATCACTCAACAAAATAAAAACTGGAAAAAGGTTCCGATTGAATGTATAATGCACTAAGGACTCAATAAATTCGACGGACTAATGTAGATGATAGACAATATTTGTATTGTGCCAACTATCAAACGTTAGAACACGCTAGAACGCTAGAACATGCTGCCAAATTAAAATGGAGCTTTGCAGGACACAATACCCGACTGAAGGATAAGAGATGGAACCACGAAATACAACAGTGGAGGCCATGGTTAGGAAAGAGAAGCAGAGGAAGACCACAAATGAGATGGGCTCATGACATTAAGACGATCGGAGGACACAACTGGAAGCAAGTGGCGCAAAATAGAAGACACTGGATTAATTTGGGGGAGGCCTATGTCCAAAGTTGGATTACTTAAGGCTGAAGAAGAAGAAGAATCAAACGCTAAATTTCTAACCGCGCGAAATTTAAATAACGTTTAAGTCTTCTAATATTTTTAAATTGTGTGCCCAATTTTCCCAAATTTTCTTTCCGTGAAAACTTTCTATTAAGTATGAGAAAAATTAAAAAAAAAAAAAGATGAATGAAATCGGTAAAGTCGTTCTCATTTGAGTCCTTGATTTTGATTTTTTTAAATATGGACAATTTTTAGACAAGATACTTGAGAGTAAGAATCTACTCAACTATCATGTGTAATTGGAATTACAGTGCTGTGCGAATTAATGTAATCATAGGCTGTTTTAATAAAAAAAACAGTTTAGAAAAAACTTATATTTTGACAAAACTATAAAGGAAAACATACATCATTTAGTAGGAAAAAGGTCCCCATTTGGCTGCAATTACTGCTTTTACCTATTTTGGCATAGATTCTACGAGCTTCTGGCAGTTCCCAGATATCCTTACATCTCGAAAATAGTACAGTCTACTTTTGTAGTACAGTCGATTTTGCACAGTCTAGCTTTGCAAATGGCCCATAAATTTTCAATAAGGTTGAGGTCTGGCGAATTACCGGGCCAATCTAAAACATTAATCTTATTTTTGAAAAATTCCATAATTTGCTTTGACTTGTTACAGGGAGTAGAGTCCTGTTGAAGAATCGCTCCTCCTTTGGGCTGATATTTTTGTAGTTCTGGGTCCAAACGCTGTTCCAACATGGATTTGTATTTTTGGCTTTTAATCATACCTTCGATCGGTACCAAAGATCAAACCCCCATGTATGAAAAACATCCCCAAAACATGTTTTTGACTGGACTTTTTACAGTTTGATCAATATGAGATGATGTAAGTTTTTCATTTTCAGACTTCCTGACGAATTTCAACGGCTGTCCCTGAACTATAAAGTGAGTTTCATTTGTAAATAGAACTTTTCTCCGGTCGTCTACATGGCTGAATTCGTGACCCTCTAATTATAGAAATCGCTGGACCCTGGTCTTCCTGGCCTGAAAGGCATACGACCGTAAGCGACTCCACTGTCCCTACGAGTCCGACACCAAAATGAAGGTGGCGCGATACATAGAGCATCGCGGGGCTCTCTCCTCTACCACTCTTAAATCTCCAAGGTGGGTACGTGTCGAGACACCGGCGCCCCTGATGGTGGTGTGGGCCAAAAGAGGGCTCAGCTCGTTCAACCTCACCTGGTTCTTATGGAATGAGAGTAGAGTGGACCCACGAGAGTCTCATCTCTCATGCTAGGAGTGTAGACCGGTGACCGTGACGCCTAAGCGCCCCGAGTTCGTTTCTACAGACCCGACACCTCCAGCGACGGCTCTCCACCTCTCTATTCCTACCCATTAGTCGCCTCTTACGACAGGCAAGGCTTTCTGGCCTCGGTCGTATTCTTATCTCCGCGAGCCGAACGGAGTCCAGTCATCTAAAGTCCAATTACAGTATTTTTAGCCCACAATAGCCTTTGTTTCTTCGTTCGTTCAGTTAGAGCTGTTTTTTCTGTGGACGCCTTGTCCTTCTGCCATTCTCCAAAAGTCTTTTTCGAACAGTTGAGTCATGAATTACTGCACCTGACGCTGCTAGATCTTGTTGGAACTCTTGGCTTGTTTTTCTTGGTTCCAATTTGCTCTTTCGAAGTAAAAATCTTTTATGTGCTTGTTTTTCTCTTTCTTCTGCATTTTCCCAACCTTTTCACATCCATTGATCCGGTTTTCCGTTTACGCTTCAAAATCTTGCTTACTACCCACTGACTCAGTCCACACGTTTTTGCGATTTCTCTGTATGACATAGAAGTGTGTTCACTTAACGTGATAGATCTTTTCACGCTTCCTAGGCATAATATCCATAATGGAATAAGACGAAACAAACTTACTAATTACCGAAAACAACACAAACTTAGTGGGAAATGTCCTAAAACACCCTCAAATAAAAGGCAGAGAGAAGTAAAGTTATGTTTTCAATGCTTGGTTAGAAGTAAATGTGTGGACAGTGTAGCCCACTGTGAATATTGAAAAATGTCATAATGATTCCATTAATTCACACAATACTGTATGTTTGCTTAATAGTTTTGCTTATTTTTTTTTATAAATCCAGTGTTACGTACAAGTGGTAATTGTTGTTAGGTTATGTTTTGACAGCGACTGTGTTATCTTCTATTATCTAATTTTTCACAACTTACAATACTCTGCTATCTAGTGACTATCACAGTAAATTAAAAAAGAAGAATTTGGCGTAATTTGAAATTAGACTGGTAGGTAAATATAATAATTTAAAAAAATGCAAATATAAAAATGTTTAATACCATCACACATGGTCAGGTCAGTAAAAGTAAAATTAAAAAGCAATTGAAAAACAGTAATAGCTTTTAAAAATAGAATCGTTATCAACAACCTAACCATTTCAAAGATAACCACATCGTGTACGGAACCAACTGCACACAAAATAGGAAGTAGAATACGTTTAAAATTTTCTACGTTTCCCTTAGATAATTAACTGAAAAGTTAATTCATACTTAATTATTTATTAAATACACTTAGCATAGTGTAGGACAGACTCCAGTAGAGGATAGGGTACACTTTTGTAATTTTTTAGGGATTATTACTCATATTTATTAAAAAATAATATAACAAACCATTATTAAAACAATAGTAAGTTATGAATTTGAGACAGTGGCGATGAGAGAAAAACCATAGAGTAAAATTGAAGATAAAAGGAAAAAGACAGTTAAGATTTGATTTCACGTATAGTGCGTCTGTATATCCGCTTATAAGTATTTCACCCTAAAAGAGATCATCAGAGACGCCTATTCACAGACCCTCTGAACGTGAAAATAAATCTTTCCTGTCTTGGGAAGCAACTCTAACATGGCTTCGTATGGACGCAAATTTAGGGTGAAATACGTATAAGCGGATATACAGACGCACTATACATGAAATCAAATCTTAACTGTCTTTTTCCTTTTATTCCAGTATACTCTTTATGAGTACTAGAAACCAATTCGATAAGGATTTTTGTTTAGTTGAGGAGATATGTTGTGGAATGCAATTTTAGATTCCCCATGTCTCTAATAACATCTTTATCAACGTATGTTTTGCCTTGCAATTCTTAGAAGGCACAGATTAAAGCATAAATCTGAATTTGGTTTCGAAAAATTAGTTTACGGATTTAAAATTGAAGATCTTTGTACCAATCCACAGAATCTGCATATCAAAATCGAAAAGACTACTGGACACAACAGAAGTTTATAGAATATAGAGCACATTAAATGAATGAAAGAAGAAATAGTGGTAAGAACCATTCTAAACAAATTACTAGTATTATCGAAGCGTAGCCAATTCCCGAAAGATGTGAAACAATGACCTCAAAAACTTGCAGTTTTTAACTTAACTTCTCTAAAATGTTCTTTAAATTTTTAACTGTAGTTGCTTTCATGGAAATTTTCGACGAAAATAAGTATTTGCTGACAGTTATTGCAGACTTCAAACTTCCTGTTTAGAAAGAAAAAAATTAAGATATCAATATAATTTGCAGTTCTAAGAATATTAATGGTATTAATGATATCCAGGAAGTCTATGTTGCCTTCTGTCAACTTTTATTAAAAGACCGATTCAATGGCATCATTAAAGTATTAATGGCAGTTTAAGCGGCGTCTACCCTTATATACTTTCATGTCTACTGACTGTCTGTCCCGTTCCGTATGACTTAAATTACAAGATTGGATTGTGTCCGTTATGTTTTAGATTTAATTTGTTTTTGATGATACAATCTGGTACATTTTCTATATAATAAAACAGCGACAATATTAACTTTTGTATATAATAAAGGGTCCGAATCGAAATAAGCTATTTGAAGCAGTATACAGGTATATTTCATAATTTTCACTCAAATATCATTAAATCCTAAATCCGAATCAGTTATCAGTTTGCTATAATTACTGTAGTTTTGGCTGTACTAATCTCCGGACAAGTAGGCATAAATTTGGACCGTATAAAACTGATAGTTTGATTTTTTGATGCTGATAGTACGGTATTTTTTGTTTTAACACACCCTATAATATGTATACAACACGTGCGAGCACTATGCACTATAGAAACATTAACAACATACCGAGAGAAAGAAAGAGAGGAAGAAAATGTGCATTACATAGATTAATTGAAGTGAAAAATCTACATTGAATCTACCAAATTGAAAAAAAAAACATCTACAGATAACTGCACACAAATTAAGTAGTAGAAATAACCTTATCCAGAATCTTTGTGGTACCAACTGGGGCGCATCTGCAGACACACTACGAACATCGGTGCTAAGTTTGATTTATTCTGTGGCAGAGTACTGTGCACCGGTCTGGCTAAATAGTTGTCATGTGAAAATAGTTGATACGCAGCTTAATATAGCAATGAGAATGATTAGCGGCTGCATCAAGACTACTCCATTATATTGGCTTCCGATCCTTAGCCATATTCCTCCACCTATTCTACGAAGACAAAAGGCAAATAAATAAAAGCAACTTGCAACTATCAATCCATAAAGACATCCCAAGTTTAGCAGCAAACCGACTCCCATCCAGAAAACCACCCATAAGAACAGCCCAACAGCTAACAGCATATGATTTCAATGTTACCTCCAGATGGCGCACGCTGTGGACTGAGGAAGTCCCACCACAGGTTGGAAGTATCAAACCTTATTGACCCAGTCCAAAACCCTGATGGCTTCGACCAGCCACGAAACATATGGAAGAGCCTAAACCGAATTAGAACGGGACATGCAGTATGCGCACACAACCTACATAAATGGGGAAAACAGCCTACCTCCAGCTGCGACTGTGGAGCTCCAGATCAAACCATCCAACACATAGAGACATGTGAATTGAGGGTATATCGAGGGGACCCATAAGACTTTTTCAAAACTACTTCAGATAGCTCAACTTGACTTAAAGATATAACCTTATCTGTTTGTATTATCTTATATTTTATCTGTATTTTGTCTATGTTTTTATATAATCTTATGTTTTTATTTTTGAATTATGTACTTACGTTTTTTACAATTATTACTGTATTGAGCCATACGCTAAATAAATATTGAAGTGAGGAATTGCAAGGGAAGAAACAAGGAAGAACAACCCGGGTAGTCGAAGAATGTCCTGGAACGCCGCTACAGGAAGTACACAAATAATAGATAAATGTGTGTATATATGAAATTAGGGAAAGACAAAAATAAAAATAGGACTGCTACACAGTTTTTAGCCAAAAATTCCCCACAGGGGAAGCGCATTTTATTTGGTTGGCTCTGGATCTTATCACCCCAAACTCTATTGAGCGCTTTCCATGTCGCCCATCTTTCTATCGGTACAGGTGGGAAGTTCGCGGAGGGCATCATCCATTCATTACTGTTGTCACTTTGAGCTCTGCCAAAAACTCAGTCTAGTCTCTAGAGATGGTTCAGATAGATCTTCGGTGATATGCAGGAAACTTTTCCTAGAGTTAAGGTGTTGGCGGGCGGGTTGGTAGCTGTAGAGACGATGTGCGTGTGAGGTGGATTTTCCTTTTGATTCGCTACTTCACGTCTAATATTGGGCGGTGCGGTGCACCAACAGTACACCTTACTGATTGAGATCCGTCTCAGACTAGCACTAGTTATTAGTGTGTGCAGTTGCGCCCCCCAAGAAGTACCTGTTATGGTTATGGTTATTTTATGAGCCCATTTATTAACCCTTATTATGTTGTTTCTGGCACCAACTTTCTGATTTGTATTATGACAGTATTTTTTGTATGTAAGTGCTCGATCCTGGGTTACGCACAAACATTTTGGTATAGGGCAATGTTCCAAGAGTGTTCCCTCCCACGCAATCTGGAGTTTTATTGTTGCCTGTTTGTTTTTTAGTTGAAAGGTGCAGGTTTGTGTTTTGGTTGGATTTGGTTTTAGGTGATTTTTCTTGTAGTGACACTAAGCTTTATCAGGGCTTCAGGTAATTTTTGATACTCGTCGGCCTGAACTCTGATGCCCATTCTTTTGTGTCCTCCAGCGACTTCTGTTTCCTTGAAATTCTACGAAAAATCTGCTATTATGGGACAAATTGTTTATTAAACAAGTGAGATTGAAGTCTGTGGTCATGCTATAAGGTTTCTCAAGAAGCAGCCTATGGTTAACCGTGTCATAAGCAGCTGTAAAATATATAAAAACTGCCAAAATGATTTTGCGATTTTCGAAATCATCTTCTATGTATTGAGTTGGTGTCTTTGAATAGTGCTGCTTTTACCAGTTCTAATTCCAGCTTATTGGGTGATGGGAAGAGATTCAATACAAGCTGCCAGTTTGTTAAGGTTCATTCGTTCCAGGGCCTTATATAGGTGGCACAGCAGGGATATTGGTTTATAACTTTTGGGATCATCTGTCTTTTCCAGGTTTCAAGAAGGCTAATTAAGAGCAATTATTCATTAAATCTGCTAGCCATTTCCTTGTTATTGTGCCAAATTTCTTTAGCTGTTCCGTTATTAAGTATGTCATCAAGGCTTCGAATTATCTCCACATATTTATAAAGGTAAAATTTTCATAAGCAATTATGTGAACTTATTTTTGGTTTATTTTTAGCACTTCCGATCATTCAGGAGAAATATGCAGACTTTTTTTGTGATCCAGACGACAATAGTTATTTGGAAGACCCTACACATTAATAGTTTGTAGACGACCAAAACACCTACA
This sequence comes from Diabrotica undecimpunctata, assembly GCF_040954645.1. Classification (NCBI taxonomy): domain Eukaryota; kingdom Metazoa; phylum Arthropoda; class Insecta; order Coleoptera; family Chrysomelidae; genus Diabrotica; species Diabrotica undecimpunctata. Next base: position 31,177,088 of record NC_092808.1, read on the forward strand.
GAAACTAAAAAAAAAACTAACAAAAATACATATATACAGATAACAGTATATATGTATTTTTGTAAATAGTAGAATTGTTCGCTTGATATAATGAAATGCATTTTTTATAATGAAATGGAAATTTTTACTTTAAAACTTCGTGATCGTAAGTAAAGTTTTTAAATTTTGCAATATAAAAAGAAAGAATAATATAATATTATTACAATTCAACTGAAAACATTGTATTTAACCCCTAATATCACAGAAATTTAAAAACACATAATCTTTGCGCCGTTTTGAAGTACTAAAACAGCTCTCATGCAAAATGCTTTATTATTGATATACATATATTTTTCCCTGTACCCTTCATTTAGAAACAATAGGCGAATTTGTAAAAAAGATGTATTTTGTATTATATTCCACTATAGTGTATTTTTATGTATGAGAGAGTAATAAAACAATAAATTATGTATGCAAATCCCTAAACTGTTGATACGGGTGACTCAATGAAAAACAGATATTTGTCAACAAGTTTACAGAAGTATATAGGAAAACAATTTTAAATTGAGTATGACCACCAGGTATAAAGGTTGGAGCAGAATAGAATACAATAGTTGCGAGGCTTACTAATCCCTAAATAAGGTTGCCAGTGTCGGAGTGATGGAGGTTAACAGGTACTAATGAATTTGCAAGAAATGTAAGATGTTTATTTTATTGGTTATATATAACCAATTATTGGTTATATATAACCAATAAAAGTTTAATAAGTACCTACCTATTTGCAAAATAAAGTTTAATTCTTTAGATAAAATAAAACGTTTTATTTTATCTATTTGCAAAATAAAGTTTAATTCTTTGCCTATTTGCAAAATAAAGTTTAATTCTTTAGATAAAATAAAACATTTTATTTTATCTGAAATGAGTGCATTCCACGAAGTAAGGGTTTCAACAATCAAACATTTAATTCTTTAATTCCAGGAATCTACGACAGTAATTGACTAGATAATTACCTTCTAAACTTATTCCACAGAAAATGTGATAGTGGGTTTTTCTATTTTGTATATAGGAAGGTCCAATTGGCGTATTCAAAATTCTTAACAGTTCACTAAAAGTAGGTACTTCAGTTGCAAGGTGCAGTTTATTGTGTATACTAGTGTTATGGAAAATTTGGAAGTGCCGTGTAAACGCCGAAAAATTGGTCCTCTAACAGTTAATGAAAAAACATTAATATTTAATTGTTTTAAATCATTTACAGACAAACGTTTATGTGAAAGTGTTGATGAGACCGTTGAGTTAGTTAGCAGTACACTTGGTGTTGGGAAATCTACGATTTACAGAGTTATTAAAGAAGAGAAATGTGGTAGTTTTCAAATGCCACGTAATGCTCCAGGGAAACCAAAATTTCAAATAGAATATCATTTTAAAGAAGGACTTCGACGGAAAGTGCATGAATTCTTCTTTAGACAAGAATTTCCAACATTGGATAAAGTTCTTGTCTCAGTTCGAGATGATAAGGATTACCCAGAAATGAGTCGAAGTACGTTATGGAAACTTTTAAAAGAAATAGGCTTCCGCTGGAAAAAGAATCCCAGAAAGTCTATTTTATTAGAAAGAAGCGATATTGTCATATGGAGAAGACATTTTCTAAGAACCATAAAGGAAATGAGAAACCAAAAAAGAAAAATATTTTATCTTGATGAAACATGGATCAACGAGGGTCATACACCAAATAAATTTTGGCAGCATGAAACTGTTACAAGTCAAAGGCACGCTTTTGTAAATAACTTATCTACTGGTTTAAACCCACCATCAGGAAAGGGACGCAGGCTGATAATAGTACACATTGGCAGTTCAGACGGTTTTGTTGAAGGTGGTTTATTAACTTTTGAATCAACTCGTACCGGTCACTACCATGAAGACATGAACGCTGATGTCTTTCAAGAATGGTTCGAACAAATGATAGATCTTCTTCCTAAGAACTGTGTAATAGTAATGGATAACGCAAGTTATCACTCCAGACTTATAGAAGGACTGCCCACAACCAAGTGGTTAAAAAAAGACTTGCAGAATTGGCTGAGTTCAAAAAATATTATGTACCATCCCGGATCTATAAGAAAGGAACTTTATTCGTTGTGTGTCCTTCATAAAGAAAAATTTAAAAAATACGAAATTGATGAAATTGCCAAAAATCGTGGAATGACAGTACTTAGATCCCCACCATATCATTGTGAATTAAACCCGATTGAACTGGTATGGGCACAGATAAAGAGTGAAGTTTCAAGAAAAAATACCACTTTTAAAATTCATGATGTTAAACAGTTGTTTTTGGAGGCCGTAAATAATGTAAAACCTGAAAACTGGGAAAAGGCAGTAAATCACACTATTAAAGAAGAGGAAAAAATGTGGAAGCTGGACAATATTACTGATAAAATGATCGAGCCAGTTATTATAAATCTTGGTTCTGAAAGTTCATCTTCTGAATCTGATTTGGATTTGTAACAAGTAGCTGTAAGTTTTATATTAATATTTTTATTCATCTATTTAACGTACCTTAGACGGTTTTAAATACTCTTTTTTTCTTTTGTAATTTTTAAAAATTAAAAAAAATGTGAATTTTTTAAAACCCTTTTTAATGTAGGCCAGTCAGTTCTAATATAGTGTGTGATAAAAGAGGTCACTTTTGTTTACATACACATAACACTTTATAACACTGAAATAATTCATTTATTTTTTACAATTGATGCTTTTATACTTCATCCAAAACTGTTGCAAATTCATGGAATGACGGTGGCTCCATCTAAATTTCAATTCAATGCTTAAACATGATGATTTCAATGTTAAGGTCTTTGTCTGACAAAAAAATATTTTAGGATAAAAAACCACTACATTCATCTTGGTTCACTTGTTTAGTTTGTCTTGAAAAAAACAATTAAGGTAAAAATTTATTTAAATATATCATGTAAAGTGTTTACGTCGTTCTTAATTTTTTATAATTATGCACATAGATAAGGAGTTGAGCGTCAATACTTTTTTTACAAACTGTAGACATTTCACAATTCAGTAAAGTTTTACTACAATTGAAACACAATTTCACCGCTATAAAAGCCTACAAGATTTGCCTCCTTGTTACTTATTGTATTATTTTATTAACTTCCAATTATTTAAAAATTCTTTACTATATTTTAATATATAATAATTAACTGATACATACAGAAGAGGAATACCACTAAATGTTTTTAAAACTTTCTCCTACCATCCTACCTACCTATCGCCTACCATCCGATATATTCAAGCAATTTACAAAAATAATACTGCAAAGTCTGACAAATATATTGAACGTTTACCAATCACTTAAAAGAACAGGTTTTCAACAAGGTTTAAAGTACTAATCATAAAATACAGACCAATCGAATGGTAGATGAAAAAACAATAGAATATAATATTACAGGTACATGAAATCAGAAAGCTTTAGATGTGATTGCAACATAGGCAGTGCTTTTAGAAATCGACTACTTTTCAAAGTAGAAACACTTTTTTCCAGCATTAGAAAAAATATTTATAGAGACAAAAACTGGACAATGATAAAAATGACATTAACATTAATTTAATGGAAGATAAAAATGACATTAACATTAATTTAATGGAAGGAAACTCATCAAGTTAACTCCATCATATACTAAAACATTTGTTTCAAAACATGTTCAAAAGTTTATTTTGAAAAACCGTGGGCGTAAATATCGATAGATTATAGATTAATCATTTCGTTTTACTTTAATGCGTTTGTCTTTTTAGTTTTGTATATAACCCCTTAGAGTGCGCCACCAACAAAACCTTCCGACACAAATGTAACCTCAATCTTTTGTTGACATAAATCGAGGGTTTCATTGTGATACAACAAGTCGTGTAGATATAGTTAAGTCGGTCGAAAAGTGGATCTTCGCCGAGTACATTTTCGAGCAATAATTTTTGGCAATTTTCTGAAAGGATTATCCCAACAGCAATGTCTCGCTGAATTGGTTTCTGTATTTGGGAATAAATCATCACACCAGTCACCGCTGGTATTGCGAATTTCAACGTGGTTTCTCCAGTTTCAGCGACGAATCCAGGCCAGTCCACCCAAAACAGCAGTCAGTCACACAGCAAAACATTGATGCGGTTCGTCAACTTATTAAGGATTACCGCCGTGTAACATACCGGGAGATCGAGGCATCTTTGGGCATTTCAAAGACCTCGATCCAAAAGATCCTACTTGAAGAACTGTAAAACAAAACATTGGAACGGTTCAGCAAAGGAAGCTCAAACAATGTTAATAGTATTGTTACTGGCAAAGAATCTTGAATTTACTCCTACGAAGCGGAAAATAAACGCCTGTGTGGGTGTTTCTCGATGAGGAAAAACCAACAAACGTGATCCGTTCTCGAAGTGTGTCACAGGAAATGGTCGCTGTTATTTCAAAATCTGGTCATGTGGCAAAAATTTCTTTAGAAGATCAAAGAACGGTTACTTCTGATTGGTATATAACCGTTTGTTTACCAGAAGTTATCGCAAAGCTCTGAAGAAGCAACAGACAACGGAGAATCATCCTAAATCAGGACAATGCAAGTTCTCACACTGCCCAACAGACAATAGAATTTTTGTTGCTTCAAAATATCGAATTGTTAAACCATCCCCCATCTAAGTCAAAACGACTTCTTCACGTTCCCAAAGATCAACAATTCAATGCGTGGGTAGCGATTTCAGTCGCCAGAAGAAGCCATTGATGCCTTTAAAACAGCGATTTTGCAGGTGTCAACTGAAGACTGGAATAACTGTTTTACCAATTGGTTTGAACGAATGCCAAAGTGTATCGATCTTGGTGGGACATATTTTGAAAAGCAATAAAGCACATTAAGTTTATATATTTTTTGTCTATGCAAAACTTAAAAGACAACCCTCGTCTTATCCTAGTTATGTAATGTTAAAACTGACGTTTCATACATAGTTATCGTACTCATCAATTTTTAAAACTGCTAAAATATTGCTTTCCTCTACACAAGTAGCTATTATATGTCGACTACATTGAGCTAGTACATAATAATTGTGTTTTTGGGAATGTAATTCTAACTAAGAACACCATCTTTCTTCTACTTTTTTAAATTTGACCAAAAAAATTAACCTCAACAACATCTAAGCTCTCAAAAGGTCACTTTGTCGTCAACACCAGAAATATCACCCTGTGTTACCAGTTATTGGGGTTAATAATTCTTCAATTCATAATTCTTTTCGTTTACAAGTTTTATTTAAACTTTTTTATCCTACTTTAACATTTCTTTTCTATCTACTCAGTGAAAATTGCTATAAACTTAACAAAGTTTTTCAACTTGATATCCACAAGGAAAATGAAATTGCTGTAGTTGGCTGTATACCATAAATCACAAAAGCGTTATTTAATAATCATTTATAAAAGGTATATAATTAAAAGGACCCTTTCGGGCTACATCACAGAACGTTTTCGGACTCGAAAGTCTATCATCAGTTTATTATTACCAGGTATGGTATACGTGAGTCAATTCACTAAATATCTGGGTAAAAACCCTTAACAAGGTACAAAATTTGTTGTGTTTTACATTATTGTTGAAAATATGTTGTGATTTTAAAGTATTTAACAGATACCCTGCATGGCAACGTAAGATTCCCGATAGGGATTGTTGCTGACCCTCAGACCTTGTCTGAATGGGTTCTAGATGGCAACCATCTAGGTTTTTTTCTTTCAATTTTTCTTTCTACTTAATTTCTAACTTGACAATTATTGAATGTGTACATCGACATTCTGAAGTATCTATTGAAAAAATTTAATCTCGTCATCCAGCAGATGAGGTAAAAGTGTAATAAACTCTGTGCCTCCGTTCTTTTATTCCAAGCATCAAGTACCCAATATTTACGTCCACTCCTCGCTATCAAAGATTTTTTGTAATTAGATCTTCATCGGAACAGATAGCCAGGACATCTAAATCACGGACACTGAAATGTTTCAATATTACGCGCAGAGTATTTTCCACGATCCACTAACAAGATAGACTAATGTAAAATCGGAAAGCAGTAGGAAGCGAGCATGACATGTCTGCTCATTCGTTTCTAATCCCATACCGACCAGATTTTGGAGCAATATAGGATCAGATTATTATCGAAAAGCTGTATGACAGGTGTCTTCAAGCTTTAAATGTTTTTTACACACCAGAATACATTTTATTGGGATTAATATGCCATAATGGCTAAGAAAATCTTTATGAAATTAAAATATAAAACCAGATGTACCCATAAGTCCGAAAAAGAAACATTTACGATTTCAGATATTTGGTTATTGCCAAAATGGAATTAAAATCCTACCTTTGAGCTATTCACACCCTGTGCTTAGCAAGACATATTAGACGGTATGTCAAAGGTCACTTCCGACCAAAATAACACTACATTAATTTTCGACTCGATGTCGTTCCATATCGCAGTCCGACCCTGAATTAATAGATAAATATTAGTCTGTCCGTAATTTGACCCCGATTTGATAGCAAGAAATGCATTTTTAAGTTTATAAGGTTTTAGTTTTAAGAACCATTCTACTGAATGGTCTAGTTGCAGCAATATATCTGACATTTGTAGAACACTTCATTGTAAGTCAAGGTAAATGTCTAAAAGGGCTTGTTATGAATCACTAGATAGATAATTGAACGAGAATATTCATGAAATACGTCCCGACCATTTGACACAAGGTCTTAGATTATTACAGAACAATGAGCGAATTCATTCTGTTGTAATTTCACAAAAAGCAATCCGCCACTGTAGCTTTCAGGATCTGCAATCTGCAATATCTAAAAGTTAGTCCGAAGGAGACTTAAAATGAAAATTATTTGTTGACTCGTTTCAGATAAGAAAGATATAACATAATGGACCTACTTTTAATGATACCAGTTCACTAAATGATTCACGAATTTTGAAAAATACAAAATGGAATCATAAATGTGGATATAAACTAACTAAACTATTAATCCTGCCATCACCACTTCATTACAAATCAAGGCGAAGCACATCTACAATATAAACGGAAATAAATCTGCAATTTTAATAACAAAAGAAAGCAATTTCGTACTTGGTCATTATTTACATTTTTTTTTTTTCGAAAATATTGCAAATGAGAGTTATCGAAATAAAAAGTACACAAATAGGGACAGAAGTTTTGATCTAATTACAAACAATATAGAGATATTAATATACAACAGAAATAGATACTGGATGCTAAAATCTATTTGTAAACATGTATTTGATAATAGCAATATCGACAAAAGAATCGAACATATCGACGCTAATAAAAGAACATATGGATGAAATAGAAAATAAACCCTGAGGTAAATAAAAATGATTGAATATGTGCTACGAGAAAATAAGACCCTATATATTAAAATATAACACTATATTGATAAAAATGAGGATTTTTGGCTCGCAGTCTAATCTACAGTGTCTTATCTTTCCATTCATCGATCAAAAAGCTGTCCAGTGAGATCAGTAAGGAAATCGAAATGGATACGTTTTCCTTTTGATATATCGAATCTCGTTTTTGGTTATGTGTCCATGATAGCTAAAACGGATTCGCCGAAGACGTGGTTAAAAAGAAAAATTCACTTTTATCTAGAAAGTGAGGCAGCACTTTCCACATGAGTTGTGGTAAGGAGTTCAATATAATATGGAAGCTGGTCTGCATTTGTATTTCTTGAAAGAAACCATGAATGTGCGTAATGTAACAATACTCCTTCATGATCTATAAAACTTAATTATGACAAGCATAATGTCAGACGCAAGCATCAACAGCCACTACCAAGTTCCATACCATGACTTTCTCAGAATAGAGAATGATAATTCGTCGAGCAGCAATGAATACTCAAACACAATGAAGTGAAAATCCAATCAGGGGAAAGAATAAGCCCATTATTTCTTAGAGAAATAGCAACAAGAATATAAGAGCACTTCCAATAAAGCACCAGAACATGATCTCATCTTCTTCTTCTCGAAGTGCCTATCGCTATGGATGTTGGCTATTACATTGAACCACGTTACTCTGTCTATTACCGCTCTGAACAAACTTGTTGCCATTATTCCCGTCCATGTTCATAGATTCTCAGTCACGATGATCTTCTACATGCTGACATTCGACCTTCTATAAGGTGCAGCAGGTGGTATTCTCATTTTTCATGATGTGTCCAAACTATTAAAATGTTCTAAGTTTGATAATTGGGAGGTATTCTAGTTGTCCACCGATGCGTTGTAAGATGGTTTCATTAGATATAAGATGGTTCTTTAACCATGCGTCGACAGCACCACATCTTAAAACGCATTTATGTCTTTACATTAGGCACCTGTAGACTCCACGCTTCTGCTCTTTAAAGGAAAGTAGAGAGAATATAGCATCTCAGAATCTTTATTCTAATATGAACAGAGCAGTTTGCGCATCTTATTGAACGTACCTCTTAAATCATTTCATCACAGAAGTAATATTAAAACAACTTACCATGTTAAGATATCTTCTTCTTAGGATGCCTGTCCGTTTCGAACGTTGGCGATCATTCTGGCTCTAATGACTTTGTTGGTTGCTATACGGAATAGCTGTGTTGAGGTCTTTCTATTATATCGTAAGCCACAATATTCTTCTTCGTCCTGGGGCAATTTTTCCTTCAATTTTACAAATTTCTCATTATATGCCACAAGTACTGCAGCTTACGGCCCTTCACGATGTTGACCAAATCAGCAGTTGTGTTCATCCTCCGTAGTACTTCTTCATTGGTGACTTTGTCTGTCCATGGTATCTTCAGGATCCTTCTGTATAACCATAGCTCAAAAGCCTGAAGTTTTGATAGAGTTTCCGCCTTCAATGTCCACGTTTCTACTCCGTACAGAAGCACTGAGTACACGTAACATTTAAGGAGCCTTATTTTTGTTTCTAGGGTGAGGTCATGGCTCTTGAACACAGAGCTCATAGTCAAGAATGCACTTTTTGCCTTTCCGATGCGGCATTTAATCTCTTGGGTATTGTCCCACGACTCGTTGATTATAGTTCCCAAGTAGTTGTACTGTGAGACACTTTCAATTCTCAGATGTTAAGATATAGTTCAAATAAACATTTAATAAATACTGCTTTCAGGATATACTCGTATGTTAGAAAACTCTGGAAGTTGTCAGAAGTTATTCTAGCCTAGATCAATCTAGAAGCTTTGAACCAATATTGCTTCTAGCGGTGATGTTAAAATTGTTATGTCTTTAGCATATCCATTGTATTATTGCAAATGTATTGCTAATTTATTACGGAAAGAAAACATTTATTGTTGTAGCCGTTTCCAAGAAACAGTGGGTATGCTAACTTTACGGTAAAGCTAGCATAGCTATAGCTATACCTCGGCAAGTAAAGTGGTACAAGGCCCATTTTGGCGGCATATTTTATTGCTAATTGCATCATCCCATTAGCGCAAAACTTATCCTGGAAAAGTCGAGATATCGGCCAAAAACGCTGAAATCTATAATACGTCAAGCGAATAACGGATATAATAGAGAAATCTTTAGAAAATAAGAAAACCCATTGGAATCCCTTACCAATCACCGATTTTCAGCATCAGTAATTGGTAACCTATTTATCGGATTTACCTGATTTAGTTTAGTAAAGATCTTAGTATAAAATCTAGATTACGTTGATATTGTAATCTGTTATAGTCAGACTATTTTGAGATACATAAAAAAGTGAAAACATAGTAATTAACTCCATCGTGCCACTGGGAAAACACACAGGAGTCATTTATGTTTGTATCAGTAAATGTATATTAGTCTTTATATAGTTTTATCTTCTTCTTTATTAATTCTTGAACGAAATTATATTACGACTTCCTTTCATGTTCTCTCTTTTTTCTCGTATTTTTGCCCTGAATAATCCTTCTTTCTCCTCTTTTAACACCCACCATATGATTTTTTGTGGTTCTTTCCGATATTTTCGCTTTGTTTCACTTTTTAACTAATCTGCCGTGTTATAATAGACACTGATTACATTATTTAGGTTGTTGCATTTTCAATGTCACACAGTATATATTTTTAGCGAGGATACACATCGAAATATATCTAATTTTTCTTGAACCTTAAAAGTATTTAATATTTAAAAGAAGTCATGCTTTTTAGGTAATGAAAATGTATTCGATTTTCGTTCTAGGAAACAGAACATTTTTACGTATGTGTAGAGATAATCAAAGCATATATCCATTTTTAACGTCCCACGAACTGACTGTTATCAATATCGTTATCAGCGTTCGTGCGGCATGATGTACTACTTATGGACATTACTATCAAGCCCATTCAATATGGAATCATAAGTTGGATAAACTGGGGCGACCTGCATAGTATCTTATTTTCGACAGTTCTGAATGTATTTTCGTTTAGATAGTATTAATAGTAATATGGGATGAAATTAATTATATAATTAGTATTTATTAATTACCGTATTTAAAGATTTGTTATTAGTTATTTGTGAGCAGACGTCTCGACGGTCAAATTAGATTCAAGAAAATAATGAAGGCAAAGAAAAATATTAATAATGAATATTATGAATAATGACAAAATTGCAAAAGTATATATATATATATATATATATATATATATATATATATATATATATATATATATATATATAGCTTTTACTTCACTACAAAAATAACTGTTTAAATTGATACATATCGTACTCGAGTAGGTATACTAGGCTAAAGGCATTGCTTACAATCTTGTATAATTGGTCAGTTGACTTTCAAAAATTTTCTTGACTTTCAAAATTTAAACTAGTATCTATCGTCACCAAGAAAATGTATTTTGTTTTTTTTTTTAATTGTATATCAAAACTTTTGTCTTAAAACACCAATTTACAAATTTAAATTGGTCTAAAAAAGACTCATGATAGGCCAAACAAAATAATGTGTATATTTAATTGAATTTGTTTTCTTAAAGCAAAAATCAATTCCTTATATTGTGTGAAGTGTATACTGTCTAGGGTCTTGATTATATATATATATATATATATATATATATATATATATATATATATATATATATATATAATCATATATATATATATATATATATATATATATATATATATATATATATATATATATATATATATTGTGATGATGTATTATTTGTGAATGATGAGCAATGAGTGTTTTTAATATATATATATATATATATATATATATATATATATATATATATATATATATATAGGGTTTTTATCGCGGTTCTCAAAGAATTAGTTTGTAAGCACTTTTTGAAATTATCTTTATTATATCTATTATGAAACACACATATATATATATATATATATATATATATATATATATATCTAACATAACCAATGTAAAATTTAAAATAAACTATCTTTAAATTAAAATTCTTATGAAACTAATTAAATTATATAGATAATGTAAATTTTAAACAAACTATCTTTAAAATTGAAATTCTTATGACAATAACTAAATTATATTAACAAAATTTTGTACCTTTCTTTCACTGAATGCCTAAATGAAAATGTTCTCCAAAATAAAGATTTTAATCACCACTCAATGTCTTTGTTCTCAGCCTCGGTTATCCTTGTTTTTGTGAAATTACTTTTTCCAATTATCAGCTTCCACTAATTTAAAATATTTTTCTTCTTAACAGCATTTATATTTATTCTTCTTTTCAATATACCAATATCCAATCACCAAATATATTATATAATTTTAATTTTCAATTAATACTTCCTTCCATTATCCAATCACCATTTATATATAACATAATTTTTAATCTTCAATAATATTTTCTTTATTCTGTTTCTTAATCTTCATTGAACTCACTATATTGAACATTTCAACAACTGATTGACTGTATTCTATCTTGAACTATCTTGAAAATAGGACCGACTGACTTTATACTGATTTCATAACTGTAACTAACTTTCTTACTAACTGACTGGCCATTTTGAATCCAAATCACCGAGTATTTATACCTTTTCAATCTTCCAGAACCATCTGGCAAGAAATCTTATTAGAATTGTTCCATTTCCTCCATATGAATGTTCTCGAAACAGTATATGTTCGATTATGTCCATAGACATAACCATATTCGAGAAAGTTCTACCGTAAACAAAGGTTAAATTCTATATTCTAGAGAATTCCTTTCTTTTCTATCGAGAATTTTGTTGACATTTAGGCTTTTCAGATCAGAATAAAAACTTAAATCAGTGACTATATGTAAACTAAACATTTTAAACTAACATTTAACCCTATTTCATATTCGCAATTATTAATTTCTCTAAATGTCATTTATTCCGAGTAGGTATATTTTGGTTTCCTAATCACATGGCTCACTTAAATATATTTACAATATTATAATTATTAAAATAAAACTTTTTACACTTATTATATGCTAATTTCTTAAGAATACCCTCATATAAATAATTTTTATAAAATTCTCTAGTATATAACTTATAAATTATTTTTAATCGCTATTTTTCTTTCTCCTATATTCTATATCATTTCAATATATATATATATATATATATATATATATATATATATATATATATATATAATATATTCCTATTTGACATGAGAAATAAAAAAAAAACTTTTAACTTTTAAAATTTAAATTAAAATAAAAAATTTCATGTTTCTCAACCACGAGCATATAAATTTTTAACGCCCTGTATAAGACAAATTTTGTAAAAAGAATTATGGCTAGTTTTAAGAGTGTTTCGCAGAATTGCAGCAAGTAAGGAAACGTGTTATGGGTGAAGACATGGTAGAATGATCAGCAAAGGTCAGTCGTTTTCTGTTATGATATGAATGTATTATTTTTCGTGTTAAATACCACAGGGCATATGGAACTACATATTTCACTATTATAAAATCATCCAATTTCAATCAGTTTGTTTATTATAAATCATTGTAGTTGATTTTTTTTCAAGATACAATAATATTGATAAATATTTTTTTTTATATATCAAGAAAATTGAACATCGAGAACATTCTGTAAAGCAGAAGTAGAGAGATTCACAGTTATTTATTTAAAAAAAAATTTGGAGACAAAAAGAAATAAGATTCTTTTTTTTTGTAAATGTTTATATGAAATAATAAAGATAGGAGAATAAATAAAATTTGTAATATTGAATATCGATTTCCGTTTTGATAAAATAAACAATTTTTATGATTTCTAATTGAAATCCATATGTGTATCATTTTAATTCTCTTTTGTCTATCCCTATAAGGAAACCACTTAGAGAAATATTTGAAGCCACAGAAGTAAGTAGTGATAGGATCATTCAGCCCTGATATTATATTTATATTTTGTTTATGTTTAGATTTAATTAATTAATGAAATAATTAATTGAAGTAGATTACATCTATAAACATCAATAGAGTCAAAGTAGATCATAATAATATACAGGGTGTTTCAAAAAAAGGTAACCCCGTCTCTGGGGTAGGTAAAAAACTGAAAAATAATTGAGGTTTGCTTAGTAAAAAATTTTTGTAACGCCATCAGTTTTCAAGATACAGGGCGTTGAAGAAAAAAAATTTTACGCATTTTTTACGATTTTGCCGAAACTACTGGCAACATTGTAATGAAATTTTATACGAATATGTTTTGGAAGCTGATACATCACATGAATTTGTTTTTATATCTGATTCTCATAGAGGGCGCTAGTTACACGGATCGTATTAAGTATTAGTCAATATAACTTTTTTAAGAGTATAATTAATAATCAAAATTTCAAGTAAACTTAAACACCATTCAATTTTACACGAAAAAGGTACTCTTGGTAAAACTCAATACTGTGTACCGTTTTCGGAATATTTTGATTTGAAAATTATGAAGTAATAATTGATGCTGGTAGTAATGATAAAGTTCTAATAGGTATACCTCTATTTTCTCTAAGTGTGCCATGGAAATCTGACATTTATTGATTGTTGTGACGATAAATCAACAATAATTAGAGTTTTGAAACCGTGTTATTTGTAAAATCAAATCAAAATGTACTCAAATGTTGAATACACTGGCATGTTATTAACCTTAGGCGAATGTTTAGGATGTTCTAGTGCAGCTGTGACACGTTATGAAGAAATGTTTCCTAGAAGAAACTTACCAAGTAAAAAAACATTTAGAGCCATTGAACGACGTTGTCGAGAAACTGGGAATGTGAGACCAAATAAAATAAATTCTGGTAGACCAAGAACAACAAGAACAATTAATAAAGAAAATAATATTTTAAATTTACTTGATCAAGATCCAACAGTTAGCGTAAGGAATATAGCAAGACAAACAAATACTTCTTCTTCAAGTACTTGGCGGATACTGAAAGAACAGCAATTACATCCTTATCATTACAGACAAGTCCAAGAGCTCTGGCCAGATGATCTACCGGTTAGAGTGGATTTTTGTGAAACATTGCAACAAAGGACAGCCCACAATCCAAATTTTTTAAAATGCATTCTTTTTACGGACGAGGCCACCTTTACGCGACAAGGTATGTTTAACTCCCATAATGCACACTACTGGTGTGATGAGAATCCACGAGTCAAAAGTGTATCACATTACCAACACTCATTTAAATTTAATGTTTGGGCAGCAACTTTAGGTAACAAATTAATACGTTATCATATTCTACCAGGAAATTTAAATGGTGATATGTATCTTGATTTTTTAAACAATTCCTTATTCGAGATATTAGAAGATTTAACGCTAAACGAGCGAAGATCTTTATTTTTTATGCACGATGGAGCTCCACCACACTTTGATAGAAGGTGTCGTAATTGGTTGAGTAATCATTTTCCGAATCGATGGATTGGTAGAGGTACAGAAGCTCCGATTCATTGGCCTCCTCGGTCATGCGATTTTAACCCTTTGGACTACGCAGTTTGGTCGTATATTAAGGAAAAAGTCTATGCTACAGAGGTAAATTCACGCCAAGAATTGGAAGAAAGAATTCAAAGTCGATTTAATGACATCATAGCTGATCCCCTACCGTTTAGAAGGTTAATGGAATCTTTAGAAAAAAGAATAGATTTGTGTATTCGCGAAAACGGAGGGCATTTTGAACACTTACTGTAACTGAATTTTATTTTATGTTCTTAGTCATTAATTTAATTTTCTTCTTGTGAGTTTTGTTTAATTACTAACTATTTTATACCAGCATCAATTATTACTTCATAATTTTCAAATCAAAATATTCCGAAAAGGGTACACAATATCGAGTTTTACCAAGAGTACCTTTTTCGTGTAAAATTGAATGATGTTTAAGTTTACTTGAAATTTTGATTAATAATTATACTCTTAAAAAAGTTATATTGACTAATACTTAGTACGATCCGTGTAACTAGCGCCCTCTATGAGAATCAGATATAAAAACAAATTCATGGGATGTATCAGCTTCCAAAACATATTCGTATAAAATTTCATTACAATGTTGCCAGTAGTTTCGGCAAAATCGTAAAAAATGCGTAAAATTTTTTTTTTCTTTAACGCCCTGTATCTTGAAAACATTGCATATTGTTATGGTTTATATTTTTTGTTCGTTACTTATTTCTATGTGCAAAAATTGAATGTATTTCCGAAAATTGTATGTCTGGTATAGCACGTAGTTATTAATCACCCTGTAGAATTCCACATTTTTCCAAGTATGGAGAATATCATTGCCTACATTTTCTCTAAATAAGTTATTCTATACCATAATGGAATTATCGACCGATGTCGCACTAAAAAATCACCCTGTATATACTCTTATTAATTTCACCAAATTTTTAAACCTGCACAGTATCTATAGATAGATATTAGATAAGCTTGCGAACATAATTCTAAAAATAAATGCATCAATTAATTAAAATGTCAAATGATAAAAGAGAATGGATCTTTTGCAACAAATAATTTGTCAAAATATTCACACATTCATTAAATAAATGTTTTCTGTTAATCAATGTCATAAAATAACCAATGTGATTATTTGTCCAATATGTAATTATGCAATGTGTCTTCCTTTGATTTATTACGTTGAACTTTCTTATTTTCAAAAAATTATAAAAGAATAAGGTGTCTGTACCTTTTACCGGCCACTTAAGGTTTTGTTTAGAAGCAGATTTAATAATAGGAATATACTGAGGCTGTTTTTAATGAGGAAAACTGAATTAAACTAAGGAATACAAGCCAGCAACTTTAACAAAACTTAGCACACGCTGAATTATTGTTCATCAATACTATATATACGAAAACGACTTGGAGATTGCAAAAAACAATCATTAATAGCTGCCACAATGAAGAAAAGATAGGATTAGGCAAAAAATATCCAAATTGGGAGCCATTTTCGACACAAAAACACCAACATCGTTTTGTTAGAGTATGTGACGAGAAAAAACAACAACAGCTTAACAGTTAAACTTATGTTGGAGATGTTCTCGAGCTGCTCGTCTTGTTGTAAAGGTACCGAACTCCTTGTGTCGATATAAGGCTAGGTAATCTGGCAAAACAGCAGAAAATTGGTCCAACATAGATTGGAAACTAAACTAGAGCCAAACCATGCCTTGAATGGCCTCAAAACTCTGCGGATTTTAGTCCGATTGACAATCAGTTGATTTGGAGATGCCTCTAGTTTATTTTCCAATCTATGTTGAAGCAATTTTCTGCAGTTTTCCGAATTTACCTAGCCTTATATCGACACAAGGAGTTCGGTACCTTTACAACAACACGAGCAGCTCGAGAACATCTCCAGCAGAAGTTTAACTGTGTGATATCTATGAGCTGTTTATATTTGTTATGTATTTTATCAACTAGGGTACTAGGAGAACCTAGAGTACTAATTTTTGAATTCTGTGGATGCTTTTCCAAACGACTTTCCATCTGGAATGGAATCCCATTCTTGTTGAAGAGTTTCTTTTGATTAATTGTGTCTTTTTTCAGACAAATTTACAGAACTTTTCTATGTTTCTTTAGTATGATATGAGTATTTTGATGTTTATCGCTTTTAAAGATTTCTCCTATCGGGAGACCTCATGTTAGAGTAATGTGTCAACCTATTAAATTTTATTTGTATGTGGATACGGCGTTCACTTAGTGGCAAATGTCGTCCGCAGATTCGAAGTCTTCTAATTGATTCCATCTAGTGTTTGTGGCTTCATAAGTTATATTTCTCATTATCCAGTCTACCATAATAAAAATCCTTCCAGGAGACAACACAAAGCCCTATTTTACTCTGCTTTCTACGCCTGTGTTTTCTTTATTCTTTACAAATAATAAAAATAATTTTACTACGAGTAATACCTCTCTTGTAGTCTCTGAAACAATCTATAGTTATGTTAAACATAATTTAAAATCAAATAAAAGAAGTCGAGGAATAGATTAACAAAACATATCTTCAGCTCTTCAGTAGTATTTCTTTAAATTATCACGAGCTAACAGTTTATATTGATTGTGGAAACTTATTTATTTAGAGCTTATTATAACATAAAGTTACTTATTGATCTACTGTTGTTTGTACTAACACTTAATAAGTTGTATGGCAGTATTCGTTCGACTGTCTACTTACCTTATTTCATACAAAATTAATGAGTCTGGTTTTTGTACACGCTCATTATGACGAAACGCTAATTTGGAGGTAATTGACTTCTTTAATATTCCTGTGAATTTGATAAATGTCATTTATAGAAATTCTTAAACGAGCTGCTTTTGTATAATGACTACACAGTATTTGTTCGTTGAAAGTCGTTCCAAAGCAGTCATGGCTTTTATTTCGTTCATTAATATTTACAATAGAAAATAGCAACAGTTCACAGTACAAAGAACGGTTAGATATATAAAGAGAACAAATAATGTCTTCGTTTACTTAAGAGTACATAGTGGGGTATACTTATGAGGAAGTATCTTGGAATTTGTTATTGTGTAATCATTGTTATTGTTAATTTTTGTCGGACGTCGGGCTGGGGTTTCGAAGGTTCTTTAGTGACATATTTCTTCGTATATCTTTTTCTCGAATGCCTATATCAAAAACTTTGACTTGCAAATCTCTTCAGTTTTATTCTAATAACGTGGTTATACCAGTTTCATAATTGTTGTTGTCGTATATTGTTCATTACAGTTTTTCGGAGCAACTAGTTCGCTCCCAAGGTCAAAAAACCCTCTTAATTACATACTAATTCGCTCCGAAAACCATAACCGGGTGTATACTAGTTCGCTCCCGCGGTCAGATTTTAATAATCCACAGAAAAGTGGCATAGGTAAACTCGCTCCGGTCATATATTTCTTAGAAAAGATATTTGAATAATGTCTTCTCAAACTTTGTATTTACCTATTAATAACACTACCATCATTGTTTAAAAAAAAGAATGAGTATTTTTTAAACAATGCTACTATATAACACTACTTCTTACTTAAAAAAATATTAAAATTATAACGATAATATCACTTAAGTATTATGATGTTAGAGCTCATATTCCCTTGTTCAATATTTGATTGGGTTTTGCCGTATCAGAAGTTGCAATTGATATATTTCTTTGAAAAGATTGGTAGGTAATTAGTAGTCTACCTGAAATTTTATGATAAGAAATAGGGGTGGTGCGAATCTTAACATTATTACTTTAGTTCCAGTTTGAATGTCGTTATAGTACCTAGTTCATGATGGAGAAATCTGAAGTAAGTGAAATGTTAAGTGAAAAGGGCAAGTCAATGTTAGTTATTGACAATTACAAGTATAACTTCCATAAAATGCTTGCTAATAATATCAAACGTTGGCAGTGTGTAGAAAGAAGTTGCAAAGCATTTGTTAAAACTTTAAATATTTGTAACAGTGTAGTCGAATGTAGTCATAACCATACCCATGAAAATTTATCAAAAACAGTGGTAAACCGGCAAAAAAAAGTTAAAGTGTTAAGCGAAGGCAATGGATGATTTGTGTGAAAAACCATTGAAGTTGATATACAGCGAAATTAAACAAACAGGCACTAAAAGTCTTACTGTGGAAGATGTACATTTGATTAGAAAAAATATTTATAATGGCAGAAAATAAGTTATTCCCAAAATTCCGAAGTGCGCGCAGGAAGTACATGACTCGTTAAACTCCGTGGAAGTGACAACCAACCAAAAAGAACAATTTTTATTGAAAAATGATCCGGTAAAAAAATTTGCTGCTTTTTCTTCTGTATCTAACTTAACATTTTTAAGTAAATTAGAAACAACTTATGTTGAAGAACTTTTAAATACTGCACTAAATTTTTTATTCAACTATTTACAGTTCACGGACTCGAAAATGGACACTATGTGCCGTTGGCATTCTTTTTGCTTTCAAATAAGTTAACAAACTCATATGTGACTGCCTTAAATTGTTTAAAGACGGAGTGTCAAAAATTAAACTTAAATTTTAGTCCCAAGGTTGTATATGCCGATTTCGAAAAAGCGATCCATGCAGCTGTAAGTGAAGTGTTTCCATCTGCAAAAATAAAAGGATGTAGGTTTCATCTCGGACAATCATGGTGGAGAAAAATTCAAAAAGTTGATCTGGCTATCTACTGAGTATTCAAACGACAATGAAGTCGGACAATACCTTAGATATATGTTTGGTCTACCTTTCCTAGATCCATTAGAAGTAGGTGAGTGTTTTGCTTTAGACTTTAGTGAAATATTACCAGCACAACACCAAGCCGTACAACAATTTGCTGACTACTTGGTGGACAACTATATTTCTGAAGAGGCAGACTTCCCTCCTGAGATGCGGGCAGAAAACAGTTCATCACTTGAGCGTACAACCAATGCCTGTGAAAGTTTCCATTCTAAATTTAATGCGTTATTTTACAATCCGCACCTTAATATATTTCAATTTTTAGAAGTTTTAAAAGATATTCAAATTGACACTTATATAAAAATACGAAGTTCTGTGAAACCAAAAAAAGTGTACCGAAAAGTACTTCTAGAGCGTCAAAAATTTGTTGATCACAAAATAGCGGAATTAAAACAAAATAAAATTAGTAGTGTTGAGAGGCGAAAGATATGAATTACTTCAAGTTATACTGGAAGCCAGACGCCAGAACTCGTGGCTGAAAGACATAAGGAGATGGTTCGACCGCTCATCCGCAGATATCTTTCGCGCAGCAGTTTCCAAAACGACAATTGCCATTTGGATCGCCAACCTTCGAAAGGAGACGGCGCCATGAGAAGAAGAAAATTATTAGATTTGATTTTGTCAAATGTATTTCATTTAGATTTCTAGCGAAATAAATGCCTCGTTTTAATTTATATTTATTTAATTTTGTAATGGTAGAGAATATCCCATATTATGTTAGTTTTTACACTTGTATTGCTTTCTTATTATACCTATATTTTAGAATAGGCACAAAAATTATTTCAGTAGTTTTTAAAAACAATTCAAAATTTCGAATATAATTTCTAAATCAATCACTAACATTTTTCAAAATATATAACAGTAATGAGCGCGCTAATAACCCGCAAAATAACGCAAAAGATGGAAAACATATTAAGTTGTGAGATAAATAGAAATGAAACTAGTGGAGATGGGAAATTTTGCGATAGAACCTATAAATTTACATTTCATTTATTGTTTCCCACCTTTAGACGTAAGAGTTTGGAAACGGGCAGACACGAATTGAGGACCAAAATGAAATTTTAAGTAAGGGTTTACTTTTATACCTGAAAAAATCGCACGAATTGAGGACCAAGACTTCAAGAAGGTATAAAATATTATTAAAAGTACGAATCCCAATAATCGTAGATATTTATTGTCTATTGTCTATAAGAAAAAATATTTTAAACATAAAAGCGTTACACATATTTACATTTAATATTTTTATAAAAATAAAAGAGGTACACATATTTACATTTAATATTTATACTTTATGAAAACATGATGCAAATTTTACAAAATCTATTCGTCTCAACAAACCGTTATTATATTCCGACAATTTAGAAGTTAACATGTCTAATCTTCGCCTAACAATTTTGTTCTTACATTTAACAGGCTCCTTAACGCTTTGAATACGAATGTAAGTATCTGTTTGAAAATTGTTCAAAACGTTTACAAATAAATACAACGAAGGGTGCATCGAATAGATATTTGAATTAAATTGAGAGTGAAAGGACTCGCATGCATTTATAGAATTTTCTGTAGTTACAGCTGCTTCAGCCCAAAGTGTTGGTGGAAATAAAGAATTTTCACCAACATAATTGTCTATTAAATAGTCCGCAAAATCTACCGCAGCTTTATGCAGATGATTTGACTGAAATTCAGCCAAATCCAAAGCAAAACATTCTCCAACCTCCTCTGGTTTTAAAAAAGATAGTCCAAAAAGACACCTCAGCCACTTTCCACTTTCACTGTTTCCATCTTGATATTATTTAGCCAAGCCTAAACTCTGTATTTTCCTGTACCAAGCTTGGCCAAGATGAAATCTGCATCCAACGATCTTTGTGGTGGGCCATTGTGCAGAAATTGTTTTATGAATAGCTAATTCATAATCAGCTACAATAATTTTTGGAGCAAATATTAAATTAGAATTGCGACACTTTTCTTTAAGAATAACAAAAAGTTTTTCATATGTTGACCTAAGTTTATTCGGTAATAATCAAAAGGCCACAGGTATATAATGTCCGTTTTCTACAACATGAAGTGTGAACAATTGTAAAAAATATTTCGTACAATATCGAAAAGTTCCATCAAGATACACTTTGTCACAATTACACATAAATTTTAAATTAATGTCACACGAAAATACCACAATATTGTTAATATGATCAGTAGCCAAGAGAAACGGTTCATTTTTTATTGTGTTTAAATTTAATGTTTGTAAAATATCTAACGCATCGGAAATACAGGTTGGTAAACGCGGTTGGATTTGACGTCTCTTGTAATACATATTATTTCTTACGTAGGTAATGTCTTTTCTTGTCAAAGAATTCATAGCATCACTGTTTTCCCTTATTACAGAATGGATAAGTTTTGTTGGCCGCCCTGTGATATCTTCTATGGCTTTCCGTTTGCTTGCCGTACTCAAAATTTGTCTATTTAATTTCTTTATATCATTTTCATGATTGTGCACTGTTTCTTTTCGGGAAACTGTATTATCTACACCTAGCGTAAACAATTTTGCGTTACATTTATTTACCGTACATATCCAAAACTTTTCACCAGTTTTAAGCACTTTTTTTTCACGATACTTATAATCATCCAACACAAGTAACCAGTTTCCCTTTTCACTTAAGATCATTTTAATTTCACTCATTTTGACCACCTTTTAAGACAGCTTAAAATAAACTAAATCTAAAATAATATTTTATTATTAAATATTTCCTTACTCACTTCCTTACTTATTTTGGCTGTTCAGGTAGCGGTCCTCAATTCGAGAACACCGAAATCTCCTTCGGTCCTTAATTCGGTGGACTTATTTTTTCTGTTCAGGTAGCGGTCCTCAATTCGAGAACACCGTTGGAAACTACCGCTATGACAGTGACAGTTTTAGTTGACATCCTCCTCTGATACGTCTAAAGGTGGGAAACAGTGAATAGAATGTAAATTTATAGGTTTCTATCGCTAAGTTTCTCATCTCTACTAGTTTCATCTCTTTTAGCTTACAACTTCATATGTTTTCCATCGTTTGCGTTATTTTGCCGGTTATTAGCGCGCTTATCACTGTATTTATATAAATATGTAACTACCAATATTTGATATAATTTCTAATATAAAATACAAAAGCCGCAGTACCTAATTTCTGGTGTTAATTTTCCTAGAACTTAATAGATAAATACTTAATCCGCTTGACCACGGGAGCGAACTAAGTTATGGTTTTCGGAGCGAACTAGTATGTAATTAAGAGGGTTTTTTGTCCTTGGGAGCGAACTAGTGTGCTCCGCCTCTGATTATAGGGGTAAACTGCTCGCCTTACTAGAGTAAGTAGTAGAAAGAAATATAGTGACCCGCCTGCCCTCGGAAACCTAACAGTCATTTGGGATCAGAAGGAACAAGAGCTTGTCAAGAGAGGCTGATAGGAAAGATTACTTTTCACTTAAGTCAAGTTGAAAAAGTGCTAATGTGAGTAGTGAAAAAGAGAAAACTGGACTACTTTGGTCATATAATAAGGGGGACCAACTATGCAATGCTACTAATAATGAACGAAAAGATAAATTAAAGAAGAATAATTAGGTGTTTAAAATTTTCTTTTTATTGCAATTGTTATTCATTAGATAACAATTACTGGAAGGTATATATGTGTTCCCTTTGTCTGGATTTGTTTTAATACACAAATCTCTCTTACCATATTACTATATGTAATTATCACTAATATGACATTACATTATGCATATTGAGATTGAGGCTTTGATTCAAAAACCTCCCTAATTGTCTATGCTATGCTCAGAACACTTTAAACTTGTCATAAAAGTTTCTCATTATTTGTTTTCATTCACTATCTGTATCATAATAATAGTATAAAGTCATGTCTTAAGTCCGTGTTAATATATATCTAATTAACATTTGGACTCACTACACAGTGAATAGATATGAATGTGCTCGATCTTGAATGAACAATTTTGTAAATAAAAATTTCTAAAATAAAATTATCACTATTGGCCTTTGTTCGTACAATAACAAGCTAATTAGTTGCTTCATTGTCTTTTGAATTTCGAAAACAAGTTATACTTTCCAATACACTTTGCGAACATCGCAGCACCTGTGGTACTGCCGAGAAACAGTTTACTGAAGTCGTGCTTTTAGTCCAGTCAATGTCTACTGTAAATATAGACTAAATGTTATAATAAAAGATCTGCTTTAATTATATAGTGAATACTCTTATATACTACAAAAAGAAACATTTTAAAAATATTGGAAATTTGAATGTAAGTGACAACAAGTGAATTCACGAATAATCTAAATCTCAACCTAAAAACAACAAGATGCCCATGTATAAATGATATCAGGGTGCTTAATGGACTAAACATTCGTTACATAAAGCCTTTCGTATCTTACTGACAACCTCATATTTTCTTGGTAACTCTCGTTTGATATACAAGAGGCTCTGTCACCATATATGGACTATATAATCATAAGATAAAATTTGTAGTAAATTAAAGAAGAGAAGGCAGATGTACCTTCGTACAAATATATGAATGGAGGTATTAAATGAAAATCACATACATATATATGCAGTACAAGAGACTAAAAAGAAAGAGAAAGGATAAACAAACGACGGAGAATTTCTGATGTACTACAATGGGGTAGAACAAGAAAACAGTAAGAATGTAAACCACGCCCATAGACTTTACAGTTCAGAACAGTGGAGCACCCACGGTTTTGGGGGTTAAAACCCCCCAGGACCCTATTCCAACACTGTTACTCACACATTTTAAGAACCCAAAATGGAGGTAACACCATAAAAAAAATTTCGATGACCAACCAAAACCCTAGGCAACACAACTCACACATTTTAAAGATACAAAATGGAGGTAACACCATAAAAAAAATTTCGGTGACCAACCAAAACCCTAGGCAAATTCTAGATGCGCTACTGGTTCAGAAAAGTGCAAAACAAAAACAGAGCTTGAAAATTTCTATGACCACCTTCAGGAAATTGTTGAGAATCTCCTATAAGAAAATCAAACAATTATGTTAGATTTTAATTATTCTAGGAACCAATATTTCAGTCCATAACGGCATCCATGGCGGAGAAGAAAGTCTTCAACGGTCTGGCGGAGGTGGCTATCCCCTGCTATAAAATCAAAAAGAAGGGAAGACAGGAAGACCAATAATAACCTCGTTAGATTTGTGTGTATTAATATATTATTACCTAACGACGTATGATCCAATCCTTAGACCATAAAAACGGAGTTTTTATGGTCTAAGATCCAATCACGATAGCAATACTGTTCGTTTACTTATTCATAAAAAAAAACGCCAAGAAAAACTAATGATATTATTATCCTAAATAAACTGTCATATTTAAATAAACTCTCAGGAAGTCCACGCGTGTTAAAATCTCCAAATAAGCTAATCTAGGGAAATATGCAAATATTACAAAAGCCACAAGAATTACATAGAATTTAAGAAAAATCACGAAACAAAAATAAACAACCGTAACATCAAATTGTTTTATACACTCAAACTCAAATAAAAAATGCAACGGAAAAAATTTTGGTCAAACTCAAAGTATTTCAATATTTTTTTTATAAATTTATAAATTTTAATTTGGTGTAGTCAGTTTTTTGATAAAATTTTATATTTGATTTATTGTACGAGGTTAATTAAAACGTGGTTTTATTATCCTAACTTTGAAACATCCTGTGGAATAATTCCGTTTGCGAATTTTCGTAAAACCTTATTTTTCGGTTGCAACCATGTCGCCTAAGCATTGTGTCTTTTGTTTCATGTCAAAATAAGCCTTGGTTCATTTTTTAGAGCCAAATGAATTTGCCACCCACAATTTAGGACTTTTTTAATTATGATTATTTTGGAGTTATTTTGTAATACGACGAGGTGGCTTTGGTGGCTGTTATCATTATGTCATATTGACACTTACATTTTGTTTACCTGTGATTGATCATGGTTCTTAGTGTCGAAGATTGTGCGAAAGCCGTTTGCTGTGGTTGAAGATGGGCGAAATTATGAATATGTGGCTAGAGTACTACACACTCATCGCTCTACCATTTAAAGGGTCGTGGAACATTTTATACGAACTGGAACAAACAAGCGTAAAGCGGGAAGTGGCAGGAAGTGCAAAACTGCCGCTTTAGATGATCGTTTTATACGAGTCAACGCTTTGCGGGATCGTCATTTAACAGCGGTGCAAACAAGAAACCAGCTTCAAGAGGTTCGAGGCAATAATGTAAGTGTATTTACAGTTCGTCGAAGATTGCATGAATTTGGTTTGCAAAGTTGCAGACCAGCAACTGGGCCCAAATTACTTCCTCTGCACAAAGTAGCTAGACTACAATTTTCCAATTTACATTGGAATTTAAGACAATGGAGTAATGTTCTTTTTACGGATGAGTCGAGATACTGTCTTCACTCATCAGATGAGAGAGAACGAGTATGGCGTCGAACTGGAGAGAGATTTGCGGAGTGCGCTTTCAGTCCCCGCGTTAGCCATGGAGGGGGTTCGGTGATGGTATGGACAGGAATATCCCGAGAGGCGCACACTAAATTGGTATTTATTGAGGGTTCGTTGACTGCACACCGGTATATTGAGGAAATTTTAGCGAATCACGTAGTACCCTTTTCTCATTATATCGGCGATGATTTTCTATTAATGCAAGATAATTGGCGACCCCACTCTGAAATGTATGTCACGCAATATTTAGAGGAAGTTGGTATTAATAAAATGAACTGGGGAGCGTTTTCGGCAGATCTGAACTCAATAGATCACGTTTGGGACATGCTTGGTCGAAATATCAGATGTCGCGAAGTCGCACCAGCCTCAATTAACGAACTTCGCTTGGCTCTAGAAGAGGAATGGCAAAACATCCAGCAAGACGATATTCGCAACCTCATAGACAGCATTAGCCGACGTGTACAGGCAGTTATAGAGACGAGGTGAGGCAATACAAAGTATTGGATTATTTTTTAGTAGTTTTTCTTTGTTATTAGCGTACTTAGGTTAAGTTACATTTAAGATGTTTTTTTTATGTTTTGTTATTGTTAGTATTGTTCATTACTACCAAGATCATGTCGTTGCTTTTAATCATTATTTTAATACACAGCTTCTGAGATGTCGATATGATATTCCTTCGATATCGTCACCAAAGCCTCGTCGTATTAAAAATGAATACAACAGATAATGGTAATAATAGGAAAAGTCGTAAATTCTGGGTGGCAAAGTCATTTCGCTCCTAAAAATGAAGTAATTTATATTTTCACATAAAACAAAAAACATAATACTTAGAAGACATGGTTGCAACCGAAAAACAAGGTTTTACGAAAATCCGCTAACGGAATTATTCCACAGGATGTTTCAAAGTTAGGATAAAAAACCACCTTTCGATTAACCCCGTATAATAATTCAAATACAAAAATTTATTAAAAAACTCACTATACTAAATTAAAATTTATAAATTTTTACAGTGTTAAAAATCATCAAAATACGGCTAAAAAAAACTGAAATAGGTACTTTGAATTTGACCAAAATTTTCTCGGTTGCGTTTTTTTTTTTGTATCTGAGTGTAGAAACCATTCGAATTATACAAATGATATATAAAACCCAAAAAAACACATAAAAAACTAAACAAAAATTAAAGGCGGCGGAAATGATAATATTACGCAGAATAATTATTGAAATTGCTCTAAAAGGTAAAGAAACAATAAACGATAACTGAACAAAAACTTCAGCACAATGGTCGATAGAATTAGTAGTGAAGGAAAAACGAAAAATGGTACAGATAAATCTTGTATGTGCCATCCTAGTTAATCTTAAGTGCTGCCCAAAATTGACATAATTAATAGCGACAAAGAATCGAGGTAAAACAACAATTTCTCTAATATAAATAAATATTGAAGAAGAATGTTAATCCATTATCTACTTCAATATAGCTACACTTTCAAAAATAGCACAAAATCAGCTATGCGTTCTGTAGCTCTCTGCGTTCTTTAACACACTCATTTGACTGGACTAAGAATGAACTAGTGCAATTTTCGATCTTTATCTCTTTTATATATGTATTAAGCCAATAATTATGCGAGTACATAGAGCATGATAATTGCAGTAAATTAAAAAAAATATCGTTTATATCAGTCATCACCATTAAACATGAGTAGGTAGTCTGTACCTTTAATATTTTTGTCTGGAAGTAAGTAATCTCTCAGACGTTTAGCAAATAACTATTTACCATGTTGTGAAACATTAATAGATTGTACCTTCGTTTACAAGACAGTTTTGCTAAATAAAGTAATATTATTGAATGAGCCAAAAATCTAAAAATTTCACGAATTCTTTAAATTATTTATGGAATTCAGAAACGAGCACTGAAAAAGTTTCTCAACAGTTAAATTTAGAGAAAATACGGTTTCGATAATAATTCTATTACGTCCGTCAATAAGTCACAGGCCTAACTAGTAAAGCGATTTATCTTTGCCTTCAAAATAGGCTTCAGTTTCGACGATTACTTCGTCATCGGAACGTTATCTCTTGACACGCAGCATTTTTTTTGATCGGAAAGAGGTGGTAGTCCCTAGGGGTCAGATCTGGACTATATGATGGGTGCAGAAGGAAGTAAAACTCCAATTCGTGCATGTTTGCCATTGTCTTTGCGAAACAACAATTTTCCTTGACAAATACCCTCAACAAATGAGGGCGTTTCTTTGCGATTTCGGTCTTCAAACGCTCCAATAAAAAAAATTAGTAGTCGCTGTTGATTGTTTCTCCATGTTTTAAATAGTCAATGCAAATAATAATTCCTTGCGAGTTCCAAAATACAGAGACCTTACCATCAACATCTAAGCATTTATGAATTCTTTTAATCAGATTTTCATTAGTAGCTCTTGATATTGATTCTCCATCTATTTCGTTAAGAACGTGAAGGACTTTTATTTATTATAGCTTTCTCAGTAGTGACAGGTTCAGAGAAGAACTTATTTTTAACACATCCCCAAATATAGTACCCAAAAGGTACAATTTTAGACGATTTTTTATTATGGCATCGAACACATTATATGGAATACCAATGGAAAAACGAAGAAATGAACAAAGAAGAAGATGTTGTGTTCCAGATTGCATGGATACTACCATGATACTATGACTAACAAGATAGGATCTTCCCGTAGCACAAAATCGGTCGTGTTCGGGCATGCCCTCATTGGAGAGTAGAATTTGAATTCTTGTTAAAGTTAAATGGGATTTTTATGCATTCTGTGATGAAATTATTCAATTAGCAAAATAATATTAAATAAAGGTTTAATAATTACAATAATCGTACACAAAAGGATATCTCCAAACCATTTTTTAAAGATTATTTATTGACACATACAAAAAACTGACATTACGAACGTGCAACTCTCCAATTACGTCACGACTTATGCGCAATATCTTATCTTCTTAATCATAGTATCATGGATACTACTAGCAAGCATTACCGTTTTCCAAGTCCACGAAATTATATGGATATGTTTGATAAATGGGTGAGTGCTGTTAAGAGCCTTAAATTGTAAATTTATGCGACAAAAATTGTAGTAAAATGCCTTTTGCAGAATTAGGCTTTTATTCACATAAAACTTGACATAAGAATGACAAAACAATTATTTAAATACTGACCAGTTGTTTTCACAACATTAAGAAAACTAAATTATACTACACTTGGCTTGTATTATTAATATTTCTTGTAACACATATAACATTTCTTGTAACATTTTTATAAATAAAGGTTTTATTCTATATTTTATTCTTTAATTTTTTTAATCACTTTGACATTTGAATGTACTTAATGGAAAATAAATATAGTCTCAACATAACAAGAAAACCCAAAAAGTATATGAAAAATATTTATTATCGTATATGATAAGGATTTTTCTTGTTATTTTAGGATTATATCGATTTTCCTTTACTTTAAAATGAGATCACAATTTTAGGCAATATTACTAAACTTTTGAATTTAGGGCCATGTATATATCGTTACGCTCCCGGTCACTAGGTGATGCGCCAATCATTGTTTTATTCGTTAACACGGAAGTTTTAATGCTAGATGCTAGTGTGCTATGGTTACTATTAAATATTAGCAAAAACTGATATTTTTGTCAGAATATTCCATAGGCTAGTTGATGAATAAATTTTTTGTGACACAAATGTATAAAGTTAATTTATTTAAAAACTGCAAGAGATAGGTATAGGGAATACTAATACAGATCGATAGTGAAAAACATATTTTTCTAAAATAATGAATCACATGCAGGGTGTCCCATTTGAAAAAAAGGAATTAGACGAAAATTTAGGATGCCGGTTTTATGACAATTTTGGCAGCACCCTGTATAATTAAAAATGCAATTTTACACTGTATACGATAATGCCGTATGTGGTTAATAAATTCCTAAGGAATTTAAACTTTTATTCAAATTGCATTAGAGGATATTGAATTTTAAGTAAATACATGGTAAAAAAGTGTAATTTTCATATGAAAACCATTATAACTCAAAAACAGTTCACAATAGGTGTAGGAAAGTATTAACAAAAAATGTTCAGAATAATGTGAATATTTCTAATAGTTATGTTAAATGTTAAAAATAATACAGGGTGTCCCATTAAAAAAAAACGAAATTATATAACTTATAATAAGGTATAACCGGAAGTAGCAAATAGATGAAAATATTTTCATTAAATAGGTCACTCTTCAAAATAGTTATTGATATATAGCGGCCTGGAATCGTTTTCGGAGGAGATTATTGGTGAATACCAATGTGGCTTCAGACCAAAGAGGTCAACTATAGACCAAATACATATGTTAAGAGGTATACATGAAAAATGTGTTGAATATAACATACCTATTTACAACTTGTATATCGATTTCAAACAGGCGTTTGATGAAGTAGATCGACAAAAGATGTTAAAGCAACTATCTATGTTAGGGATACCCAATAAGTTGGTTAAACTTATACGAATGACTCTGGAGGGTTCCAAAGCTATGGTGAGAATAGATGGAGATATGACGCAGGCCTTTGATATTGAAAATGGAGTTAGACAAGGGGATGCCTTATCAACAACACTTTTTAATCTAACTTTAGAAGCTGTTGTTAGAAAACTGGATGTAAACGGCTGTATTAATACAAGATCTATGCAAATGTGCGCATATGCGGATGATGTTGCCATAATAAGCCGCAACAAAAGGGTATTGAGCGAAAAAGTTATAGAACTGAAACGAGAAGCTGCTACGTTTGGTCTATATATAAATGAAAGCAAAACAAAATATATGGAGTGCACAAAATCGAATGAACATGAGAATCTGAAGGTAGACAACCATACCTACAAATATGCCTCCACTTTTCCCTACCTAGGCTCAATAATAAATGACAACAACAACATCAGTCAAGAAATAAAAGCACGGATTCTTAGCGGTAATAAGTGCTTTTATGCATACAAAGACTTAATGAAAAGTAAGTTACTGAATCGTGAGTCTAAGCTGAGAATCTACAAAACAGTAATTAGACCAGTGGTCACATATGGATGTGAAACGTGGACCCTCTCAACCACTGATGAAAATCAACTGAGAATATTTGAGGGCAAAATACTAAGGAAGATATTTGGACCAACCCAATGCAGCGATAGTTCGTGGAGAATTAAAATGAACCACGAGCTGGATGAACTAATGCAGAGCGCAGATATTGTCAGATTTGTAAAATCACAAAGACTAAACTGGCTTGGTCACCTATAAAGAATGCCAGATAATCGAGCTGTAAAAGTACTCCAGAGATGGAAGCCCCAAGGAAACAGAACAAGAGGAAGGCCCCGTAAAAGATGGATAGACGACGTAGAGAGGGATCTTAAAACCATAAACATCAGGCAGTGGCGAAGGAAAGTATCCGACAGGGCAGAATGGAAGAACATTGTTAAGCAGGCCAAGACTCACAAAGGGTTGTAGCGCCATTAGAAGAAGAAGAAGAAGAAGGTCACTCTTCAAAATAGTTATTGAGATATTTCTAATTGGCCGTTTATCTGCCGCACCCTGTATATAAGGTTGGTACAATATGTGACTTATTACGTTCCAAAAAGTTACATTATCAGCTTTTGGATTTATCTGATTGCAGGAGTATATATTTTTTTAATTCGATAAATTGTAAATATTACATACTCTTTATCGAGTGATTTTTTACGCGGAAAAAGGTTAAGTATCTGTAAGAATTTGTCTCAAGTAGAAACATATTGGTGGAATTCATCACAAAGATAACTGTATGATTCAAAATGTCCTCTAAATTAAGTATTTGTTATCAACCTGATTAAACGGTTTAAGCCTTTTATCAGATCTTACACAGGATACTACTTACTCGATCTTTCATTAGAAACTTATAAAATAATGTAGTTCTATATTTTTAGAAGCTACCCAATTTATAATATGGTGTACATATTTTCGAAAACGTATTTGCAAATTAATATTACGTTTAACCAATCAAAAAAGTACTGTTCTTTCACTTTTAAGAGCGTAGGCGCAAAATTTCGGGCCAATGCTTTTTAAATGCATTCATTTTTTTCGAATCCTGAGAAAACTAATAAATATTTTTGGAAAATTTAAACGCAGAATGAAAGATTACATTATTACTGAGGGCCGAAAGTCCCTGAAAACTTCTATAATGTTTATTTTAATAAGTTACAGCGGTGAAGAAGAAGAGAAAATTTAGTGTAATTTTTAATTTCAAATATCTCATTCAAAAAAAAACTTTGTTTATTCTAAGGGACTTTCGGCCCTCAGTAATAATGCAATCTTTCATTCTGCATTTAAATTTTTCAAAAATATTTATTAGTTTTCTCAGGATTCGAAAAAAATGAAATACATTTAAAAAGCATTGGCCCGAAATTTTGCGCCTACGCTCTTAATGCAAATGGTTCGAAAACCGAAAATCACACGGAGAGGACATGCTTAATCATAATTATATTAACCTAATAAATTGCAAAATTTTCAAACCGGCTACTTCTAATGCAGCTTCCGGTAAGTTGCTAAAAATTATCAGTAAAACAAACCTTGAAATAGAAATTTCACGCCACGGCCTTGATCAATAATTTTCCGAATTGATTTATTTATCTGTTTTTAGTTAAAAATACTAAATGTTAAACTTTCACAGAAAGGTCAAACAAGAATTTTAGTAATAAAAGTATTTAAGATATGATACCTACTACTAAACCGGTAGCTCTTAAACAAAAATGTACATAACTGGAAACATTAAGACGTAAACTTATACCTAGTGAAACTTGTGCCATGTGTTAAGCTGATTTATTTTTTAGATGGGATTGTACCACCATCAATTGTAATGATAATTACATTTCTATTTTCTTTTTGACGTTTCGATTTCCAATTCGGAAATTGTTTTCAAAAAAACTGATCTGTCATCTATAAAATGTCGTATATAATGGATTGTGTATAAATGTTTATAATTATTGTATGTTTATTATTACAATAAATCAAAGGATGAGTTTAGTAGCTGAACAACAGGGTTTACGTAGTGGAAGATCGTGTACAGATGCAATATTCGTTATAAAGCAAATCACTAACAAATCACTAAAGCATAATAGACCAGCATTTCTGTGTCTGATTAACTAAAGAAAGCGTTTTACAGAGTAAGACTCAAAGATGTAATCCATCTTCTGTATAATAGAGAAGTTCCCCTAAATATTATAAAAACTATCGAAAACATCTACCAAAACAACGAAATATAAAATAGGTGGCGGAAAAAGACAATTGGACTCATTACGCACCATGCTCTTTAATTTAATCATGGATGAAATCATCAAAAGCGTTAACAAAGGAAGAGGATACAGAATGGGAAACAAAGACATAAAAATACTCTGTTACGCAGACGACGCAATATTGATAGCCCAAGATGAGTATAGTCTGCAAAGACTGGTCCACAGATATAACATGAGAGCAAAAGAATTTAATATGGCAATCTCATCTCAGAAAACTTAAACAATAATAGTCAGCAAAGAACCAATCAGATATAAAATAGAAATTGATGGCATCAGTATTGAACTAGTAATGGAAATAAAATACCTGGGAAATACACTGTCCAGCTATGGAGAAGACAAACAAGTGAGAGATCAAGTACAAAAAGCAAATAGACTGGCAGGATGCCTTAATAATACTATATGGCGAAACATACACATTAAAACTGAGATGAAGTCAAGAATTTATAAAGCCAGTGTAAGAGCAATAATGACATATTCCGCAGAAACAAGACCCGAGACAGCCACAACGCAACGGCTACTTTAAACGGCAGAGATGAGAGCACTGAGAAGAATTACAGGAAATACGCTGAGAGATCGAAAGAGAAGTGAAGACAAGAAGAAAATGTAACGTACAGTGTATAAATGAATGGACACAAAATAGAAAACAAGAATGGAATAATCACATAATCAGAATCGAGGAGACCCGTGTAGTCAAAATAGCAAAAGATAAGTCACCAATCGGCAAAAGAAGTATAGTCGGTTCGCTATATTTACGCGGGTTTCGGATTAACAAAATTATGCTAATGACTCATTGATAACCAGTTGCAGTAAACGACTTCCCAGAAAATTAGGTAAAAACTGCATTAATGGTCATATTTTAAAATACATTAAAATAACATTATGGTAGGTATAAATTTGTTACAATATTGCAGTTGAATTGATTCTTTGACATTGTATGTTTGGTGAAAATATTTAAAAATGCCTAGACGTGTGTTAGATGTAGATAGTCTAATTTGTAGTGTACATAAGTATTTTACGGATGAAAAAGAAAATGGCGGTCCTTTAAAATCGATAATGTCTGTTCAACAACGCGTATGTGATGCTCTAGGAATTAGTGAAACCAAACTAAGAGGAGTATTACAAAATCGCAATAATGAACGGCCGAAAGAAGATCACCGAAAAACTCGCCTATCAATGAAAACGAAAGATATTCCAGATGGAAAAAAATTTGAAATTCGTGATACCATTTATCGAATGCGAGCCAACAAGGAACATGTGACCTTAAATACAATTCTCTCGGAATTAAAAGATAGAAAATTTGACGAAATTGGCAGAACAAGTCTATGGCAAGTGATACATAATTTGGGTCTCAAATTTCAAAAGGAGGATAACGGAAAAGCCCTTTGTGAAAGAAGTTCTGTTGTGCATAAAATAATTAACTTTCTAAGAAAATATTCTAAATTAAAAGAAGAAAGGGCAAATTTTATATATTTAGACGAAACATGGATATTTTCTAGGGGTGCAACCAAGAGAATATGGCAAGATGATAACGTAAAGTCTATCAAACATACTGATGGAGAAGGGAAGCGACACATAATTTTACATGCAGGAGGGAAATCGGGTTTTATAGAAGGTGCTGATTTAATATTTTCATCTAAATCAAAATCAAGTGACTATCACGATAATATGAACACAGAAATGTTTGTAAAATGGTTACATGAAAAACTTCTCCCAGGTGTAAGTGAGCCCAGCGTAATTATTTTAGACAATGCACCTTACCATTCTGAAGTATTAAACAAAAGTCCAACGAATTCTTGGACTGTTAATAGAATTAAAAAATGGTTGACAAAGGAACATATACCATTTACACAACATATTTTAAAATCAGAATTATTACGCTTGGCAAATATCCACGCAAAACCAAAAACCTTTGTTGTGGATCAGATTATTGAAAGTTACGGTCATCAAGTTTTACGTCTGCCACCGTATCATTGCCAGTTTAATCCGATCGAATATATATGGGGAATAGCAAAACAATATTATGACAACCATATTGGGCCAAACGGTTATAGCGACGACGCAGTTCGGGAAACTTGGCGAAAGGCACTTTCAATTGTAACTCCAGAAGTGTGGTGCAACTGTATATTCAAGTGCGAGAAACTAATAGAAGATTGGTGGACTCGTGAAAATAAAATAAACGAAATAAGTCCAATCATAATAACAATTAATGGTGATGACAGTGATGATGATGACGATTATGATATTTTTGATGATAATGACTAATTTTCATTATTTTTGTTGGCAAGTTAAATTTTTTAATTTTTCATTAGAAATTCTCTCCATGGAACAAATATACATAGACCATATTTTCTGTGTGAAGTGTAATATAAAATTATTATTAGGTTTATATTAGCCACATTAGACTCCATTAATGAAGTAATTCTCATTATTATACTGTCAATTATATAAAAGATTTTCCATTATTATTTAATTAAAAAAAGTTATGGATTATTTTTCATTTCATTTGACCAGTTGATATTTCCCCAAAGAGCAGGTAATTAAAACTGGGTACTTACAATAAAATTTTTAATCCGAAACCCGCGTAAATATACCGAACCGACTATATATAGGACGAACGCGCAAAAGATGGGAGTGACAACCTTCCATGGAGGTATTAATCCGCCAATGAACAAGCAGAATTGCTTATAAAGAGGAAGAAAAAAACTTGTAGACGAAATATTTTTTCAAAATGTTGACAGTTTTACACGAATTTAAACAAAAAATAAAGTTATTCTATAAGGATTAGGTAAACAGTTGGAATACGATTAAACTTAGATAGCATTGTCTCTGCGTGTTAAAAAAAGACCATGTTCATGGGGAACTAAAAATTCAAGCAGTAAAAAATATTAAGGAACTTCAAAATACTATAAGTTCCTTTATCTCCGGTTCTAGTTGATAGATCTGACTAATATTATTACAAAAAAAATGTTTGGAATAAACAAATAAAATAAC
This sequence comes from Diabrotica undecimpunctata, assembly GCF_040954645.1. Lineage (NCBI taxonomy): Eukaryota > Metazoa > Arthropoda > Insecta > Coleoptera > Chrysomelidae > Diabrotica > Diabrotica undecimpunctata. The sequence continues at coordinate 31,213,498 of NC_092808.1, forward strand.
TAATTTAGGGTACACGTAAACTCATCACCAATTACCATAAATACCCTCGTACATAGTACAAACTCATCACCGCCATAAAAGTAGGATTTTCAAAATAGACCCTAAGAGATTGGTAAACTGATCACTGGCCTACCTGCACCCCGGATCAGGGATAGACCATAAAATCCTTGCAAACAGCTAGGTTTTGACAATTTCACAGAATAATCCAAATCAATTTATTGGTTTTTATTTGGGAATTTCACAAAATTCTATTGATAGCTACCTAAAATCATTCGAAAAAAAAAATTTCTCTTTATTTGCCCTTGCTCCTTCAACATGGATAGTGAACTGCTAATTGATTACGTTCTGAGCCAACGCGGACAAAAAATGATGATTATCAATAATTTCAAATTTCAGTTGCGAAAGACTCTAAAAAAATCGAATTGCTTTTGTGGACTTGTGCGACGAAAGGGTGTAAGGCTAAATGTCATAAAACTGGTGAGTAGAAATTTTATACCGTTTTTGTTTAGTTGTTTCGCACTGGTTTTCGCGAATTATCCTAATCAAACAGTTTCCTTCGACTTGTATGCACTAATAGTACACTCAAGGTTTTAGCTTTTCCTATTTTTTAGATATTTTATATTTACTAACTGTCCAAAATCGCCTATTATTTTCAAGATAGTCAAATAACGCCAAAACGGTAAGACTTAGACCGAATGTATGCTCCACAAATTATCTCGAGAATTCAATGAGAAATATAAAAATGCAATGAAAATCAAATAACGAAGTTAAGGACTACTTCCGATATAAACAAAAATAGCACATGTTGACAAATATTTTCATTTTAAAGTTCACTATCGAAATCCTATGCAACTAAATTTTTAGATGTCAAAAGCATTTAGATTGGCAGATACGCTTAATGGGCCACACTGTGAGACATATTAATATCTCAGTTAAATTTTAAAGAAACTTGCTTAAAATAATTTCTGAATTTATTAAATTATCACATAAACGAAAAGTGTAACAGGTAAGAGGCAATCTTTCGCATTAGAAACCAGGCAAAAATCCCGGTGATGAGTTTACCTATCTGCGGTGATGAGTTTACCAATCTCCAAAGGATGCCGGTGATCAGTTTACTATATCTCCGAGGGTCTAATAATTTTATGGGGGGCTATATAGTGATGAGTTCGTACACGTCCCTAATTTATGGATCGATCTGAAATTTTCAGTTTTTATTTCCATACCCAACTTTGGTCGCAATAACAAATCCAGGTGATTTTTATATATGTAAATTAATTTTTTACAATAGTGATAAACAATTAAGGATTTTGCCTTATTTTGCAGTTTTCGAAGCAATAAATTAATTTTAAAGCTTTTTATTGTTCTGAAGCTATTTTCTTGTGGCATTTTAAATTAATTACTATTTAAATGGGAATAAGCCACAGTTAAAGGTTAAAATACGTTTATTGACGTTTCAATTTCCACTTCGGAAATCGTTCTCAACATACAAACATTAGTAAATTAAACAAATTTTGTTTTTTGTTAGAGATAGTGCAAGCACTCCTGACCACGGCGCAGTAGACGAAATTTGGTTTAGTCCCCACTTCCATGCGAAACACATTGTACTATGCACTGTATAATTCCACTTACAATAGAACCTTTCTGCCTTTACGTGAATTTGACTCCGCCTTCGCGCAGCTCCATGGTCAGGAGTGTTTGAACTATCTCTACTTAGTGAAAAATTCTTCTAATAATTTAATTTTATCTGACTCATCTATATTGACAATTCAGACATACCTTATACATTTTAAAGTAGACGACTTTAAAATGATATTGCCAATATTGTTGAGTTGCGTTCCTGGGACGACTTTACTTATAAGATAGTTCATTCGATTACATGAAATCAACTTTAACTTGAGAATATCCGTCAGAAAAGATCATAACATGTAATTCGTCTTTAAAAAGACAAATACACGCCATGGTGACAGTAAAATTCTCCTGTTAGTGATTCCATAGTAAATTATGAGGGAAAAACCTCATAATACTATCCCGACATGGTAAGTATTTGATCGTGCATTTAGTTTACCTTCAATAAAGGTATAAATATAAATAGAGTTCAATGGAATGATTCAAATATAGTCCTAAAAGAAACGGATGGTAAAAAGAGAAAAATCAAAGAAGCGGCTCTAATTATGCTAAATGAGACCAATTGTGTCGCGAATTCCTCGGCAGAATGTAGTAGGATCTGGTTACCCATATTGAAACAGGAAGTTATTAAAAGGAAAATACCAGTATTGGTAAGTCAGTAACATATAGAGAATACATCATTTATGTTTTTTAAATAACAAACATATAAAATCGGAATTTGGTGTTTATTGAAGGTAAACTAAATGTACGATCAAATACTTACCATGTCGGGATAGTATGAGGTTTTTTCCTGGTTTTTCCTTCATAATTTACTATGGAATCACTAACAGGAGAATTTTACTGTCATCATGGCATGTACCTATTTGTCTTTTTAAAGACGAATTACATGTTATGATCTTTTCTGACGGATATTCTCAAATTAAAGTTGATTTCATGTAATCGAATGAACTATCTGATAAGTAAAGTCGTCCCAGGAACGCAACTCAACAATATTGGCAATATCATTTTAAAGTCGTCTACTTTAAAATGTATAAGGTATGTCTGAATTGTCAATATAGATAAGTCAGATAAAATTAAATTATTAGAAGAATTGTTCACTAAGTAACAAAAAACAAAATTTGTTTAATTTACTAATGTTTGTATTTTGAGAACGATTTCCGAAGTGGAAATTGAAACGTCAATAAACGTATTTTAACCTTTAATTGTGGCTTATTCCCATTTAAATAGTAATTAATTTAAAGGTTTTAACAATCACCATTTTAAAGCTTTTTTGTGTTTTAAAAGTTTTATCTGTTTTTCCGATAAAATTTATGGGACTATGAGGATAGATTATTTTAACTGTACTCGCTATTTATTGGTCCAATCTGTTACTTGGTTCGTGGTGTGGGAGCTATACATAATATAATATGATGATGACCATGTACTGAAAAGTGATTATAATTTTAGTCATTATTGTATGAACAAAACATTTATCACAACGACAACGAATGGAAAACCCAAAATTAACAATAATTGTACCTACTAATGTACATTGTACCTATGTGAAGATGTGCCTCCAAAAAGAAGATGCGACAAACATTAGATAAGTAAATCCCGTAAGAAGACCATGACGAGTATTTAAACTTTTACATGTTCATAATTTCCTTATATTTGGAAAATCAAGTCTTCCAATAAAAGTTACACTGAACTAACCAAATAACTAAAAGATAGAATAAGAATAAAATAGGACTTATCGCAATTTCGTGAAACACAATTAAATGAAAAATAATAATGACATTAATTGTTTTTTCTTGTTTTGAAACTGCCGTACCATATGCTACTGATTTTTGGGATCATTTTAAATAGATTATGAAAAAATACAAATGGTAGGCACTAATAGACACTTAATTTTTAATCAACAAGATGCTACTTTTCGTTAACTTATTTTTATATAATTATAGATTATGGTTAATGAGAATATTTTCCAACATTGGATTTTAAAATTCACAGAAAATCAGTAAGTTATTTTGCTTTCTAAATACACGGTAATATCAATATTTACATTATAAATCTTTGTTTTTATATAACAAAGATTATGACATTTTTCTTTAAATAATTTATAGACATCAGCGAATTACTAGAATACTGTATACTAAGAAAAACCAAAGTGGTTTGTTTGGAAATACCCGTATTTATGAATACAATATCAAACCGGTCAAGTAACAGCTATCAAATAAGTTGTAAAACTAAACTTACCGGATCTAAATCTGCCTCCCAGAGCTCCTTTAACTCCTCTGCTGTTCCAAAATCATAGAAAGATTTATCCACTATGTAAGTTTCCATGTTGACTTTAAAATAATCTGTGTAGGTATATCCAGAAAGTTAAAAATGAAAAAGTTAGTTGACACTGCACAACAAAAATCTCACTGTTAATAGTTGTTTTATTCACCAAAAATCTACAAAAATCACTCAATTATTGCCATTTTTTTATAAGGTACATAAACAAAATCTCATCACGCCCCTTGTACTTTTTTCCCGGCACTTCGATAGGCAATGTTTTCCAAGCGGCAAATTCGAATATTCAGGGCGTGAATGAGTTGCCGGCAACCTGTTGAAATAGTAAATGATCGATTTGTGTCTGCGACCGGAACAATTCGGCGTGCACGCGGAGCGCTCTTCTGACGGACTCAAAAGTTCAAATGAACGGTGAAGTCGGTGAATGTGGTTGCAAGAATGCAGTCGGCGTTGCCTAGCCAACCACGTTTTGAATCGTGCTTCGTGAGCGCGACAAGTGTGCGCACTAGTACCATTCACCAAAGAGTTGATAAAATACAATAGGCACCGGCAAATTTAAAGAAAAGATATAAATTCGCTAATTTTCTTCTTACAACCAATTTTAAAAGAGCCGTAGAAGGAAATTGATAAATATTAATTCCAGTATGTTATAAAGTTTATTAAAAAATAATAGTAATACGCACTATTGTGTAAAAAATCGATGGTATACTGCTTGTAGGACACCAGATATGAAAATCATTCAAAAGGCGCTAAATGTGTCAGATCTTAAAATTATTTGTCCGTGTGTGCTAATTAATTTAACGATAGTCAGGGTGGACGTATGCTTGGATGTTAACCAAGACATGTAGGGGAGAGTGGTCCACAGTGAGACTGTTTTTAGGCATTCGAGATTTGTTCACAACTTTTTCTATATATGTATATTGAAAACAAACAAATAATCCTGTAAATTGGCCTTTATTGTACAAAAATCACAACAGAAATAGATTTGAACTTAAAACATACGCGTAAAACAAACTCTTTTTGACGTTGCGCAAAGTCCACAACGGTTCCCAGTGGTCCACAACGAGACATCGTTCATTGAACATGTAGTGCGCCAAAATTCATTTCGAACTGAACACAATTATTTTGCCTTTGTGTTTTTCCATATAACACTGGTACAGGTAAAATCTCACTGTGTCTTGGGATAAAACACTAGCAACTTCAGGATCGTTTGGATAAAAGAACGTGTTCGATTTATTTTTTCTTCTCAGATAATTGATCTCATATTCGAAATCAATCAAAAGATTAGTCAAAATTTTGTCAACTAAATATTTTACTGACTATTGCTTGCGAACTTTACAAGAACATTTCTATTCAGTTCTTCGAATCTTGTTGTTGGAGCATCAAGGTCGGCATCGTATTCAGGTGATCTGTTCAGGGATTCTGCTTGTGAACTATTTTCGGATTCGATAAATCGTTTTTCACTGTCTTAGCTCTAGCTTTGCTTCTTTCGGCGTTCTTTGTTTGAAGTTCAATTTTTTTTGCAGTGTCTGTTGGAATGAAACTTTTTCCGCGTTTTGTGTTCTGCACTCGTTTTTTTTTCGGCTTTGGGGTAGCCTCGAAACTCTTGAGGACTCGAAAACGATTTTGTTGTCATGACGGTTACTTCAGAATCATGGTCAATAATAGTAAGTGCTGTTATCACAATATCAAGATTCGTAGTAGGATCATTTTTCCCATGTTTGTCATTTGTGCAGGAATCTGAAACTAGCAAATTCGACAGTACCACTTGAATATGTTGACTGTTCAGGCCGATTTGTGACGGCACTGGGAAGAAAATCTTCTTCTGCAAAAACATCCCGATCATAAGGGAATATACCCGATTTACGGAATCCTGATCTTATAGTAATCGGAGTCGTTGAATTCGTAATATATTCTGGTATATCATATATGGTCGTTGTAACTCCGGGATGGTGCATGAGCCAAGAGTCGTCAGCTCTGTTATAGTGTGCCTAAAATGAAAAATAAACGCCAGCATCTAATGGTTGTAGTTTATTACTGCAACGGGGTGGAAAGGTTAAAATAGTAACTCCATTGGATTTGGCTAAATCCACATATTCAATTGAAAGATAACTTTCGTGGTTATCGAACAACATGAATGTTGAATTTTTGATTGAGGATGCAGGGTGCACCAGATGACCATGATCTAGATCATCATAAGAGCAGGTGAAGATGACATTTGAATGAGGCTATATGTTGCGCATCACTATCCCATTACACCCCAATGTTTGAGTTATCATCTCCCTGTATATTAAATTATAAACCGAAAGAAAGAAGAAGCGTAGGACACCCCTTGCAAAGATGAAGCGAAGTTTGATTGCGAAACAGACAACAAATGACTTAAGACGAATAAAAAAGAAGAAGATGGATATTTAATACATTATATATAATTACATTAGCTAACATACTGGGAAAATTCCAGTAGTTGGCTTTGGCTGTATACCATCGTTTAAAAAAACATACAGAAGCTAAAACACTTCACAATTGTATTTAGGTATATAAAAACATATAGACAAAACTTTTAAAAGTGTCGTCAAGTGTCGTACAGTAGCATAACGTTTTCGATCTAATCATATCATCCTCAGTGCCTTATATAGTTGAAGCTAACAATAAATTTGTGGCTGTGACATACATATATGGGTTTACATCATTCCAAAATTAAGTTATATGGTGACTCTAGGTCGATGACATTGGATAAAATTTAATAATTGAGAAGCTACATGTCTCCCTGCTCGGTTTTTAACACGTGGTTCTTGTCAGTTAAAACGGCACAGATCTACTGGTCAATTTAATTTTGGAATGATGTAAACCCATATATGGATGTCACAGCCACAAATTTATTGTTAGCTTCAACTACATAAGGCACTGAGGATGATCTGATTAGATCGAAAACGTTATTCTACTGTATAAATTTTGACGATACTTTTAAAAGTTTTAACTATATGTTTTTATATACCTAAATACAATTGTGAAGTGTTTTAACTTCTGTATGTTTTTTTGTATATAGAACACTTATAGTCTTCTTCTTCTTCTCGTAGCACTACAACCCGGGGTGGGTTTTGGCTGACTGCACAACTTGCTTCCATCTTGAACGGTCGTCCATAATAGTTGGGTCAGTGGGCAGCCCCATTGTTCTTAGATCTGACCATATATTGTCTCTCCATCGCATTCGTGGACGTCCTAAGGGTCTTCTTCCTGTGGGGGCTTCCTCCCATATTAACTTGACAAGACGGTTATTAGGGAGTCTATGGACATGGCCAGCCCATCTTAGACGTTGGGATTTAATCTCTTGGACTATATCGCTCACTCTATACATCTGCTTGACCTCAACATTTGTTCTCATTCGGTATTGGTTGCTATTAATGTCGTGATATGGCCCAAAGATTCTTCTGAGGATTTTTCTCTCAAAACATCTAAGTTTTCTTTCAGTTTCTTTGGTCAGGGTCCACGTCACACACCCATACATGAGCACCGATCTAATCACCGTTTTATATATTCTAATATTTGATGTTCCTGTTAGGCTTTTAGATTTAATAGAATTGTGGAGGCTGTACATACATCTGTTTGCTGCCTGAATTCTTCCTTTAATCTCTTCCGCGATATCGTTATCTGCAGTGATTGTTGCTCCGAGATATTTAAAACTCTCCACTCTTTCAAAGTTATATGGGTCTATTGTCACATTTTGCCCTATTCTATCTCATCCCTTTTGTCTGTTGATGCACATGTATTTGGTTTTCTCTTCGTTTACCCTTAAACCAGTTTTCTTTGCCTCTACCTCCAATTTATTAAAAGTCTCCTTTACATTGGTGACAGTGTTTCCCACAATGTCAATGTCATCTGCGTATGCCAGTAGTAATTTTGGTCCATTTACTGTCAGTAATTCTGTTTTAAGGTGTGGTACTCTTACTACTTTCTCCAGGATGATATTAAAGAGGAGAGGTGACAGCACATCTCCTTGTTTCAGGCTATTGCTTATTTCGAAAGATTCTGAGAGTTTGTTACTTATCCGTACTCTGGATCTACAGCTATTCACACATAACTTAACAAGCTGGATAAGTTTTTTTGGAACTGAAAGTTCTGCCATTGCATTCCACATCTGATCCCTTTTAATGCTGTCGTACGCTTGCCGAAAATCTATGAAGAGATTATGGATAGTTCTATTGAGTTCCCATCCTTTTTCAAGCAGCTGTCTTAGAGTAAAGATCTGATCTATGGTCGATCTATGTTTTCTGAAACCGGTTTGGTATTCCCCCATGAAATTTTCTACAAACGGTGTCAGCCTACTTAATAGGATGTTCGATTTTATATGCCGTATTAAGTAGGGAGATGCCTCTATAATTAGAGGACTTGGTTTTGTCTCCCTTTTTATGGATGGGGATTATTACACTTTCGTGCCATTTTGTTGGTATTTTCTCTTCGTTCCATATAAATGTTATTAGTTTGTGTATTTGTCTATGTAGAGTTTCTCCTCCGTACTTAAGGAATTCAGCCAGTATATTGTCAGAGACTGGAGCTTTTCCGTTCTTCAATTTGTTAATTGCTTGCAATGTTTCATCTGTTTTGGGGTCCTCTACCGGTAGTTCGACCCCAAAATATATATTTTCTCCATGTTCTTCCTCTTGATGTATGTTTAGTAAAGTCTTGAAATATTCTTGATATGTTTGGAGCAGTTCTTTTTCATTTATTATTAAGTCATCATTTTTTCTGAGTACAGACACGCATCTAGGTCTGAAGCCTTTCTTTTCGTTTGACACTGATTTGTAAAATGCTCGACTATTTGACTGTTGCCTCTTCCTTTCCATTTCTTCATATTTCTGTTGTTCGTACTTTCTTTTTTTCTCTCTAATTAATTTTCTTGTTTCTCGGCGTAAGGTTGCATAGTTTTCTTTACTTTCTGCTGTTCCTTGTTGAAGCATAATGTTTCGCTTTATCTGTCTGTCGTGTAGTTTCTCTTGACATTCTCTATCAAACCATTTCCTTGTTTTCTTCCTGCTTTTTCCTATTATTAGTTCTGCTGACTCCGTAATGACTTATAGTCCCTACTACCTAAACCAGACGAATCCTCTCTCTCAATTTTTGAAAGAAAGATATTCGGAGTGATCCGTGAAAACGAAATATGAAGGCGTAGATATTACTTTGAACTGCAGAAAATCTACAAGCATCAGGTTAGATAATCAAGCAAAACCGTTCGCAGTAGGCTGCAGTGGGCAGGACATGTAGCCCGTGCTCAGGAATTGAACATAATAAAAACGATTCTAACAGCGCAGCCAGTGGGAATAAGAAGACAGGGCAGACTAAAGCTGAAGTGGATAAATATAGGGTAACACAGGATGCTAAGAAGATCGGTGTTGCCAACTGGAAAATCCAAGTAAGGGACATAGCAGAATTGCGCAGAAAGCTTGAGAAGGTCGAGGCCCTCTAAGGGCTGCAGCATTGTGATGATGATGATAATTATATTATTGTGGCGTATAATGACAAGAAATGGAATTTCTAAAGTAATTATCTTTAGACGGCGTTGTGTTGTTTAATAAAATTTGTTTTTGAAAATGTATTATCCACTTAATATTTATAATTACGAAAATAATAAAAAAAGCTTTGGTAAACTTTATATAATAAAACAAATACATTGTTTAATACGTATTATAATTGCATGTTTTATTTACTTTTGACCATTATTTAGCAGAAAGTAGACTTTACTCAAAGTGCAAAAGATTAAGGTAGGTTAGGTTGTCAAAAACATTTGTTAAAAATATGTATTTTTATTATTTGCTGCTCTCTTATCAAGATCGAAGATAAAAAATTTTAGGTTTACACTTACTTCTTAAACAAATTTACAATTTTGGTTCTAAATTTAAACTTTATTTACCTCTTTAAATACAATTTAGTCGCTATTAGTTATTGCTTTGTAATGAATATATGGTACAGATTTTTTCTACCAACTATAAATCAAAAATTATAAAAAGCAGAACAATTTTAATTCAGATATTTGGATTTTGGGTAAAGAAAAGGAACCAAGTACAAATAACTAGCAAAAATATTGAGGAAGGAGCTAAAAATATGCATGGATAATTGGACAATGGCAAAGACTACGCGGAGGGCTAAAGAAAAACTAAAGATAACATAGATTTAGTTTCATGGAACGTTAAAAGAACAAGGAACGAAATGGTTTTAAAAATATAATACCGCAAATGGAAAAATTTAAGATTAATCTGTAGCCATTCTTCTGCGTCCAATGTTGAACATAGACCTCCCCTAATTTCTTCCAGTTCTGTCTGTCTTGAGCTTCCTGCAGCCAATTCCCAGCGATTCTTTTGACGTCATCTGTCCATCGTGTAAGTGGTCTACCTCTGCTCGTTCTGGCAACTTGTAGTCTCTCGTAGACTTGCACTCCAAATATCAAGCGTTCCATTCGTCTTTGGGCTACTCTGAGTTTGGTTGCTGTAGTCTGAGTTAAGGAAGGTAGCGTTTGACGTGTTGCTCTTAAAGATGTCTGAAAGAGCTCCCTATGCGGCCCATGCTAAAGTGATTCTCCATTGCAGTTCAGCAGTTTGCTTGTCCCTAGCAATTTGGATTTCATGACCGTCTTCTTCTTAGGGTGCCTGTCCGTTTCGAACGTTGGCGATTATTCTGGCTATGATGACTTTGTTGGTTGCTATTCGGAATAGCCGTGTTGAGGTCTTTCTATCGTACTGTTTTTATTAATCTAATTAATTGTCTTTATTTATTATCAAATGTTCTACATTTATAACACTTACAAGTTTATTAGAATCTTTATATATTTATTACAGTTTGACACATATTACTAAGAACTAGAACACAACTACTTTAATTTATATCATTTATTTACAATATTTATTTCGGACTAAAAACTCGACTTCATATTCAAAACTAACTATAATTTAAATAAAAGGTTCCTCTTTATTTATACTAAGCAACCGTTAGACCAGAATTGGCGATTCCCTTCGAACAGACGAGAAGGTCACCCGGACTGGTTTTCATTCGACCTGCTTCTGGAAACTTCGAATTGTAGGAGACCCGTCAGGTATTACCTGGGGTTTCTGTCGACTGGTGTATGATCTAGAAAAGACTAGAAAAGCCTGAAGTTTTGATAGAGTTTCCGCCTTCAATGTCCACGTTTCTACTCCGTACAGAAGCACTGAGTACACGTAACATTTAAGGAGCCTTATTTTTGTTTCTAGGGTGAGGTCTTGACTCTTGAACACAGAGCTCATAGTCAATGCACTTTTTGCCTTTCCGTTGCGACATTTAATCTTCCGTTCCCAAGTAGTTGTATTATGAGACACGTTCTCATTTGGTTCACATACAGATTTGCTCAGATTATGTTTTCCTTGCTGATGATCATTAGCTTAGTTTTGCTGGTGTTTATATCCATACGTTCTACTTGTTTCCATTATTTTGTTCAAGTTTTGGAGCCCTTCTATGGTAACGGAAAATACGAATCAATTAAGGTTAAAGAAGCTACTCTAGATCTATAGCCATACCAGAAACTAAATAGAATAGCACAGATATAACTTTTTTGATCTATATCTTTATAAGACAGCACCCTAATATGGGCTTTTTATAATTTCAGCGTTTAATTTACTTTGTACCGCTTGACCTGAAGATGCTTTGCAAATTTTAGAAAACGAAACCGGTCGTTTTGGGTAGTATTATTAAATTGATTGTGAGTAAGTATAATTTATTTCTTTTATCTATATTAAATATAACTTACCCCAGAGAAAAATAACGATATAAATGAGTTTTTGACAGAACAATGTCTTTTTATAGATGAAGGATATTTACAAAACTTTCTATTTTGAAATAAAAGTCAAAGAGTAGCCAACTGATAGATATACTTTTTCGACTGAAGTGTGGCATAGAAACCTATATATGTTCTATCAACTCATAGAACATAATACAGTCTGAATAAAGGAATTAGAATATTTGGTTAAAATAAAAATTGAAATTTAGATGAGAGAATATTTAGTAAATAGAAAATTGATCGAAAGCTTGAGTTGAGCGCCAATTATTTTAGAATAAAAATGAAAGTTAAAGTTAATATATGAATAAAATCAAAAGCAATTGAAATAAATAATTATTTACAGAAAAACAACAAACATGTGACGTTTATAACATTACACGATTTCTGGCCAATCTCACAGTTAACAAACACACTCTCACAGAAGAAAACATTATCAAATAAAGGCAAAATTTTACGAATAGCTAGAAAAAGTCTACAGTTGCATTATAATCTATGATGTGAAAATTGTAAAATTAGAAAGAATAGGTAAATGTAAACACAGGAAATATGACGATACAAATGGAAATATAGAAGAAAAGTTAAAATTTATTCAAGAAACTAAAACCATGAGAGTATGTGATCAGGGATAGAGACATCAATAAAGTATGAGAGAAAAGAAAAAAAGAGCAAGACCGAGAAGAAAATGGTTGTTTCTTAGAGATTTTAAGTATCATTAATTGGAAAAATAAAGCTCTGAATAAGAAATATTAAACGAATATATTCAAACAAGCGTTATTTAATATATACAGTGTGGAAAAATATGGATTATCCCTGATAATTTGTTTTTGGATGACTTGTATTTAGACTTGATGAAAAACTCTCGAATGCGTTATTAAGGAGTTATTTTTCTAGTTTCCCATATTGTTATCAAGAAGTATAGTCTTTGGCGACTAGGATTTTATAATGATTTATTTGGTTAAAATTTAAGCCAAAAACTACATGCATATTTTATTAAGCATGCGAGACGTCCAAGAATCAAATTGTCGACGCATAGACGCTTTTGAAATATGAACGTGCAGACAACTGCTTTGAATTCCATAAATAGCTCGCCGCACGAATGTCTCGGTTCTAGATGAAATTAAACCCAATCAGCGTCTCGCTAGTACTGTCTACTCTGGAATTTTAAAGTTCTTTGGTCATATCCATCGAAGTGATCACAAAATGGAGCGGTTGGTGGTCCAAGAAAGGCCTCAGAGTCAACGCCCACGCGGCAGATCATCACAGCGTTGGGCAGACATTACGAAAAACTTCTCAAAAAACAGTATACTAATGCAGTGCATATAACAGATCACAAGGTCCAGTATAGAAATATAATTAACCAAGCTATCCGAGCTGCTGAAGCTCAATGATAAACCCGAACACATCTGCTAAGATGCTAATGAGTCTGATGATGACGCCAAACACCAGAGCATATGAACCACTTAATACAATAACACGAATCACAATTTAAACAAAACGGAGAAGCCATTAGAAGAAAATTTAAATAAAAACCTTGTGACAAAATAGTTATGCTCTAGTAGACATAAAACGATCTATATATTTACAAAAAGAGTTAACAGCACTATCTACTAATAGGAAACAAAAGGTACTTACATACTGTTTATTAAGGGGGCAGCGATTAAATTGCAATTATGTATTTGATTTAATCTATTTCATAAATTTTGGTGAATTCTCCAAAATAAGAAACCACCAGCTTTTATTTACAACGTTGACAATTTCTACCTGTACTACGAGAATATATATGTTTATAAAAGTAAACTGTAATGGCGTATCTCGCAAAACAGGAAAACGAAAAAAAATAGGTATATTGATGAAAGGAAACCGTATATACGTATTTCCGACTATTGGTCGTCTTCAGTACAGTGCAGCCAAGTTAGAAAAGTAGCATGTTAACTTAGGAAATAATCATTACAGGAGCAGTGAGACCAATTTGTGACATTAGAGTTAGAAGATCCTGATGGTTTCCAGGGCGAAAACTAACAATAACCCCAGAGGAAGCTACAGCTACCTGAGGAAAGGAATGCCAAAAGTTTAAACCAAATAGAAAAGAGTAATGCGAGTGAATAATAAAAGTAGAATGTAATGGCGTGCTCGCAAAACAGGAAAACGAAAAAGAAAATAGGTAGTAGTACATGCTCCTTTTCTAATTTGGCTGCGCCTTACTGAAGACGACGAATAGTCAGAAATAGGTATATACGGTTGCCTTTAATCGATATAAAGTTTGTTTCACGAAAAATGGTTGAGTGCTTAATGGTTACCTGAGTTGATCCTATTGTGTATACAAGAGTCTCTCAATAAACTACCGAAGTACACAGGGTCGCACTTCAGAAAGTTTTTTATTTAATATATTTCATTGGTAGCTGTGTAATACACGATTATAAAAATTTATTAAATTATTTCATATGGTATTTTCAGGTTGTTCAAGTGAATATACTTGATAATTAAACAATTTTTAACATGAAGAAAGTAGTTTTTTTGTTCTACCTGAATAATTGTAGTATATGGATCTAAATTCAGAAAGGTACTTTCCTTCACACTTTTTACAGACTTAGGACTGTCAGCAAAAAACTGGCGTGTTTAAAAGTTTTTGCTCTTCCTAATCGGATATCGTTAAAAATGTACAGTAATAATAGTTCTATTTACAGTATATACATACAAACGAATACATAATGTACAAAAAATAGATGAATTGAAAAAAAATATAGAAAAATATATAAGTTAATATTTACAAAAAAAAAATACCCAAAATAACCAAAATATATTTATGAATTCCTAAATACCTAATTCTGTTTCACTGTCGCTATCCTCTTCAAGATTAATAACAATTGGTTTAATTATGTGATTCAAAGTAACATGAATTTTCTACGTTCATTACATGCCGTACTGAATTTTTCCAACTTTCTGGGGAGATATCATCAACACATTTCCTTATTAATTCGACTACCCTACCACTTAAAGTCGGAGAAACATTTTGTGACCTAACATTTGACTTTAGTTGGTGCCACATATGCTCTATGGGATTAAATAAACAATAGTAGGGCGGAAGCCGTAACACTGTATGTCCCATGTCCTCGGCCAATACGTCACAAACATATACTTTTTTAATAGAAAATGATTTTAACACTTCTAACAGTTCATTTTTTAAATAACTTTCTTCAAAATATATATCGTTTTCTAACAGGTAGTTTTGAATTTCAATTTTCGTGTTATTTGCACTCGGAGACTTATGTAATTGACGACTGTGGTAACTTACATTGTCCATTACTATCTCACTATTTTGAGGAAGGTTAGGTATAAGACAATTCTTAAACCATTGCTCAAAAAGCTCTACCGTTGTATCCTCATGGTAGTCCACGCAGGAGTCTTTAATGTTCTTTGCAGAAAGCCATAAGGCATTTGGGACCCAACCATTTTCTGATCCTGCATGTAAAATTGTTATTCTTTTCCCTTTGTTTGATGGAGCTTTTGTTCGACACCTGTTGGAAGAATCGGACCATCCTTTGGATGGTGTTTCATGAGTGTCAAACCATGTCTCGTCCAGATAAATTATTGGTCGATCTTCTGTACGGTACTTTCTTATGGAAGTTATATATTCAGTACGCCACTTTTGTAAACGATGGGACTCCATAAGCACTTGCCTTTTGTCAATTGTACGATATCTGAAGCCCATTTTAGACAAAATCCTCCAAAGACTAATGCGGCTACAGTTTATTTGTGTATCATCATTAGTAAGCCGTTGTTTTAAAGCATCTAATGTAGGTATCCGTTGCTCTTCGTACATTGTGTAAATTTTTCGTCTTATTAAGTCCTTATCACTTTCGTCAATATATTTCTTAGAACCGGCATCCTTACGCTTCCTTTTTGACTTAATGGGATTTGATGTAATTCTTTTCACTGTGGTTAGGGGTATTTTCGTTAAATCAGATATTTCACTGGCAGCAGTATTAGCAGTAAGTCCTCTTGTAAGTAAAGAACTATATTATGTTTTACGATTTCTCTAGCGTCAGCAGATAAATGCTTTTTCTTTGCTGGAACACTGGAAGAAGCACCACCAATGTTTTTTCACGGACGCCACATAATGCTGTTTTATAGGTATAAATAGGTATAACACTGGTAACACTTGTAACACTTTCAACTAAATGAAACAAAATGTATATTTAAAAATTTATCATCGGTTTTATATACTTTTACAAATTATACAGAATAGAGGGAACCTGTATAATTATTCCAGGAAATACTTAACGATCAACAAATTTATTGTGGTCATTAAAAGATCAACCATTGATAATGAAACTCACTGTTAAAATGTTTACAACTTTATAAAATAAAATGTATTCTAATCGTTTTTATAATTTGATACCATTTTGACGTGACAACGTCTTAAATTAGGTTGTGGCTCGGAGTCACTCATGAAAAAGTGTAACGCCCGCTCACGTCTGTTACGATGACTCACCGAACGAGAGAGAGGCCCGCCGGACCGGCGAATGCCTTGCGTCTCTCTCCCACTCAAACATGATCGGTCCGCTGCGCGCAGCACTAGAGAATTAGGCGCGTTGAATCACATTACAGCAGAAACACTTCCTTTCATTTCATATTTCTCCTATCATCGTCCTATCCTCAACAAAATCACTCAAATAGAAATTAGTTAAGTTTAAGTTTACATGTACAATGTTTTAGTAAACAAAATATATTTCTATAGTTAAAATTTGTGCAATTCTTATTTTCATTCAATTCCTTGTTCCTATTGTGCAATTTAATAATATTCATATCAATAAATATTCTACCGAGAAAAAGACGTTGTCACGTAAAATCTTCGCCCGTAAAACCGACTTTACAGGCAACCGATTTTTTAATCGTTTTTATATTACCAGGAATTTATTATACAAACAAGATAACGACACTCCACAGTAGCTTCAATTTTACCTGAATACTTACCTGCTCAACTAATGTTGACTAAGCTGGGGTACTTGCGGTCGGATTTTATTGCAATCATTAAGCACTCAACCATTTTTCGTGAAATAAACTATACCTATTTTGTTTTATGTTCTCCTGTTTTGCTAGACACGCCATTACATTTTACTTTTATTATTCACTCGCATTAACTTTTTTATTTGTTTTAAACGTGTTAACGTTTGGCATTCCTTTCCTCAGGTACCTGTAGCTTCTTCCGTGGTGATTGTTAGTTATCAGGGTCTTCTAGGTCTAATGCCAAAAATTGGTCACATTGCTCCTGTAGTGATCTTTCATAAGTAACCATGCTCCTTGTCTGACTTGGCTGCACCAGTTGCCTTCCATCGATATAGCTATTTTGTTTTTTGTTTTCCTGTTTTGCGAGACACACACACACACACACACACACACACATATATATATATATATATATATATATATATATATATATATATATATATATATATATATATATATATATATATATATTGTGACGATTGGGGTTTATAGAAAATAATTTATAAGTTATATACTACATAATATTAGATATAAAAAGTATTTGATTATTTTAAATAAGTTATATACTAGAGAATTTATTAAAAATTATTTATGTGAGGGCATTTTAAGAAATTAGCATATAATAATTGTAAAAAGTTGTATTTTAGTAGTTATGATTTTGTAGATATATTTAAGTGAGCCATGTGACTAGGCAACACACTATACGTACTCTCCAAGTGTCAATTTAAGAATAATACGAATATAAGTGGGGTTATAATAATAATGTTAGTTTAAAATGTTTAATTTATATATATTTAATGATTTAAATGTTTATTCTGATCTGAAAAGCCTAAATGTCAACAAAATTATTAATAGAAAAGAATGGAACTCTCTGGATCACCGGAGATGGCCATGTTTGCGAAATGGTTTGTTCCATAAAATTCAGACATGTATTTAATAGAACAAATTGGAACATGATCTCTTACCAGATGGTTCTAGAATATCCAAAAAGATATAAATACCCGTGATTTGGATTCAAGATGGCAGTTTTTTTAAGTTTTTAGTCAGAAGTCAAGCAGTTTATTATGAAAGTTAGTAGATTAGTTAGTGAAGTCAATTGTTCACAGTTTTAGTAAGTCAGTCAAGCAGTTTAATAAGAAATATGAAAGTTAGTTGGAGATAGTCCAATTGTTTAATATAGTGAGTTAAATGAAGATTAAAAATTATGCATATATTTAATGCACATTTATAATTATACACAAAGAATTATTGAAGATTATAAAAGTATATTAGAAGAATATTGGATGGACATTGGAAGGAATTAAAATTATATTATGATTGGAGATTAGTATAAATCAACTTATAATAATTGGATATTGGTATATTGAAAAGAAGAATTAATATAAATGATGTTTGCTGGTTTACTTGGTGGTGTATAAATGCTGGTGAAGAAAACTATATCTTAAATTGGTAGAAGCTGATAATTGGAAAAAGTAATTTCACCAAAAACAAGGATAACCGAAGTACGAAGACATTCAGTGGTGATTAGAATCTATATAGTGGAAAACAGTTCATTTAGGCATTCAGTGAAAGAAAGGTACAAAATTTTGTTAATATAATTTAGTTAATGTCATAACAATTTCAATTTTGAAGATAGTTTGTTTAAATTTTACATTGTCTATAGAATTTAATTAGTTTTATAAGAGTATCAATTTAAAGATAGTTTATTTTAAATTTACATTGGCTAGGTTAGATATATATGTGTGTTTCATAATAGTTATAATAAAGATAATTTAAAAAAGTACTTACAAACTAATTCTTTGAGAACCGCGATTAAAACCCTATATTATTAAAAATACTCATTGCTCATCATTCAAACAAACAACACATCATAACAAAATTGGCGCCCAACGTGGGGCTCTCTATTTAAAAGAATTAGTTTGGAAAGATAAGTGCTCTCATATAATTAAATTAATTTTCATTAGAAAGAAAAAATTATAGATTTTAATTTTAATTATATTTGAACAAGTAAAGTCTCAAAATGTCTCAAGGAAAGAAAGGTACAAGAACCAAAAAGAATGAAGAAGATGTGGAAGTAGAAACACAACCTATACAAGAGGAGAGTTTAGTACAAGCTCCACAAGATACTGCAGAAATGAATCCAGAAAGAGAGGAAAATGTCAATATGACAGCTTTGATGTCATTAATGATGCAGATGAACAAGACAATGGAAGAGAATATGAAAAAAATAGAACACAAAATGGAACAGAATTCACAAGTAGTCAAAGAAGACATGAAAAAAATGGAACAGAAATTGGAAGAGAATTATAGAAAATTAGAAAAGAAAATAGAAGATAATAATAATAAAATTGTAAAACAAATGGATAAAAAACTTGAAGCTGCAGAGAAAAAAGTAGCAAATGAAATAAAAAGTATACGGAATGACTACAAGAAAAGGATAGACAATGAGAGGACAGAAGTAAAGAGGATTATTCAAGATAATAAGATAGATATAGAACAGAAAATAGAGTTGCAAAAATGTAACTTAGAAGTAAAAATTAACGAAGACAGGAGAAACACAGAAGAAAAATTAGATGATATACAACAAAATATCCAAATAAATAATAATCAAATAAGAAATGTGGAACAGAGAATAGATGATATTTCACAAATGAGAGACATAGGGAGACCTTACTTAAATTTAACAAATGAGACTGGGATTAAATTCTCTGGTAATATAAAAAATTTGCATCCTAGAGTATACATAAATAGTTTAAAACATAAATTAAGATTTGTGAATAATATTAATGATATTAAAGATTATATTAGAATGACATTAAATGACAATGCAGCAACTTGGTTTGCTAGTATTGAGAATGATTTAGATAATTTTCAAACATTTGAAAATAAATTTTTAAATTATTATTGGGGTGAATTAGAGCAAGCCAAGATTAGAGAAATTCTATATTTTGGAAAGTATAATCAAAATTTAAAATCAAATATGGTAGATTATGCATTGAAATTGATAACAGTTGCAAAATATTTAGAACCACCACTTAGAGAGGATGAAACAGTCTTAAATGTATCTAGACATTTTGATGCTGATGTTGTCCAAACAGTAACTGTACAAAATATTCAAACAATAGATAGTTTTATTAATTTTCTTCAAAGAATACAAAGAGGCAATATGACAAGTAATAATAACAACAGAAAAAACAATAATAACTTTCAATATAATAAAAATGATAATCAACAATATAGACAATCATATAACAATAATACTAGGTATGGTGATAGTTTACAAAATTTTAATAATAATAACAGTAATCCAAATAGACAGAACTTTAATAATAATACTAGTTATAATAGACAAAATTTTAATAATAATACTAATTATAATAGACAACATTTTAATAACAGTACTAATAATAATAGACAAGATTTTAACAATAAAAAAAATACAGAGCGACCTAACTATAACAGACAGGTAAATTGTGTTCGAAGGAATAGAAGCTGCGAAGACAGGGAACAAAGTAGTACAAGACAGGAAAATGTGAGTAGAAGTCATAGTAGGGAAAGACATAGGACATCAGATCCAAGTGGTCAGATACAATCTGACAATTCTAATAATCAAAATTTTGTGCAGTAAACTTTCTGAATTACAAGTTAGGCCATTGCTATTATGAAAAACCTTCTGAATTTATTTCTTTAGATGAAGAGAAAATTATTGAATCTATTAATTTAATTTATATAAATGCTTTGGCCAAAAATAAAATGATTAAGATTATGATAGATACTGGTTCAGAAAGTACTTTAGTCTCGGAGAATTTTATTTTTAATACATTAAAATTATCAGATATAATAAAGATTCCAAAAATTAAAATTGTTGGTGCAAATAATAAGAAGTTGGGTGAAATTGATAAACTAGCCAATTTTAAAATTAATATTCTTAATAAAGAAATTAATATGCAAGGATTTATTGTCAAGGATTTATGTGTTGATATATTAATGGGAAATGATGAATTGGAAAAGAAGAAAGTAAAGATAGATTTTGAAGAAAAAATGGTAACTTTGGAAGGGCAAATAATTAAATTTATGCAGAAAGATGAGGTGGAAGAAGGAATAAGAGTTGATAGGATATTATTAAAAGAAAATAATGATGTTTATGAAGAAGAAATGTATTTTGATGATAGGGATATGTTCAAAAAGAATGTAAAGAATAATTATTGTAGTGAATATTTAAGGAATGGAAATTTTAAGCAGATGGATGCCTACGAGGCGGAGTGCGTAAAATTGGAAGCAAGGAATAATGAGTACATAATGAAGAATAATTTTATTTGTAAAGAAGAAGATATGATAAAAGTTTTAAATTGCCCTGAAGAATATAAATCAATAGTCATTTCCATATTGCAGCAACACAAGGGACTTGTCAATAAAGAAAATAGAATTGCACAAAATTATATCCATAGTATAAAAGTTAAAGAAGAAAAAGATTTTAAAACAAAATCATACCCAATACCATATAAATACAGAGAAGAAGTAAACAAAACAATTAATAATATGTTAGAAGATGGAATCATTGAGAAGGCAGACACACGTTTTATTAACCCCATAGTAGTAGTACGAAAAAGATCAGGTGAAATCAGGTTATGTTTGGATGCAAGGAATATTAACAAGATTACTGAAAAGCAATTTGAAGCACCAATGAGTATAGATGGAATACTAGGAAGAATTACAGGAATGTCATTTTTCACTAAAATCGATTTACAGCATAGTTTTTGGTTAATACCTTTAGAAAGAAAAAGTAGACAGTATACAGGATTTCAGATAGATGGAGTAGTATATCAATTCAAAGTAGTACCATTTGGACTTCAATCATCTTGCAGTGCTTTATGTAGATGTCTTCATGATATTCTGGATCAATATGAACATTTTGTAATTCACTACATTGATGATATATTAATTTTTTCTAAAACTGCTGAAGATCATGAGAAACACCTAAAAATTATAATAAATAGATTAGACAAAGTTGGACTAAAAATAAATCAAGAAAAATGTACAATTTTTCAAAAAGTAATGATATATCTAGGTTATAAACTTAACACTAACAGCTTACTGATATATCCATTTTATTCAATAGACTTGATTTGTTAAATGGTAGATGGTAGATTTCATTTTTTTGAATCAATTTGACATCATACTTGTTGAATTTTGTATATATGGAAATTAATTTGTACCCTAAAAATCATAATTTGGGGTTAGACACAAAATTGATACTATAATTGCTATAAAAATGTCTTTCTAATATAATAAAGTGAAAAAACTTACCAATTTATATTGATGAAAGTTATTTTGAATGGAAATAATTCCTAGATTTTGTCTATAAATAAACAGAACACAATATAGATTATATTTTTAATTAAGGTTATATTTTATTCTCTGATATAGCATCCATTGCTTCATTTGACATGACAGTTTGACCATAGAATAGCCGAACTGTGATCCGTTGTTCTCTGCTTTGACATAGACAGCGAACAGGGATGTATTTAACACATTTTAAATAAAAAAAAATTGATTTATTAAATTTAATAAGGTATGAGAAAATTAATATTTAAAAAAATAATAAGTAAATTATTTATTTTAAATATTATTTTGGGGTATTGTGACGATTGGGGTTTATAGAAAATAATTTATAAGTTATATACTACATAATATTAGATATAAAAAGTATTTGATTATTTTAAATAAGTTATATACTAGAGAATTTATTAAAAAATATTTATGTGAGGGCATTTTAAGAAATTAGCATATAATAATTGTAAAAAGTTGTATTTTAGTAGTTATGATTTTGTAGATATATTTAAGTGAGCCATGTGACTAGGCAACACACTATACGTACTCTCCAAGTGTCAATTTAAGAATAATACGAATATAAGTGGGGTTATAATAATAATGTTAGTTTAAAATGTTTAATTTATATATATTTAATGATTTAAATGTTTATTCTGATCTGAAAAGCCTAAATGTCAACAAAATTATTAATAGAAAAGAATGGAACTCTCTGGATCACCGGAGATGGCCATGTTTGCGAAATGGTTTGTTCCATAAAATTCAGACATGTATTTAATAGAACAAATTGGAACATGATCTCTTACCAGATGGTTCTAGAATATCCAAAAAGATATAAATACCCGTGATTTGGATTCAAGATGGCAGTTTTTTTAAGTTTTTAGTCAGAAGTCAAGCAGTTTATTATGAAAGTTAGTAGATTAGTTAGTGAAGTCAATTGTTCACAGTTTTAGTAAGTCAGTCAAGCAGTTTAATAAGAAATATGAAAGTTAGTTGGAGATAGTCCAATTGTTTAATATAGTGAGTTAAATGAAGATTAAAAATTATGCATATATTTAATGCACATTTATAATTATACACAAATAATTATTGAAGATTATAAAAGTATATTAGAAGAATATTGGATGGACATTGGAAGGAATTAAAATTATATTATGATTGGAGATTAGTATAAATCAACTTATAATAATTGGATATTGGTATATTGAAAAGAAGAATAAATATAAATGGTGTTTGCTGGTGGTGTATAAATGCTGGTGAAGAAAACTATATCTTAAATTGGTAGAAGCTGATAATTGGAAAAAGTAATTTCACAAAAACAAGGATAACCGAAGTACGAAGACATTCAGTGGTGATTAGAATCTATATAGTGGAAAACAGTTCATTTAGGCATTCAGTGAAAGAAAGGTACAAAATTTTGTTAATATAATTTAGTTAATGTCATAACAATTTCAATTTTGAAGATAGTTTGTTTAAATTTTACATTGTCTATAGAATTTAATTAGTTTTATAAGAGTATCAATTTAAAGATAGTTTATTTTAAATTTACATTGGCTAGGTTAGATATATATATGTGTGTTTCATAATAGTTATAATAAAGATAATTTAAAAAAGTACTTACAAACTAATTCTTTGAGAACCGCGATTAAAACCCTATATTATTTAAATACTCATTGCTCATCATTCAAACAAACAACACATCATAACAATATATATATATATATATATATATATATATATATATATATATATATATATATATATATATATATATATATATATATATATATAATGAAATATCTGTGATTTTAGAGTAAATTGCTGAGGGGATGGCTAATTCGGTTTGTTTGCCATCAAGATAACTCCACATAACGACGCGATAGTACACATGTGAATACCTACTAAATGGATGTCCAGTTTCTTGAAATTATAAGAACGAAGGACAGTAAAGAGCTTGGCTTTGAAGAAGACTGCTGCAACTTTTGACAAAAGACAGAAAGATCTAGAGAACTTAGTTAAATAAGCCTAATAAAGAGGAAAACCAAGAACAGAATGGGGAACAAATCTATCTGACGCGGAATAGAATACATGTGAAGAACGTTAATACTCGACAATTAATTGAAGAGGCTTTGATGAAGTATATATCCAGGAATGGAATGATTCAGATACTGAGAAATGATGATGATGCTTATAAATCGCTTTAAAACATGCGAGCCAAAAATTTTTTGGTATCAGTTAAAATTTCAATATCGAAATTTACGAAAGCATTATAACTGGATATTTTTCAATATCGTTTATTGCATTTTCACTTTGATTTAGATTAAAATTGCTTTAATAAAAATATTGCAATTAATCAAAATTTTATGTATGTTTAATTAAAATCACGTAATATATCGTAAATTATTTATTACTTATTGTGACGTTAGACTGTCACCTACTTTAATCCATAAAGTAGTTGCTAAAGAATTGTTTATTATTGTGAAAAAATACGTTTATTTTGTTAAAATAAATAAATAGCTTTCGATGGATATATTTAGAATTGTTTGCGTTTTGGAAGAATTTACAGTATAGAAATATTTGCAATGTATTATTCCTTGCGGAATATTTTCTTTTTCTTCTAATGTAACTACGGCATAAAAAGGGCCTTCCCTTCTGTAGTTTCAATCACCAACAATTACGGTTACGCGCCACTCACCTTTATGTTCTGACACTGTCAGGTTCTGCTGGTACGCTGCCAATTCACTTTTTCCATAATTTTCGTGTAAAACGTTTTGGCTTCTGACCTGCATTATATTGTCTAGCATTCTTCTTGACATACGTTATATCAAAATTAAGTAACAAGTGTGAAAATTATAGAGGTATGAGTCAAGTAAATGCTATGTAATAATAATATTAAATTAATGCTAGTTAAATGCTCTAATGAAATATACTTCGAAATGATTAACAATAGATTAAAAAATATATAAAAGCCGTTAGACGAAAAGAGCATCAAGGTTTTCGAAAAAGCAGAACTAAAGAAAACATATTCATTATAAAACAAATTATCGAAAACAGAGGAAAATTTAACTTATAAGTACATATTTTAGATTATGAAAATTCCTCGATTGATCCGATAGATATTTGAAATATTAGAAAAAAGAGGATACCCAATATACCCGATTAGAGAAATTAAAAGCATATACAGAAATACAAATATCATGATTACAATTCAGTGGAATGAAACCAGACCAATTAAAACATACCAAAAACTGGTATAAAAATGAATCAATGAAACAATATTTTTCTGACGCTCAGCTAAGAATCCAAAATTTTAAAAATGTGCTTCAAGGAGCTATGTACAAACTATATCTATACTCGGTTCACAATTTGTTGATAGCTCACTACAAGTTTAACCCTAATTAGAAATTGAAATACAGAGAGGATAGGTAATACGATATAATAGTAAAAACCAACCTAAAACTGACGGTTTAAGACGTTTTCGACTAACCCACCTTATATCTGAAGGAATACAATACCTTATAATCCTATTAGGGGGTATTTTGAATGGTTAGAGATGAACGACCAGTGTCGTAGAGTATATGATTAAAACATTTATTTGAACTAAATAAATATATTTTTTAAATTGTACTTATGTAAATTGTATTTTTTAATAAAACTTATTTATTTTATTCAAAAATAAAAAGTTTCTTGCTATTTGTAAAAGATACATTTATTTAATTAAGGAAAAAGGCGCCAAATGTCGCCTGGCAAAATTTCCAATGTGTTTTAAATGTATCCATTATTTTCGAATCCGGAGAAAACTAATAAATATTTTTGAAAAATTTAAACGCAGAATGAAAGATTACATTATTACTCAGGGCAGAAAGTCCCTAAAAACTTCTACAATGTTTATTTTAATATGTTATGTAACAGGGGTGAAAATAAAAGAGATAATATAGTATAATTTTTAATTGAAAATATTGCATGCAAAAGAAACTTTTTATTTATTCTAAAAAATATTTCATTCTGCCTTTAAATTTTTCAAAAATGCTTTTTAGTTTTCTCAGGATTTGAAAAAAAAATGGATACATTTAAAACACATTGAACATTTTGACAGGCGACATTTTGCGCCTTTCCCCTTTAATACCTTACGATTACAACTACTATTACTTACCTTATATAATTACGATTAGAAAACTATTCAAATTCAAAATAAATAGGATCAACTTCGGAATCTGAGTCGTCTTGAGGGTTAATAATTAGGTTAATAATCTCTACGGTCGCATCAATTATGTTATCAAGATCCCACATTTTTTGTTCTTCTTTTATTACATGTCTTAATGCATTTTTCCAGTTTGGTTTTGTAATATGTTATAAAGACTCGTATAACAATTCACGTACAGCTTGTATTTTATATGACGTATTTTTTCTAGCCACATAACTTTTCATTTGTGCCCAAATGAGTTCAATTGGATTTATTTCGCAGTGGTAGGGTGGAAGTCTAAAGACTGTGATGTTTCGCCTTTCCGCCATTTTGTCAACTACGTATTTCTTGAGCTTAGATTTGTGTTGCCGGGCAATTTTTAAAAGTTCTGCTTTTACCATTCCATCTTCGTAAGGCAGACACTTATTCCGCAGCCAGTCAAGAATATCCTGTTTCTTCCACGCAGTCGTTGGAAGTCTTTCTACTAGTCGTGAATGATAAGGTTCATTATCTAATACTAATTTACCGGAATACACCGGAATACACCGGAAATTTAATTCTTTTAAAACTTGCCACAATTTAGTTCGTCCGATATGAGGCAAATCCGGGTCGTCTCTAACTTCTTATAAAATTTTGTTTAGGTTTGGTATTTCTTTTTTGAAAAAAAATCCATGAATTTTCCTTCGAATACCATTTTTGGCAAATTCATCAATTTCAATAGGCCTTTTCCCTCTCTTTAAGTTTTCGTTTGTGTTTGGGTTAGCTATACCGTGTTTTTTTCTTTCTGATAGGAACCTATATAAAGTTGACTCTCCTACGCCAGTCATGTTGGCACAACTTTCGACTATGTTGCGAACAGTGTTTGTGGGATTCTGAGAAACCAGAGCATTGTGAACATTCAGGACAATAGTCTTCTCTCTTGGTGAATAGACAGACTTACTGACTGTACGCAACAGTACCGGTGTAAAACTTGATGATGAAGCCATCACAAACAATCCAACAAAACGAGCACGAGCGAAAGGTACGTATATGTTCGTAGGTATATGGAATAAAAAATCACTCACGCACTGCATATAATTCGCAAAAGAAATATTCGAGACGCTAATTACTGCCGTAGACGCGGAAACACCGACGAGCCGTAAATTACATGCGATCAAAAACGTACTAAACAAAAAAATTGTTTACGTTCGTAATAACTTCACCCTTTCAAGTTAAGTTTCGAATATAATTATATTATTAAAAATCTGGGGAATTCCATCTTAATTATCTTGCAACGAATAG
The DNA here is from genome assembly GCF_040954645.1 of Diabrotica undecimpunctata. Lineage (NCBI taxonomy): Eukaryota > Metazoa > Arthropoda > Insecta > Coleoptera > Chrysomelidae > Diabrotica > Diabrotica undecimpunctata. Next base: position 31,240,998 of record NC_092808.1, read on the forward strand.
TACCTTCGGATATTAATTCCAGGTTTTCTAGTAAAGTGATTAAACGCGAAGATTAGTATTGAAATATCCAAAAGAGATAAGGTATTCTTATTTACAAAATTGTTAATGGTTAATTTCTTATTTTTATTAATATAATATAATAACCAACATTAGTCGTGAAAGTTTTAATTGTTTTTTTGCTAAATATATTAGTATTAAAATATTATCAATATTATATATAACAGTATTAAAACATTATATTATTATTTAATGAATAAACACCTTAGGAACGCCTATGATTTACGACCGTTTTATGAGTTTGAGGCATATTTCGTGCTCTCAACAATTTGTGAATAGACAATAGTACGTAAGAATGAAAATATAAAAGTATCACAAAAAGAACGAAAGTTTTGGCGTTCGAAGGTAAATAATTGATAAGAATGTCTCGCATTCATAACATACAAAGTCTAATGATGGTTTACTGTTATTAATTTTAGATTTCTGGTAAACGGTTTTGGAGCGAAATTTGTGCAACATCGAAAAATATCAGCTTTGTTGCTTAATAATTATTTTTTAAATTCCTGATTCTTCTGTTCCGTCTTCATTTAATTTTACTCCTAGATTTTGTGAATACGAGTATGTTTCAGTGATGTGTAGTTCACCATCGAAATAGTTCAAATGAACGATTCTTTCAACTGAACTAATTGAACTAGTTCACTAATTTTCATAGAACTAGTTCACTGCGAATGATTTGCATTATAAATTGTGTCTCAACTTCTAAAGAAGAAAATAAGGAATGAATGAGATCATATATTTATTATTTTGAGAATGGGATGGACTGACTAGTTTAAAAAAAGAAATGCCGATTAGCCTCAGATAACAGATAATAATTCTTATGAATGTGACAATAACATAAACAGTCTTTTCTTAATGTCATAATTAGACTTCGGCAAATATGCAAATAAAAATGTAGAAAATATGCGCATAAATATGCACGTGTTTACCCGAAAATATGCAAATATTTTACAAAATATGCATACAAATAAATAAAAAATCGTAAAATAGTAACAATTTTATTTAAAAAAAAAGTGTACATAACTAAATATTTCCTACTATTCATTAAGATTTACATTTATTTTAAGTAACTACATCATTTTTAAGTATGAATAAACTTATTTAGAATTATGGTAACAATAAATGACCAAGTGGTGTTCAAAATTTTCTAACAGAAACTTGTGGCTTCTGTCTGAGTACATATATTTATATATGGAAAAACTTCGTTCAACATCAACTGATGTAACGGGAGCATTTTTCAAACTAACCAAAACATTTGGTTCTAAATTAATTGTTTCCGAAATATTTCTAGCTAGAACACTGACTACTTCAGAAAGAATATGGTAACCTTTATTTTTTTCCATAGTAGCTTCAAATTTTTTTAAAATATCTTTTCCAATATTACCTCTAACGTTCCGACAACATGACGCAAATTCTTTTATTAATGCTGTACTTTCGAACAATGACAGTTTTGGTGATTCTAACTGAGTAATTGTTTTTTGAACAAAACTAAAATTTGATTTTATAAATGAAAGTTCTTGTTGAAGCAAGTTACTCTGAAAAGTTTGTTTAGAATCCAAAAGAGATTGGGAACTTTCATCTGTTAACGTATCAATTATGTTCTTTATTTTAACAAAATGATCTGCATAAAAATTAGCTGCTTCTAACCATGTTCCCCATCGCGTTAAAATAGGTTGTGGTGGAAGAGGAATGTTAGGTAGCATTTCTTTATAAAGTTGAATTCTTATAGGAGATTTAAGAAATACTTTTTTGACACTGGATATCATGGTATTTACAAGAGGAAACTTTTTTCGTATTTCCTCTGCAACTCTGTTTAATCCATGCGCTACACAAGTAACATGTATTAAATCTGGGAAAAATATTTTTAAATTTTGTCCTGCTTTTTATTAGAAGGAATAGTTGTCGGAAGAAAAAAAGTTGCTAATGTTTCTTGTATAAAACGCGAAATTGTTAAAGCATTTGTTTTCTCAAGTTGCTGGCATGAAATAAGATGAGATTTTGGTAAGGTATCTTCTTTAAGAACACCAATCAATAAATGAGCAATATACTTTCCTGAGGAATCAGTGGTTTCGTCTACAGATATGTAAAAATAATTATCTGCAATTTCTTCCTTAATATTAATTAACACCAACGAGTATAGCCCGTTCACATTATTTCTTCTTAGAGACCGATCACTTGGAACATTAAGTTTGCAATATTTTTTTAGAAACGAACTAAAATTTACATTTGCTAATTTTGAAAGCGGTATGTTTGCAGACACTAATGCGCGACACAAGTCTTCATTAAAAGTTTCTTGCTCATCTAATTTTTTTGAAGTAGATTGGAAACATTTAGCCATTGAAGTTTGATGTTTTCCTCCTATTTTTCCTTTTTTTGCAATGTGTGAAGCAGTTCTCACATGTTGGTCTATCTGAAATTTCTTCTCACATGCTATCTATAAATACAAATAAAAACCTTTATTTTAACCCAACCTTTAAAATATAAAAATATACAAGGTGTTTTTGGTTAATCAAATAACTGGTTTGAAAAAAAAAACACTCGCTAAGTGTTTTAAATGCAGTATTAATCCACAAATTAGTTTTTGTTACTAACCATTAGTACATCATATAACTTATTTTAAAATTCAACAAAAGTTTTTTTTTTGTTAATTCAATTACAATAAAAATAATTGTGTTTTAGAATAGCTGACTTCATAAAAAAAAGTAAAGGTGAAAATTTTTTCTAACTACACACCATTGTATTGTACCATGGACAATTTTTTCTCACTAAAGGAAGCTATTTTTCATTTAAAAACAACCTACGAGTACTAAATTTCAAGTAAATACGTTTATTGGTTTTAAAGTTATTGTTGTTATTAACTAAAAGAATTTAATTTTTTTTAATTTTAACACCCTGTATCTCGAAAAGTAAATAAGTTTGACCCCTCAATAACTATATCGTTTTGTTCAATTTTTCGAGAAGTATCTACAGTCAAACGTTGTAAGTGTCATTTGGAAACACCCTGTATGTATGAAATATTAGATATTTAATAGAAAATATTAGATACTTACAATTTTGCCACAGACTGAACAGTAGATTTTTCCCATATCCATAGACAGCTCTTTATAAGGTTTAATCCAAGTTGAAGCACTGGTTGTTTTAGGCATTATAAAATCACAATCTTCCTTTTTGTTACGCACAACGAGTGTTTACGCTTTGAATATCAAAACAAAAATGATTTACAAATCTGAGCATTAAATTAGAAATGTTTAGGTACCTAATTCAATAAACTGGGAGATTTTGGAAAATCCCTAAATTAGGAACAAAACTATTAGCCGTTTACCTGCTGTTAAGATACAATAAATTGTAGATAGATTTGGGGATTAGATCATAAAATGCAAATGAGCGAACCCTTAGCGATTATCCAATAACTGAATTCCTCAGTGACCGAGACTTTCTAAGAATGTTGAGGGCTACTTAAATTGATCTTCTTTGAAATTGTAAATGTTTTGTACCTGTAGAGATTACGTACTTAGATCATTTCTTGATTAAAATGACTACAAAATTTTATACAAGAATTGAAATAAATTGGTATGTTTAAAAATTTTCAAATACAGTATAAAAATCTGAACTTTTATGCACTTTATGCAAACTTTTATACAAATATGCCAAAATATGAAATATTTGCATAAAATATGCACAATATGCAAAATGTGCAATATGCATATTTACCGAAGTCTAGTCATAATGGTTCGGATCTTATGCCCATGTATTGGCTTGGACGTAGCCATGCTGTGTTGTTTCTTGTATTGTAATTTTGAAATAAAAATTTTTAGTTGTGGTTAAAATGATTGATGCATTTATATGCTTGATGGTTTAGCTTGGTAAGGCAATGTGAGTTTCTTTTAAAACACTCGACTACTGATTTGACTTTTTTTATTGTCTCCTCAATTTCTCTTATACCTTCTTGAACAGCTAAATTCAGGGTATGTGCAAAACACGATAAACGGCTCCACTGGCAACTCCGCACTGCTCCTACAGTGCGGAGCATTCAGTAGTATGTCGTTCACCGTAATTTACACAATCTAATAAACCCGAAGACAATTGAAAATCCTCACTGAAAAAATGAACCGTAGCAGAAATAAAACTCTCGTTATTAACAGAAGTCCATAAGTCTGTTGTTAAAGTCACAGCACTGGACTTTTTAAACGGTTTTTTACTCTTTCTAGTTCTGAAAGATATAGATTTGGTATAAGACTTTCTGCTATGGTTTTCCCCGTGGGCAAAGAATATCCAGGATTTAGCATTTTGACAAACTTTTTAAATTCGATATCCTCCACTATAAAGATAGGCTGGTACTCTTTGACAATCATCCTAACTAACTGTAAATCCAAATTTCTTGCTTTTTGACTGGGAACGGGTCGAATTACATAATCCTTGATAGAAACTAGGAGTAAGAGCAGGCTTTTTCTTAAGAATTATAACTGCTTTCTCTTCATCTTCCCCTGCTTGTCCTAGTAGCGAAACTGATTTTGACGTTGAAGGTAGAGGTTCTTGAAATGTATTTTCTGATTTTTCGGGTCCTTTTTCTATGTATCTTTCAACATTGAGATATTTGAGATTGATAGCAGGGTGTTTCATTTTTAAATGTCTTGATAAATTGCCCAGTGAACCACTTGCAATACTAATATCACATGAACAGTAATTACATTTTGTAGATTTTTGATTTTTATCGTTTTTCTCGAAATGATCCCATAAAAAACTTCTATTTCGTTTGTTACTCATATTTTGGGATTAATTAAGAAAACAAATTAATATAAAGAAAAACTAACTAATTATATAATAATTTAAAACATTTAAACCTAAACATACGATCGAAAGAAATGGTTCCGAACCCGAACTACTTGTACGGTAGTGAAAGACTGACTGGGGCGTAGGAAATTTCGACACTAAGCAGGTAGCGACTAAAATTTAATGGCAATTTTCGACACCAGCCCCAATTCCCGTTTTTATCTTACAGGTATATTCGACACCAAATAAATATAGCTGCGACATAAATAAAATACCATAATTAATTAATTTATTTATTTTAATAAAAGTAATGTGCATTTTATTTCTTTATAACTGTAATAATATCTAAATATAATACAACTAGTACCTAATTTTTTGTACATTTTACCGTTAATATACTTGTATACAATGATTTATTTGCTATTATAGGAATGATAAGATACAGCTTTTATAAAATCTCTTATGTTCTTCTTATGCTAGCTATGTCAGGAACCGTCAGCAAATTGGCATCACACTCAGCAACAGCAGTTCTTGTAATTTTGGCAGGCTTTTCCGATATGTCCTCTTGGGCTTTTCTTTTACATGCATTGGTTACCATCTTTACTTCAAGCTTTTTTGGATCAGCTTCATGATTATGTACCAAATCACTTCTTGTGATGGTGAGGTCCTCACAGCCTATTGTAAACACTTTTGCGGAACACTTAGTGTTTCTTTGGATGCAGCGCCAAAATATCTCGCCACTTTTTAACACTTTCTGTTTCGAGAACGAATGATGCTCCACCACTAATAAATCTCGACCACGGGAACTTTTTATCAAACTCATTTTTTAAATATCCGTATACGTGCACAAGTCAACGTCAAACAAGAAATAAATTACAACTGAAATAATTTAGTCACAAGTACACAAGTGCCACGCCCCCCACCGTGACAATAAATATTGGGAAAACCCGCTTGTCCTGCTTGGGTGCAAATGTCCATCGCCGCTAATTACCTACCTACCTGCTTTACGCCGCGGTGTCGAAATTTCCTATAATAAAATTTGACCCTTCGATTACCCCAGGTACAAAGACAATTTGGTGTCGAAAGTTCGCCCGCCGACTGACTGAAAACCGAAGGAAACGGGCGGCCGGCGCCGAGCTTTTGTGATGATTGGGACACACTGATCTTGACTTATATATACCTAATCTATGGATTAAGACGAGACATCTGGCAACCAGTTATGTTAGGGTTGGATTTCGATTTCGGTCTTACAAATAGTTCTTTCGCGAACTAGTTCACTGAACTAGTTCATTTTTGTGAAATAGTTCTCTTGAACTAGTTCGTCTAAAAGAACTAATAAGCACACCTCTAGCTATGTTTTGCAAAAGTATCCTAATCGCCCTTGTTTTTGTTGCCTATGGTAGTTTTTATCTTTTGTATGCTTAATTGTAGTCCAATACCTTTGACCGGTCTCTTTCTTTATCACCATTGGTGCTACGGTCCAAAATGATCCCAATCTTCCCAAATTATTACTCCTTGCTGTTCTGAAACTGCGAATCTCAGTTTGTCTCCATTCAACATAGGACAGACTAGGTGGGGAAGTTTTCGTTCCTGACAAGGCACATTCCAATAGGGAACGTCCTGCAGAACGAACGTAGGATAGATGTGAATAAGATATAACCAAACAAACACCAGCGAATCCACTGAGAACAGGACATAGCAGTTATGTGATTAACTGTAGATTTGTTTGCTAAAAATGACACACTCACACATTTACAAACGCACACACACAAACACACATACACATACATAAGAGATGTACTCAGCATTGAAGGTGAACACAGATATAAACACAATATTTAATATTCCATGTTCCACTTCTTTTTTTTTTGTTTTCTTTACAATACTCAAATTCTTGTTCTTCTCTTCTTCATCTTTCTAGTCGGTCACTTGTTTTCAAGCATTGTGATTTCTTGAAACAGTCAGTTTCCATTTGTCTCGATCTTTCGCTATTTTATTTATCGTGGTAAAGTCTTACCTGTGAGTTTCGTAATAAGATCTGTAAATCTGGTTTGCGATATTTTTCAGCATGTTTACGTCTTTAAAAATCAGTTCTTGTAATAACGTAGCCGAAGAACTTGACAATATTTTCAGCTGCGTAAGCTACAGTAAGTAGTCTCGTCTTTGCTTGGATCTGTTGGAGGATAAATTAGTTCTTTTCTCAGTCCTACACACACAACGCCAGCTATACATCTCAAAGGCATATATTTTCTTTTTGTCTGTTTGTCTTAATGTTAAACATTCAGACGCAGATAGAAATATGGGGAATCCCAGGCTTTTAACTATTCGTACTTTGGTGTAAGCGTTATACGATGACTTTTCCAAATCTTTGTAAGTTTTGTCATTGCTTACTTGGCCAGTGCAATTCTATTGTTACTTTCTTCATTGCATCCCCTTCGTTTGTTATTAAGGAGCCGAGATAAGTGAAAGTGTTAACTGTTTCGATGTTATAGATTTTCTTTGTTTAATTTGGGTTCGGTCGGCCTATTATCAGTATTTTGCTTTTCTGTTTGTTAACGTGGAGTACGACAGGGCTGTATTTTGTCTCCATTGTTGTTCAACATTTATTCTGAATGGGTATTTAAGGAAGCTTTAGACGGTTGTGCGAAAGGAATACTAATAAACGGTGAATGGCTGAATAACATCAGATATGCAGATGACACTATAGTTTTTGCCGATAATCTGAGTCAGCAACAGATACGGACTAGCTCTTAACATAAAGAAAACCAAATTTATGACAATTAGTAAAAAACCAATACTAAACGCTCATCTTACAATCAACCAACAGAATATCGAAAGAGTCGAGCAAAATACATATCTAGGCACCAATTTAAATAGCCAATGGGACCACTCAACAGAAATTAAACAGCGAATAATAAAAGCAAAAGCAGCATTCGTTAGAATGAGAACCATTTTCAACAGTCGAGACATATCATTAAAAACAAAATGCCGTCTATTGAACTGCTACATATTCACAGTTCTGCTCTACGGAATGGAAGCATGGACACTGAGTGTTGCATCTATGAATCGGCTCGAAGCTTTCTAAATGTGGTGTTATAGGCGCATCTTACGTATATCCTGGATTGACAGAGTTACTAATGTGGAGGTCCTGCGTAGAATGGGGAAAGAATGTGAAATTCTCATGACCGTCAAAACTAAAAAGTTGGAATATCTAGGACATGTAATGAGAAATCAAGAACGTTACGGCCTTCTCCAGCTGATTCTCCAAGGGAAAGTAAATGGTAAGAGAGGACCGGGAAGAAGACGCATTTCCTGGCTTCAAAATTTACGAAAGTGGTATAACACGACTACCACTGAACTGTTCCGCGCTGCAATAAATAAAGTAAAGATAGCCGTGATGATCGCCAACATCCGGAACGGATAGGCACTTTAAGAAGAAGAACCTGGAGACTGGCTTCCAAACTTTTTTCTTCGACTCATTGTATGAATTCTTCACTCATAGTAAGACTCATAGTAAGGTCACTTTCCACCTTGACCTGGCCTCTGTTATTGTCGTACAGATTTTTTATAGGGTAGATCAAACGATGAGGTGTTGCCAACGCACGCAATCTAACGCTTTGGTGTAGTTCAGTGGTGGATCTAGACATTGTTCTTGGGGGGGTGACGTCCAACATGGGGGGGGGGGAACATAAAAAAGATAAATAAACCCAAACTACCCAAAGACATAAATAATAGGTTTTCGTTAATTTTGGACCTTCTTGGGGGGGGGGCGCCCGTTAAATTTCCCTATTTCTCTCCCCGTGTATCCGCCCCTGCTGTAGTTAATATAGCATAGATAAGTTGGTATATACAATTCCCTGGCTTTTACTACAATTTGTCTTATGTTTAAAATCTGTTCTCTAGTGCCTCTGCCAGGTATAAAGCATGTTTGGTACGGTCGCAGTTGTGATAGGATGTAATATTTGAGACGCTCTCATATAATCTGCAGCATCACTTTGGCATGAACTTTATAGTGCGCATTATGTCTTTCGGATCTTTTTTGTGCAAAGGGATGTATATCGATTTAGAGCAGACTTCGGGACAGGTACCATTGCTCCACATTAGGTGACATATTTTATGAAGAATATCAGTACCTGCATCTCCGATCCCCACCAGTATTTCCGTAACAATGTTGTCTGCTCCAGGTGATTTGTTAATTGTCAGCTTTCTTAGTACAGTAGGCACTTCTGATCTGAATATTGGTGGTTCTGGTTTGTTGTATTTAAATTGCTAATGATTCCCCGGAGCTGTGTTGTCTTTCATTAACTTTTCCTAATATTATTTCTCGAGAATTTTGATTTGTATTTTATGTTACCATAGTGTCATCTTACTGTCGTATCGCTAAGCATCTTGAAGATAAGTTATGAGTAATAGGTTTTATTTTTTTTTTAAACATATCTCTTGTTTGGTTTTTATGTATATGTTGTTCGACTTCGTTACATAGATCGCTTAGATATTTATTTTGGACGTCCATACGTCGCTGCTTTATTTCTACCAAGCTATGACTATTCTGAACTTGCTTCAAATGTTTTGAACCCTTCGGATTTAAGATTTTTTCGGGTTTTAATTTTACGCCATGTGTTCTCGTAGATTCAACTTTTATTAGGCTTACTCTTAGCGTGTCTTTGTTGTGCGGCTAAATTTGTTATAACAGATCTTTCTTAATACTAGCATTTGCAGATGATGTTGACATAATCGCAAGATCAAGAAGAGAAATGATAGAGGCATACAACCAAATAGAACGAGCTGCACAAAATAGTGGTCTTAAAATCAATCAGACCAAAACAAAATATATGCAGGTAAGTAAAAACGCAGAAATAAGGCAGCCACAAAATATAACAATAGGAGAATACAACATAGAGTGGGTAAAAAACTTTATATACCTGGGATCCCTAGTCACGTCTGATAATAACGTTACGGAGGAAGTGAAGAGGCGAATATTTATTGCAAATAAATGTTACCATGGCTTAATTAGACACCTAAGATCAGATAACGTCGCAAGAAAGACTAAATGCCAAATATATAAAACCCTAATAAGACCGGTACTCACATATGGCTCAGAAACCTGGACACTCACTAAAAGAGAGGAAACGTTGTTAGCCACCTTCGAAAGAAAAATCTTGCGACACATATATAAGGGCACAAAAGAAAACGGAATATGGCGAATACGATACAATTCTGAACTATACAAAATATACCAGGATCCGGATATTATCACATTCATTAAAATAGGACGGCTGCGTTGGATAGGACATGTAGAAAGAATGGAAGAAGGCGAAATACCAAACAAAATATTCAAACAGATGCCAGTAGGAAAAAGAACAAGAGGAAGACCGAAACTGAGATACTTAGAACAAATAGAAAATGATATAACAACCTTAAAAATAAAAAACTGGAGAAAAAAAGCACGAAACAGATCAGAATGGAGAAGAATCCTGGAACAGGCCATGATGATGATGATGATCTTGTCTTAATCCATAAAGTCCTGATTTAAATTTGTTAATCTCTAATATAGCTGTTGTTTTAAAGCAGTCAATATATTTTAGGTCCCATAGGTTGATGATTGGTTTAGATGTTTTGGGGTTGCCTAACTTAACACGTAATTGGGTGGCAAGGAATTGGTGGGCGCTCTGGCAATCTTTTCCTAGGTATCTTTTTTATGACTATTATCTGTTTTTTTATCTTCTTTTTTGGGGTTGCCTAACTTAACACGTAATTGGGTGGCAAGGAATTGGTGGGCGCTCTGAGAATATGTTACTTGTGTGGTGTATATGAGACCCTCAACATACGTCGGTAGCATCACATTCCAAATGTCTCTAATCGTTTTATAGCATCTTCTCTATGTAAGGCTCCATAGAGGAAGACACTAAAGACGTAACATCTAAGAATTCTTATGCGTGTATTGATACTTAAAGATAAGTTGCAGAGAATCTTGCTAAGGCTGTTGAAAGAGCTTCTGGCTTTTTCAATACGAGTTTTTATTTCGTATCTGTGTTCCCTGTATCGCTGTATCCTTAATATTGCAGCCCAAATAGCATATTTTTTCCACTCTTTGTAACGGTGTATAGCATATTGTAATTTGGGCGTTTATGTTGGTGTTCTTACTAATGATCATTATTTTTGTCTTCTTGCAATTTAGTTTTAGGCCGTATTTGTTACATGTTTTTACATGTATCCATCATCCTTTTTAGCCCCTGCGCACTATCTGCCAGCAACACTATCGTCTGCATATCTAATATTGTTTATAAGTTGGCCTTTACAGCAATCCCATCTTCTGATTTGTCCAACGCTTCTCTAAAGATGTTTTCAGAGTAGGTATATATTAAATAATACCGGTGACAATATGCAACCCCGTCTAACTCCTTTTTCGACTGTGAAGATCTCGGACAGTTCATTTTCTAATTGCACTGTTGCTTTTTGTTGTAGATATAAGTTTGAGATCAGTCTTATATCCTTACCATCGAGTTCTGATGTTTTTAGGATATCGATTAGTTTCCCATGTGGGACTTTATCAAATGCCTTCTTGAACTCAATGAAACATACATACACATCGCAGTTGCAAACTAAAAAGTGCTTCCCTCGTTCAGACTCTTGCTCTGAATCCAAATTGAACTTCTTCTAATTTGGTGTATATGCGCGAGTGAATGATAGTAACGAGTACTTTAAGTACATGACTCATCAAACTAATTAATGTATGTTCTTCACATTTTCTAGCATTGGCTTTTTTAGGAAGTGAAATGAATATTGATAGTAGTCAGTCTTTTGGTAAGTAACCAGTCTCGTAGATGTTGAATAGCTTCGTAAGAGCTGTGATTTGATGTGCCTCTAATAGCTTTAAAATTTCACCATGCACCTCATCAGGTCCTGGTGATTTCCCATCTTTAATCCGCTTAATGGCCATAGTTACTTCTTCGGTTGTTATTTCTGGGCCGTAGTGATTGTTTATTTCAGTTTTACTTCGTGCTGCAGTTTCGAATAATTCTTGCATATATTCTGTCCATCTTCGTAATTTATCTTCAATAGTAGTCAAAATCAGGCATTCAATGTCTGCAACTATGCCTGTATTGCGTTGTTTTCTGGTGTTCTGTACCTCTTTAATTTCTTTGTGCATATGGAAATCGTCATGTTTGCGTTGTAGTGTTTTAATTTCCGTAGATTTCTCCGTCAGCCATGCTTTTTTTGCTCCTTTTATCTCCTTTAGTATAGTCTTATGCAACTTTTTGTATTCGTTGTCATTTCTACCTTTTAATTTTCTTCGCTCTTCCATCATCTGTAATATTTTATCTGTCATCCATTCTTGCTTTTTTCTCTTTTTGAGTTTAGATATTCATGCGAAATTGTGGTAATAGATGTCTTCATTTCGTTCCACTGTACTTCTATGCCTCTGGTATCTACAATCTAACCTACAATCATAACTTCTATCAATTTTCAATACACCCACAATAATACTTAGTTTACCTTTTTTCCAACAAACTTTCAGGGTAAATCACACTCTAAATTCCAACATATTGAAGATTGCTACTATTATAATCAATAACTTTTTACATATTTAATTATACATAATATTAGCTGTCACATTTAGACACATACCTCTGGTTACATTGATTGCTTTGTTCAGACTTTCGTCCTAATAACATGTCATTTTAATCAGTTGCTATCAACAAGTCCTCACAGACATTTCGTCTAAGGACTAGCAACCCCAGTGGAGTCCCATGTTGCCATGTGATCAATTCCTTTTGTAACTTAGACATCATAGTTTTTAAATATGATGTTTAATTGATCATTAATAACAATCGATAATTCAAAGCTAATCTAACTACATTTAAAGGGTTTTTACCCATATATTTAGTATTAACCACATTTTTGTAATAACCTTGGTCAAAATTTTAACTTTCAAGTTTGATTTAATTAAAGTGGTAATACTTATTTTAAGATACCACTGATGATGGAATAGTTATTCCGAAAACTTTCTGTGATGTAGCCCGATAAAGTTTTTATATTAATATACCTTTTATAAAGGTATTTTTTTAAATAAAAATTGTTTGCGATATGTGTTAGACAGCCAACTACAGGAATTCAGTTTCCTTGTGGGTTATTCTTAAAGTAAAAATCGGAGTATTGGTTTTAAATATGTTGGCACTTATAGGAAGGTAAAAATAAAACACTCAATTATTTTCATTCGTCTTTTTAATCAATTAATGAATAATTCTAAAAAATTACAAACTATAATTGTACATTTCAGTGTTTTATATTCCTTATATCTTGAAGTTATTTACATTAACAAGAAATAATGATCCATCATTGGGAAATTATCTTACAAACCAGAGATAAAGCAATATAAAAGATAAACTAAAAACTGTAACAGATCAAAGTAATAGATCCTAAAATAACATAAAAACTATTGCAAAAAAGAGTATTCATTGCAAAATTTGTAAACATCTCATTAAATCAATAAAATTTTACGTAGAGTTCACTTTTAAGTATGGAATTCTAAAGAAGCATATTCTAAAATTTTAGTTTGTAAACGCATTAGTGACATGTGACGAACAACTATCGACATTCTGAATATATAATAATAAAATTAAAAAGAAAATAAAATAATGCATATTTTATAAATTGCATCAGCACTAGTTATAAAATTTTATAGATACCATAGATATTTTGTCCGTTTAAACGTACCTATTTCAAAGATAAGTGCGTTTAATTGCCTATAACTCATTTCAAATGACTATTATAGTTAACATTAAAGATACTAGAACCTATTATAGTTTAAAATATACAAAAAAAGGTTAACATTATTTGTTTAAACAAATTTCATTTACGGGATACCTTAATTGTTTCGGATTAAATGCGGCATTTGTTTGAAATCAATGACGACCGTCGACGGAAGATTGGAGTCAAGTACAATATTATTTTAAATACGATATGCCAAACTGACAAATGCTCTAGACGCACTATGCTATGATGAAAATCATCTTAAACCCATCCCATAAAAACAGTGTGTGCTTTCTACCTTAGTAACAAGCATGCTCGAAGGACGCTAGATACTGGAGCACAACGGGAAGCCAAAATATACTGGCAAACCCTTAGATATAACTGTCTTACCGATATCACTGTCAAGAGGTCAAGAAAAAAAGTAAGCAAGAAATAACAACACCCACAAACTAACTAAAACAAAATGGGGAGCACAACTACACACTTGTAGCACCTCTGCTTTAGCATTCTATTTTACAGAAGCGGAATTTGGAGCACCAGTGGGACAAACGCTCACACTAAAACATGTCGACGTGGCTCTCAATGAAGCAGTCGGTATAATATAGGGTTACCTGCAATCGACATCCATCGAAGATATCTACCCCATAGTTGCAATCGCTACACCACCTATCAGAAGATAGGTAATATCAGAGATAGAACGAAAGAAGGAAGAGACGAATCAAAGGCACCCCTTGTACGACCACCAAATTCAGCCAAGCCGACTAAGGTCTCAGAAAAGCTTCCTGAAAACATCAAGATCCGTCCGCGAAGCACCTGACATGCGCCGAATAAACCTATGGCAAGCGTCAGCTATTTTTTGCCCCTTCAGAGCAAATGACTGCTGGACACAAATTAGCTTACCCGACATGGAGAGCGCAAATAAGAATCTGTATTGAAAACAGACATCCTCAGTTCAGTAGTGTCCTCATAATAACCTCTTCTGTCACCTCTTATCTGCAACCTATATTCTGCAGAAATGTTCCAAAATGCACTGGAAAATATCCAAGAAGCCATTATAAGATCAGGTGGTTGAAATCTGAGCTCGAATTAGATAGTCAAGATCTGTATTTCTTAAAATAAAACACCTTTTGACTAATATAACTCTTCCATTGGATATCAGGTATTGATTCGTGAAAACCTAAATGCTATAAGAAGATTGGTGGCCTTAGAGATGTGGATGTTTAGAAGACTTCTAAAAATACCATGAACAGACTGTCACTAACGGGGGAGTATTGCGTAAAATGGACTATGACAGAGAATTTCTTAATATTATCAAGAAAGGCAAAATCAGTTAGCTAGGACATGCATACCATGGAAGACATGAGCTCTTGAGGTTGTAGATGGAGGGGAAAATGGAAGCACAAGTGAGAAGATGTTCATGGTTAAAAAAACAGGGCGTGGGAGGATCTCGATACTCAATCCATATTGAGAGCTTTACAGATTGGAGAAAGATTTATCTGAATTGTTGGCGACGTTCAGAAATGAATTGGGCACTCTAGAAAAACAAAATAGGTCGGTAAAGAGGATATTGGTAAGACAAGATAAACTTATGGAAAAATGTAAACTAACAGTATGAGTTTTTGAAAATAAAGATAAGCCAATCAAAGTGACACTAAGAAAAATACAAAAATATCGGATAATATAAAACGGGGCTGTAGCTCCTCTTAGATATCTATATATTATCACCCTAGCACTCTGGCGCGCATCTGGGATGCGCACCATTACCTTCACCATCTTCTGATGATATTATCGTGAATGTCACGACAACATATGTTCGCGTTTTACAACAATCTGGGGTAAAGCTGGTATTCCGACTTTTATATGCCCAGATATTGCACAAACTTAATTGTTTTGTTTCTTAGAAATCAAAATGTCTTACATGGTAAGAAATTTCATGACAATAAAATTGATGCTCAAAGAATATCGTCATTGCTGGTTGATATTCCCAAAAAGGGAACTCTTGATAGGTTTTAATTAGTGATTAAAAAATTATCAAGCATATCTACGTTAAAAGAAAAAGCGATACGATTAACTTTTAACTGTTTTTTAAAACTGACTGTCTGTGTATCTATAGCTTTTCTCCCTGTGAACAAAAGAATCATAGTACAACAGGACCAACAATAAAAGTGCGACTATAGAAAATAGTCCACTGCTTCCAAACAAAACAAACATCTCGACAGCTTGACTGTTACAATTTTAAAAAGGTTTGGTTTATAAACAATATAAAAGAAATGTAATAAAAATAATTGATATTTACATCAAGTCTGTTGCGGGAGGAAAAATCTGCCCTGGTATTACTTTGGAAAGTTATAGTAGATTGGCATTTAGGTTAGTCGGAAAAAATCTAAGAACATCAAACAATTACTTATATCAAATCTTGAATATGTTGCATGTGTGAGTTCATTTCAAATAGGTCTTAGTATTATTTAGTTTACCTAATTGCTTATATATCTATATAGACGGTTGTGACACCCCCGATTACTCCCTTTGACGTCATATGACATCGAAAATCGCTGACCAGTTTCACCGACCATCTGTCAATCGTCTAATCTTTTTATCTGTGAAATCTTATTATCTCACATTCTTTTATATTTCACCTGCCAATCTGCTAACACCCTTTGACCTCTGATTCCTAGTAGATCACCATTAAAAAGGGGGCCCACATATAAAATGAAACGTCTACAAACTTTTCCTACTAACAGAAAAATACTATGCAATAACAAGGAATGTAACAGGTCTTAGGCAACTTTATGTGCAATCACCATGCTATAGACAATTTATCCTTATTCAATTATTATACTGTTACAAATAATGTAACATTGTCCATAATTAATTTTCATTTTCTTAAAAGTATTTCGAATTCTGCTTGGAGTAATTTTTAACTCCTTTTATGGGAGCAAAAGACACTCCCCATTCTGCGTCGATATTAATTCTCCAAAAATTTTCATTTTCGAATTGAGTTCTACGTTTGGACGACGGCGTTTGAAAAACGCAGTTGAATCAGGGGTCAATGCCCATATACCAAGTTTTCCTGTAGGTCTTAAAATTGTCTGAATGTTATTTTGAGGATCTGGAGAATTTGGAGATTTGGGTGGTCCGTCTGATGAATATTTTGATGGTTTTGTGTTTGTATTAAGGAGGTTTGGGGCGGAAACTATGACTCTAACCAAGACTACGGCTTTGAAATTGAGAGTGGTACAGAGACGAATGGAGCGGTCTATGCTGGGAGTGACGTTGCGGGACCGAATAAGAAACGAAGATCTGCGAAGAAGGACGATTATTGCTGATGTTGTGGAACGCATAGCGGAACTGAAATGGAACTGGACTGGCCATATAGCGAGAATATAGCATATAGCATGACTCACGATGGACGAGCAAAATTACAAATTGGAGGCCAAGAGCAGACAAATGTACTAGACGAAGACCACCTACACGTTGGGCTGACATCAGGCGTATCACCAAAAATTGGCAACAAAGCACATCAAATCGCAAGGAATGAAGGGAGTTTGAGGGAGGCCTATGTTCAGCAGTTTACGTGATAAATGAAGGCTGGATGATTAAGGTTTCATATGGTGTGACTGCTACACATCTACGTGCCATATGTTTGGAATACGTCAATGTTTAAGTTAAGTACAACATCGATGTGATAATTTTATACTTTTCGACTCCGTTTGATATAATTGGTGTTCTGTACCAACAGTTTTTTGTTAAATTTATGGTTATCAGGTGATCAGGTAAGAAACTATTTGATATTTTATGTCTGGTTCTTTTTTCTCGGTCAAGGATCACTACTATCAACTTGTAGTTAATTTAATAAAAAAAATTTAAGATTTTGTTAATTTTTCGGTCAAATTGTTTGACAAAATTTTTGTTAGAATTTGATTTTCCCTTCGGGGTTCCTTAAATACACTGCTCACCTCTGTCACCTCGTAATTTATTTTAGAAATTATTTTACTTTTTGTTTAACTATTTTCGGTTAAACATAGTTTACTAACAAATTGCTTAAATAAAACAACGTTTTTGTTCTTCAATATTTATTGAAAGTAATGAAAATGAACAATTTTCCTTTGGCATATGTACTAAATATTGGAAAGGAACAACTTAATTGTTATGCTTTTTGTTGCAAGAAAAGAAATTTTAAGAACTTAAATAGCGAGTATTCGCTCCTCTGGTAGTGATAACAGTTAACAAACGACCAGGCATGCTTTGGATCAGATTTTGGATTACATTATGCGGAAGATTGTTCAATTCATGTACCAATATGTTGCGAAGATCTGAAGGAGGTGCCCTCCATACTCCGTAAACGTCTTTTCATCTCATTCCAAACATGTTCTATGGGAATGATATCTGGACTGCGAGCAGGCCAAACAAATCGTGTGATTTAAACCTTGTCAGGATACTCAGTAACTGTCCCGAGAAGTGTGGGGCCGTGCATTATTGTGCATAAATATTGCGTAGTCTGTAAGAATAACCATAAACGGTAAAACATGGTCTTCTAGAACCTGTGTAAAGTACCTATGCGTCATGTCAATGTCCCATTATCGATAAATACCAACTCCGTGCAAGCGTCAAACGATATTCCTCCCAATGCCATAACTGACCCTGCGCCAAATGGAAGTCGCTAGGCAACACATGATTAAGTATATTCTCGCCTGGACGTCGCCACACTCTTACACGTTTTTCTGAGCCCGTAAGACAGAATCTCGATTCATTGGAAAAAAATACACGATTACAATCCTGTATTGTCCAAGCCAAGTGTTCTCGTGCAAAATTCAATCAGGCAATTCGGTGTCTAGTTCGAGAAGATAAACCGGCAGCATGAAGCCTTCTTTAACTGTCCACTCAGTTACGTTTACATCTGTCACTTCTTGCAGATGATTTCGAAGGGAAAAAATTTCGGTTTTTCAAAGTACTAGAAACGACAAAGGTCATCTCTACATTTCATTTGTAGTGGTCATTTGTTGACATGTTTGTAAAGGTCATTTTTCAAGCAATACATTAGTAAACTTTGTTACAACCGAAAATAGTTAAAAAAGAATAATAATTTCTAAAATAAATTCAAATTAAGGGATGACTCTAATTTTATGATCGGTAGTGTATTAAATTAGATCTTTATAAATAGACTGTTCAGTTTTTTTAATGTTTATTTACCCCAGGATGTATTTTTTCATGACTCATCCATGAACCATAAATATTCTGTTTTTGTGTTTTGATATCGAGTACTTGTTTACATACCTGGAGGTATTCACAGGTTGATAAATGAATACCTGGCGCCTATACAGAATATTTATTGGTTAGTGGATTTCTTTTGAACCTCTGAAGGAAGAATCAATTTCGCTAAGAGAATACTCCCCTTGGAGATTAAGAGTTCTCAATAAAGTTAATTCTTAGTAGTCGGAGCGTATAGTCTGAGTTGAGTTTTAATTAATACTGTAACAATTACTGGTAAAGTTTCTTTTAACCGAAACAATACTTATATTACAATATTTAGGTGAATAAATTTTAGCCGATGAAATAAGAACTGTCCCGATAACTCCCTGGGATTATCAGTTCCCAATCAACATTTCATTATGATTCATATAAACGTGCGACTAACGATATATATGTACGACTGACCAGTTCAGTCTAATACTGTAGTGAGTTTGAAATGTTGCACCTATCGTTATGCTGGTTTTCTTCCTATTGAAGATCATATAATATAAAAATAATAAAAATCACATGTACTGAGTCTATATCGCCACGCAACTATAAAAAATATGACGCCCAAAATATACATATTTTGTTGACAAAATGTTGTTAAAATTGTTATTAAAATTATTAAACAGGAATTGAAAACATATATGCTCCTTTAGAATGTGGAAATCTATACAACAAGCAAACACATTTGGAAAAAATTAACAATTTATGGCACAGAAAACAAAAACTGAACAATGGAAGAATTACGTGCGTACATAATATACAAAATAAAAGGTTTTGAAAGGTAGCAGCCAATTTGGGACTAGATTTAATTTAAGTTTATTAAATAGTTTACACAAAGCGTTTATATATCTGATTAAAAAAATATACATATATTAAAATTGATTGTAACAATTTTTGTAAATTTATAGATGTACCAATTATTATTATGAATATAATAATAGTAAAAACTTATTGAATATATAAAATATACTAAATTTAGATCTATAATATTTCTATACGATTTCGTAGAAAAAAAATCAATATTTC
This sequence comes from Diabrotica undecimpunctata, assembly GCF_040954645.1. Classification (NCBI taxonomy): domain Eukaryota; kingdom Metazoa; phylum Arthropoda; class Insecta; order Coleoptera; family Chrysomelidae; genus Diabrotica; species Diabrotica undecimpunctata. The sequence goes on from NC_092808.1 coordinate 31,260,840, forward strand.
GGACAAAAACTTTCACTAGAACGTCGAAAATTTTCGTCATTTAAAATAAATGATTTAATATCATCCAGACGAGTCTTTTCACGTAGATGATAAATTATTTGACACAATTGCTGTATAGTGCTTTCGCAATCGCCACGTACTAATAAAATTGTAGAAGCAGGCAGTTTCCGGTGTGGGTGTCTATATTATTATTTACAGATTACACATAATAGGTAGGTAAACAAATTATAAAAAAATAAATCGGGTAAATCTTTAGATGTTAAAACTCTATAATCTAAGGGTAAATAGTTCGATCATTAACTTCGATAATGCTATGATTATAGTTAATTAATGAAAACAATGGGGCGGGATTATAAAGTAGGTATACAGGCAATTCCCGTCAGTATTTTGATCAGTAACAAGTCATTCTTGAGAATTGTATTAGTTTTATATTATAATAAATATTTAGCCGTGGTTATATATAAAAAATGCCGTTTGGTTCAAAGTTTATACATGTCGAACATTTAAAAAAGTGTGCATTATCTTTATAATTTCTTATGGTACGTCCAAGATGAATGCTGGTAAAAGCTGATAGTCAGATTTAGATTCTTTGATTCAAGACTGTCTGACTTCAAGCAGCGGGTAGGTTAAAATCAATCAGAAGGGAAACACATCCAATTAAAGTTAAGACATATTTATGGGAAGTACAAACACCTTTCTTGGCAATTATTTGGCGACGAAAACAGATTTTTCGAATATTTCAGAGTGAATCCGGGCATCTTTTATTTTATTATGTCAAAAATTGAACTGGGCGAATTAACTGGGACTTACAAAGAATTAGACTTAAATTAAACATTGTGTTCAAAACGAATAGAAATCAAATCAACACTCATCGGCGTCAAGTGCCTGAAACCAAAATGAAACGTTCATTCCAAAAGTCTGAGTCAGACTACCAGCGCACAGGTTGCCAGTGTGCTAGTTTATTTTGGCCAGGCCCGCCTAAATACGAAGGATTATTTGCACACCGATTTGGCGAGGATCGGCGCCGGCTGTCTGACTCCGAAAACCAGCGTTCATCTTAAATGTATCTTTAAGAATGGAACATCATTCGGGTTTTGTTAAGAATACTGTTGAAAAAATAAGTAATATGAAAGGAGTAAACAAATCAATTGAAATTGAATTAATAAGTGATTGTGAAAATGAGTTGTTAAACCTTCAAACGACAATGCAGGATGTAAAAAAGGTAAATTTACCAAACAAATTAAAAGTGGAATCAGAGGAAAAGCTCACGAATTTTATTTTATAAAAGGGATACCAACACTTGCTAAAGTTTTGGATGCAATCAATAAAGATCCATATCTCCCTAAACTATGGGAAACTGTAAGATAATTGAAGTTCAAGTGGGAAAAGCCTGAGAGGAAATCAATATTCTTATTGACACTGAGGAAATTTTTTGTCGGAGACGGAGATACCTCCAACTATTTTTAAATTACGTGCAGAAGGTAAACCAATATTTTATTTAGATGGAACTTGGGTGAATGAGTGTTGCACAATGGCAAATGTGGCATGACGCAAACGTTCAATCTTTACGAGGGGCTTTTTTGGAAAGATTATCATCTACAGGATTAAACGTTCCTTCCGGTAAAAGACGACGCCTAAAGGCGGGTACACATTTGCGAGCAGAACTGTTCGCGAACCGTTTGTGAACGCTATATTCGGTAATGTGTACGGCAGATAAAACCGCTTGCGTACTGTTTCATCGTGACTCGTCGCGAACCAAATTGTTGCGGTTTATTTCACGACTTCAAAGGAAGCTCGGCTTTCAGTTTGGACGGCGCTTACTAGACGCAGCGAACATTTTTATTGTGTCATCAAATCGACATTGTGTGAATGACGTGTTCCTTCCTAGAGAGACGTGAGAAAACAGTAAACTGATTATTGTCATGGACGTATAACTAAGATAAAATCTTTATTTATACGTCGATGATTACTGTACATAATTTTATTTTTGTTAAACAAGCAAAAACAGGAACATAAATCAGTACCCAAATTATAAATAAAATGAATCATTTCGCACATGTGTGTTCGTTGTTGGTTTGTCGCTTTCCATGGATCGAGATAAGTATGCGATTAGTACGATGTAGAAAGGTGGGTACACATATGCGAGCCGAACGGTATACGTACAGTACGCGTACAGATCCTTGAAAAATATTCTACATCGTACTAATCGCATACTTATCTCGATCCATGGAAAGCGACAAACCAACAACGAACACACATGTGCGAAATGATTCATTTTATTTATAATTTGGGTACTGATTTATGTTCCTGTTTTTGCTTGTTTAACAAAAATAAAATTATGCACAGTAATCATCGACGTATAAATAAAGATTTTATCTTTATTTATACGTCCATGACAATAATCAGTTTACTGTTTTCTCACGTCTCTCTAGGAAGGAACACGTCATTCACACAATGTCGATTTGATGACACAATAAAAATGTTCGCTGCGTCTAGTAAGCGCCGTCCAAACTGAAAGCCGAGCTTCCTTTGAAGTCGTGAAATAAACCGCAACAATTTGGTTCGCGACGAGTCACGATGAAACAGTACGCAAGCGGTTTTTTCTGCCGTACACATTAACGAATATAGCGTTCACAAACGGTTCGCGAACAGTTCTGCTCGCAAATGTGTACCCGCCTGAATATTATTCAAGGATCTGTACGCGTACTGTACGTATACCGTTCGGCTCGCATATGTGTACCCACCTTAATAATAACACATATTGGAAGTGATAACGGGTTTTTAGAAGGCGATTCTTTAATATTTTCTTTCTTTAATATGAACCGTGATGTTCTTAAAAAATATTTTCAGCAGATGATAGAACTGTTACCAAAAGGTTCGGTTGTAGTAGTAGATAACGCTAATTATCATTCCCGTCAAATTCAACGTCTGTCAAATACTTCTTGGAAGAAACAGGATGTCGTTAAGTGGATAATAGACAGAAACGTTTTGTGTGTGTTTTGTGACAGTGGATGAATTTGTAAAAACACATGATATTAATGTTGTGAGTATTTCTCCCCACCACTGACAACTAAACTATTGAACTGATATGGGCACCAGTTAAAGGATATAATAGGACATAATACGATATTTAAATTAAAACATGTACAAGACAAGCATTCTTAGAAAGTTCCATATTACATGTGGCCAAGAAAAATTGCCAAAATGCGAATGATGTGTTAAAAGAAGAAGAAAAGTGAAATTTGAACAAAATCTTGGTTGTTGATAATACAGTGTCACTGGTAATAATATCAGCAAATAATGACTCATCAAGTGAAGATAGTGACTAAGAAACTTTCACGTTTCCTGATCTTGGACAGTACACTGAATACACTGAATATTATGAAAGTACAGCGAAAATCATTTGGTTAGGTTTTCAATCTGTATAATATGACTAAATAGTTTTAATGTAAAATTTACGATTTTTCGTAAAATTACAAGTGTAAAATATATTGTATATCTACAAAATATTTGTAAATTAGTCCATCTTTGTATTTTCACTATTTTATTGTAAAAACAATTTTTTTATCAATATTTAAGGTTAAACCTCAATTAATTCGTATTTTTACAATTAAAATCCAGTAACTTCAACTCTTACAGTAAAAACCATTATAATTTATATTTACAACCAATATGTTATGAAACTTGTAGCTATCTTCAAAGGTTTTTACATTGTAACACACCAGAATTTTCCCAAAAGTACGTCCGTCAAAATCGAGGGGATTAACATCAGGATCGGCTATTGTTAATAGCCAATCCTTATCACAAGGCAGCTAATAGACTATAGAGGAATAAAGAAACAGTATTTTTATGGTATTTTTGTCCCCGAGGAAGCAAATGCAACATAAACAATTTATATTGGACGGTTCGATGCTTCAGTTGAAGTAGGAAGAGTTACTTTGATTGACCTAATACAAAAATAAATTATTAATAATAGAGCATTCAATTGAAAAGAGTGCATTGAGGAACTGTCTAATAATGAAAGGCCCGATCTTGAACCAGATAAGCATTATTTACTATTCAAGTTATCGTACAGAGACGCAGAGATGTTGGCCATGCAGTTTATGTATTTTATTGACTATGAGAAGGCCTTTGATCGAGAAAACATACTGAAATAATAGCTAATCTTCAGCATGTAGGTATTGATGGTACGGATCTACTTATCATTAAAAATGTTTACTGGCATTATTGATTGGTCGTGGGAAAAATATCTAAATGAAAACTAAACCCAATTAATTTTCTAACCTGGAGAAACTCTAGAAGCTTTATCGAGTCTCCCTCCTTTGCAATATTGTGTGATGAGGCAGGCAGGAACTAATGTCTTAGGACTGTAGCAGACACAAAGAATACAGCCGGATGCTTTGTTTGGCCCCTCAAGGACACTGGAGTTCAAAGTGATGGAGTAGTTGATGATTTATGCCCTGTCGTGGTCGCTAATTTTCTGAGGTGAGCTTTAATCTCAACTCCTGATATATCAGACAACAGTATGAAAAGTGGCCTCAGTCATCCAGAAACTATAAGATGAGGATAAATTTCTGAAAAGTAGTCAGAAAATTCGCGATGAAACTCATCAAGGACCTAAAACGGTCCAACATGCGAGAACGAGCAACTTAAAGGGAAAAAGGTGTAAGTACCTGCCAAAGGGGCTCGATAGCAGGAGCTAAACCTATCCAAAAAACACAAACACGACCCTTTTATCTACAACCTACAAGTACTTATACGAACCTTAGTATAATTGACCGCATAATCACAAATGATCTATGAAAGATATATATCTAAAGACTTAGGTCTTTAGATATATCTTTCTGGAACAAAATTTTAGGAGTTTAAAATCCCTTGAAAGTCCTAAAACTATTTTTCAGGAGGAAATACACGTCCTAGACATGTGCAAACGTACCCACGCGGCACAAGCCGTCGCTTTTCAAGAACAAAAATCTTTTTCTTATGGATAAATTATAAACAAAAGTTGTTTTAGGATAGGGAAGAAATCTCTTAATGAACTGGGAGTATGATTCTAAAACTATTTTCTTGTGACATTTCTGCTACCTACTATATTATTTAATGGGAATTAATTCTCTGAATAAACGTATTTGTAATTGATATTGTGCAATATAGCAAAATTAGGAGCAAAGTTTCCTTTTCTATACCCGGACCAGCTTTACGAACTAACGAGTTACGGTAACTCTGAACCTGGTAGCACAATCAACTACCATCTTACTGTATTAATGCTAAGATTGAAGCAAGCAACAATTTTTGTAACACTATCGCCCGAAACCTAACTTAAATTGTCAGACAATAAGCGTACAGTTCTTAAAAAGTACCAGTTTATGTAAAATGAAAAATAAATAGCAGAACATGTACTTTACAAGTGCATTGCATTGTTCTGCAAACGGTATACATTTCTAGAAGTGTTTCCAGAAATAGTATTTTTAAAAGCAAATCAACTTCCCCAGAGAAAAAGACATTTTCTAAATACCCATACGACTTTACATAATATACAATAATATACAATCTATAATCTTTACAAATTTTCAAATTGGTACACCTTAATTTAAAAACTGTTACAATTAGCAAGATTGCTATCGAAGTAAATCTGTTACGATAATTATTTTTAATAATTGCGGTCAGTTAAGATTAATACTATTACAGGAATTAAACTTAACAGACAATTTAGCCTTTTTTTCTATTTCTACGGCTTCTCGGATAATTCTTGGTTTATACAAGCGGATGGGGGCTATGGTCCTGGAGTTTTCAAAATCAGTTTTGTGACCTGTATGAAGGTGGTGTTGACCTAGAGCTCAAATTGAGTCGGAATTGCGAAAGAAATGGAATGTTCATAAATCCTATTTTGGATTCTACGATTTGTTTGGCCTATATAGGATCGGGGGTAGTCTGCACAAGGAATTTCATACTCCGTGTTTTTCATTTTTAATGCTGTCTTTGCTTGATCGGACAAGAGATGAAAGTTTTTGTTGGGGGGTAAATATTGTCTTTATTCTTCTTGATTTTAGAATTTTGTCGATTTTGTCAGTGTCACCTTTTGTTTTTGGGTTTTCGATAAACAGAGTGATGAAAACCGTGGGATTGGTTTTTCTTTATGATAACGTAGAGAAACGGAATGGATGAATCAGTTTCCACCTCCATCGTGAACTGGATACCTTGGTGTAGTAGCTTTATTATAACGTAAATTTAAATATAGGTAAAGTAATTCTTTTTATTTTAAGCAATAAATATGTGCAAAATGTTATCACTTGGCAGTTATAGGGGATGTAATCAACTCTGGCAAGAAAAGATTATTTTCAAAATAGCTTGTTTGTCACCAAAACCAAAACTGGCTGACTAACGGCAGTAAAAAATGAAAATAAAAACTATGCCTCCAGTTCAACAATTGCAGTGTGACTGGTGAGACAAATGATATCTGACATCCAACTGTTGTATTGAACGCGCAACTTGAAGAAAAGGCCTTCACCGACCACGTTGCAATCATTGAGCTATAGGTTCACATTTATTAATACCAATTTATTTATTTATTTAAAGAAAAGATTAATTGATTTGCAATTTTCAAAAATATATATTTGCAATTTAATTATCGTACGAGATTTACTTCCCAACAAATCCGACAACACTATTATTATATACATTAAAAATTTGAAAGATTCCACATAAAACACGTCTTATTTATTTTCGTTACTAATTTCTGAGGTAGAATTACCCTTTTTAATTTTAAACTTTCCCATCTTTAATAAAAACTGGCCACACTACATCATCAACGTTGCATCGTTATTTTTTAATGTATTTTTTCCATAACTAAACTGCTATCACGCAATCCATCAAAGCAATGCCTACAATTAATTCTTAAGTAATAGGGAATTCGTAAGTATACTGCTTACAATAACTAGAGAATTGATATAACGAATACACGAATGAAGTTGTTACATTAATCATTTAAAACGGTCATATACAAGGTGATCTACTTTTCAACAAAATCAATCATTTTTATGAATTTTGACAATCACTTAAAAACTATGTCTACAACAGGTCGTTGCTTTTGTACACCTTTCCAATAATATAAGGTGTTGAACTTGTTGAACAATTTTCATTTAAGTTATAACTTTTTAAATACCTTATATTATATAAAATAACTTTGTATTCTTGTAACAGGGAGGTGTAGCATAAAAACATGTAGTATAAAATACAGGGTGTTTACGGTAGCGTGTAACGGTACAGTGTTATGGAAGACAGTGTATATTTGTAACTAATTTTAAAGTAATTTCTATTTTAACGGGAATAAGCCATAATTGAAGTTGAAAATAAGTTTATTGACGTTTAAATTTTTTTTGAAACGTCAATACACTTATTTTAAACTTTAATTGTGGCTTATTGCCATTAAAATAGTAATTACTTCAAGGTGTCACAAGAAAATAGCTTCAGAACAATAATAATTTTAAAGTGTAAAACTTACAGCTTCTTCCTATTTTTGTAAACAACTTTTCTTATATCTCCTATGATATGCTCGCAAATTTATTCAGCAAAGAAAAACTATTCTGCTTAAACACATTCTACAAGAAAAAAATGCAGAGTAAATGGACGTGGCACAACCCAGACGACAAAGTAAAAAATGAAATTGACTTTATACTCTCTAACTTCAAAAAACATTGCTAAAGATGTTACTGTATTAAATTCTGTCAACACTGGTAGTGATCATCGATTAGTTAGGGTGTGAATAGAAGTAAATACGAAATTCGATAGAAGAAAATTATTAACACAGGATAAATTACCAAACATAGAAGCCCTTGAAATGAATCAAGAGGAATATCAAAGTGAACTAAAAAAGAGACTAGGACCTCTACCAGTATTCAACACGAAAGATATAAATGAAATAACACAAAAATTAACGAATGCCATAACATCAACTGCAAAAAAGATCTATGGTAAAAATAAAAATCCGAGAAAAACGAAATTGAAACAAACAACACTGGATTTAATGGAAGAAAGAAGAACATCGAAAGAATCACCAGAGTAAAAGGCTATCAACAATAAAGTTAAAAAGAGCATAAGGTCAGACTTGCGAGCCTATCAAACAAAACAAATATTGCAAACCATCGAAAACAGTAGAAACATGAGAGTATTGAAATCAAATTTAACTAAAGGAAAATCAAAGATAACTAAAATCAAAAACCAACAGGGGAATACGGTGACCGAAAAAAACTCAAATAATTAAGAAAATACAAACGTTCTATGAGAATCTGTATACATCTACTATACAGAACCCCGGAACAGACCATAGAACAATTCTAAACGTCTAGCTAACAGTATATCCTAATTTTATTACCATTATTAATCCTATAAAAAAATAAAGCATGTTTACAGTTCACTAAATATGTTTCATTGAAAATGTGTCTTTATACAAAAGCTTTAAGTGAAAAGTATTACTATATGGTAAAATTCAATAAAACTTGTTATGATTTTAAATGTATGTTTTTCCTTGTTACTTTGTAATAAAATTATTTTTATTGCTAATATTTTGGACATTCTGGGAATATTTATAGCACTTTGCTTATATTTGTGACATACCGATGTGAATTTTTCAGTTAAAACTCAAACATATTGTCAGGTCTCTACTAATCAGCTTTCAAATGTAGTTCAAAATTTAGAATCAAATCTAATAGTGAATATTATTTTATGGAGTGAGAGAAATGGCTCACAAGAAGCAAAAAAATATCCAAACACCTCAGCCTAAATAAAATGAGTACCTTTGGCACTGATTTATGTTTATGAGTTACTTGGGTACTGAGGTGTAATATTAGGCGGTAGAATCATAGCACTGGCCCTATTACCTTGCATGCATACCGTAAGACCAAGAAATAGCATACTACCCTGCTATACTGTCATGTTGCTCTAGCAGTGTAAAGCAAGTCTTAGCTATCGTTGAAATGGACATAAAACAAACTTTTAACTAAGGTATTAATTGCCGTATGATCCCATTTAAAATTATTTTACAAAATGGCAACCATTCGTTATTTTTAAAGACTGCCATAAAAGATTATGGACAGTTACCTTAATTTAGTTGCTTTATTTGACCGTTAAAAAAATAAAGTATGGAAATTGTTTAAGTCATGATAGTTTTTGGCATGAAACTCATATTCATGTAGGTGTCATTGAAAGAACGTGAAAATAGCTTTCATACGGTATTATCTGTCGAATGGTCTATTTAAACGCATATAACAAGTGGCACACGCCACTTTTAATGATTAGGTCACTGAAACATCATAAATATTATGAACATATGCTGTTAGTTCAGTTCTTTAGACATAAGTAAAGCTAGCTGTGATGCACAGCACTGAATGAAGAGCAGTTAAAAAGCACAAAATGAAAGTTGTAGGAATGGGAATACTTATATAAATGAATGATGGATGTCAAAATGGATTAATATTCATTAAAGATAGAAGTATCTGGAGATATGTGTAATTAAGCCAAATATAAAAAAGTTAGCTTGGGAATAAAGGCAAAGAGACTGATGATTTTTATTCTGCTTTTTATTTTATTTTTTTATTATTATTTTTTAAAGTCTTACGAACATTTTTTAATCAAATCTCCAATTATTTTTAATACATCCCCTCAATTTAATAATTTGTAGTAATAATTTATACTCCATGAAAAATAAAGGCCCATTAACTAAGACAATTAATATCCTGATATAACGTTTTTGAAAAGTAAAATATTTTGAAAAATAACAAAAATTAATTTGAACATTCATAAACACAAATATTCAGTATACTTACGAAATTCGAAAATTGAACAGTCAGTAACATAGTATTTCAAATTTTGAACTTTTTTTAACATTTTTGTGATAAGCCTTACAAATACACATTCAATAAGTAAAAAAATATACTGCATTACGCTTATTTTTAGTTTTCTTTTTTTTGAGAACAAACCATCATTTTCAAGGAGGACATAACGGCATCAATCATTTCAAAAGTTACCGTGTTAGGCCGAACAGTTTACATGTGTTCATCCAATACCTACTCCATTTCTTTAATAGCAAATTTGTAAATGCAGTTCGGTATTATTTATAACAATGTGATTACCATACCTCCCAGAACTAAGTGGGGCTTTTCATTAGTTAACAGAAAACAAACTGGACGGGGATAGCTAATAGGAAACGTTCTATAGATATGATAGATAGGTCCGAATAAGTTTTAGTCAAATAAGTGTCCACGAAGCAACTAAGGGCATGGCATAAGGCAGCAGATATATTCTTATTGCACCAGGTCTGTAAAACCTAAGAAGACCAAGTACACTAGAAAAACACTCATATGAGTCATCATGTCAGAAGCTAAGAAAACATGAAAAAAGCCTAACAATACTGATTCATAAGAATTAAGCAAAACATGTACATATTCGATTAATTATTTTTTTCAATTAATTGTTGGAGTGGATATATGTGGTCTTATATAATTAATTAATTGAAAAAAAAAATGGCAAAAAATAGACCAGTACACATGGCATTCATAGATTTAAAAAAAGGCATATGACACGGTCTCCAGAAAACAACTATGGAACACGATGAAGGAAATCGGAATAACTTAGGGTTAATAGAAGCCGTAAAAAACCTTTACAACAACAACAAGGTAAGAGTTAAAACCGGCAATAAATACTCCAACGAATTTAAGACCACAAAAGGCTTATTGCAGGGATGCTCTACATCTCCGACACTGTTCAAGATATTCCTCGAACAAATATTAAAACCATGGAAAAGGAAATGTGAAGGGATGGAAATACCAATCCGGGACAACTTCTTGTACACATTAAGCTTTGCAGATGGCCAAGTGATAACGGCTCAAGATGAAGAAGATCTGTGCTATATTCTCCGAAAATTAGAAAAGCAATACACAAAAAATTGACTGGAAATAAATCTAGAAAAGACCGAATATTTAACAACAGAGCAAGAACCAGTGAGAAACTTGGAAATGGACGATAATAGGGAAATTAACGGCACTGACAAATTCAAATATTTAGGATTCATACTCTCAAAAAATGGAACCACCGAGCAAGAGATAACCAGCAGATTAGCACAGACAAGAACATGTATTAAACAAATGAACGGGGTACTGTGGGATAGACAGATTACCAGAAATACAAAGAAGAGATTTTATAACACCTTGCTACGCAGTATAATGATCTATGGAGCAGAGAATTGGGTAATAAATAAACGAAACAGGTCCAAAATCACAGCAACTGAAATGGAGTTCATGAGAAGAAGCTGCAAAGTGACAAAAATGGATCGCATCAGAAATGAGGAGATAAAACGAAGAATGGCAGTAGAACAAGACATACTCAGCTACATCGAAGAAAAACGTTTAATTTGGTATCGACATGTGAGAAGAACAGATCATACAAGGTGAATAGCAAAGATTTCGGATTGGAGTCGAATAGGAAGGAGGAAAAGAGGTAGACCCCGAAGATCCTGGAGGGATAAAGTGGACGAGACCATGGAAAGACGAGACCTTAGAGATGGAGAATGGCAGAACAAAAAGGACTGGAGACGTTGGCTGAAAGAAGGAAGGCGGCGACAGCTGTAAAAATCCTTATATAGGTAGAGATGTACATATTCGTTTCAGTAAATGATCGAATCATTATATATACCAACATCTGAGGCGACAAATTTGAACGTAGAAATAGCAGAGATGAAGCAAAGATCATTTGAAAGAAACGATAGGAAAGTATGAACTAGGCGGAGAAAAAGATCGACGTCAATATAATGATCACTATGTTTTTTTGTGGACAAAAAATTGCTTGAGTGGAGACCACGGACAGACAAGCGAAACCGGGGAAGACCTACAATAGGATGGATAAACGACATCAGAAGAATTGCAACCAATTGGATAGCAGAAGCGCACAACAGATACAGATAAAAATATCTTTAGGAGGCCTATATTTAACAATGGATAAATCAGGACTGATTGATGATGTTCAAACATTATCCGCGAAGAATATTAACATGGACTGCACCCGGGGGAGCTCAATCATCAACGTTGATGCCGACCGAGGGTCACACCACAATATGTAACTAAAAATGTGACTGCTAAAACTTAGTACAAAAAAATAGAAGAATTTAGATTTAAAAACTTAAAAAAACCACCAGGCTTAATAAAACATTGAAGATGAACTGAACGATTGAAGAGATCCTAAACATAATAAAAGGGATGAGAAAAACGGGAGCAACAAATTCAGCACAAAAAAAAAACAAGATCAAAGTGAAATACATATAAGAGATAATATGCAAATACCTTAAAAAACTGCGTTGGTTTCTTATTCTCTTAAAACCTATTTCATGACGCTGTTATGAAACAAGAATTAGGAGACTGATAATATTAAAAAAAGTTATGAAAAGAATCACAAATCAGCAAAGAGACCATGATTTAAAAACAAATATACAAAAAACTAAAGTAATGGTTATTGAAAGAAACAGAAATAAACAACAAGTGGTAAACGTAACAGGGTATGAAGTGGTTTAAAAAAGTAATCAAACTATTTAATTACTTAGTCATCGCCAATTATGTAGGGTACGAAGACGAAATATTAAACCTTGTTCGAGTACTAATTTTTTCTATCGCCACTTACTTTATAGAAATGGTGACGATTAAAAAAATTGATTCGAAACACGTACGGCATTTGACAAGTGGGTCACACTGCACAAATCAATCAAAAACTTAACACCACTACCAGACTTATCCCAACTATTCACGAAAGTGTAGTAAGTACTTTCTCGTCAAAATTCCGGATTCCTACCCATTATTTATTACAATGTTATAATTGAATCAAAACTAACAGACAACTTACTTAATAAAATTATACAAATGAGCGTTTAGTTCCATATACCCTAACGCATAATACAAAAAGACCAAGACAACCAAATATTACAGTTTTATAACATTTATAGATCCACCAGCAATAAGGTGAAAACTTTTTGAAGAAAAAAGTACCACGGTTATAAAAACCAACAATTCTTTGATAAACATGTATAAAAACAAAGATAGAGCTGATAGAAGCGGAATTTCAGAAGTACAGCAACTGAACCAATACACCTAAACATTGCATGAAGTTTTAGTGAACAATTCATTCCATTCAAGCGCCATTTTGTAAAAATATTTTATATAAGATTATATAGTAAATAAAACGTCATTTGAAAACTGCTGTGTCACTCAGTATGTTCCTAGATTTTTCAAAGATTCTGTCGCGCCGTTTAAAAATGGAGAACGTTCAATATTCAATGGAAATAGTGCAAAAAAAGTATGAACTGCCCCTAGTAATTTGGTAGTCTTCAGCTCGCGTGGGAAACGATTGAATAGGTCAATTCATTTTTCCAAATTTACACATTCTGATTTATTAATTTTTTTTTATCGACATTTGTTAAAAATATCATCGACATTTTTATTAAATAACACTTATGGCATGTAGTACATCGTTTCATAAAAGACTTGTGTCACTTCGCGTGAGAATCGCAAAGACATCTAAGAACATACTCAATGACACAAGACACTATTTATAATATCACTTATGGTACATATCCATCCATACATTTTCCATATGTATACATAGGCCAGAAAGGACGAAAATTTAAAAAACGGATAACTGGACATAGAGTGAAGTGCCAACGGAAAAACCACGTATTTGAACAATTTAATTACAAAGAACACAACATGAAAATGTGGGAAGTAAGGATTCAAATAAGATTATATCTTATTTTGAGTATCTTGTTCATATTTTATATCATTGAAACTTTTGAAATGATTGATACAATAAATATCTCAATTTTCAGTTTAAATAGGCCACCTATTCACACAAAACACAAGAGTTGTAAAAAAGTAATGATATGTTTACATGCGGAAACGAAAAGAAAGCAGTGTTGTATTGTATTGTATATTTCTACAATTTCGTTTTATAAAAAAAAGTTTAATATTGAATTCGTTTTAAAACTAACTTACAACAGTTTCATAAAAATACTAAATACATATATTGTTTAAAAAAATGACAAATGAAAGAGTGAGATACTGACAGTCCTCCGGCGAACAAAACATTCCTCTTAACTTTGATGATACTTACAAATACCAAAAAAAAACAAAAATTTATCTTCTTAAACTCTACACTTTGTCACTTACGCAACTTAGAGAACTTGTTTTATAACCGTTTACCTTATTTTTCTTGAACTTCACGCCATCTGTATTTTTTTTTTGTTTTTTTGGAAGAATACCTTGGAAGATACTTAGAATCTTAAATCTGGGTACTTAGTCTTGGTCTTGGCAATTCTCCAAATACTGCATCGCCGTGTACACTTTTGGCGAGAGCTTTGATACTTGCTGCTATATCCAGGTTGTCTTCTTGTGGCTAAAATAAAAAATTTCATATTTTATAACAGAATAAAAAATGAATCAAACTACTACTACAGTCAGTTAAAGACGTTGGTCGTTTATCTTCTGATTTTAAATCGACATATACACTTAAAGTAAGGAATAGTTGTGAGTTACGTCAGGATACACGGACAACTCACTTGATATCCCGATTACTGTCTCTTAAGGTTGATCTTCACCCTCGATTAATTTGTTTCTGATCCTAGAGATGGCTCTACTGCGGCATGCTGCTGTGGTAAATTTTTCAACTTAATTGTAGATTTCTACATGATTACTCTGTAATATTTTCAAACCCTAACACAAATTGCAGTTTTCTATCATTATATCCATTGGCTGAGTTGAAAAGTTGTGTAAACAGTAATTTTATCAAATACGCTATAACTTCTTACTAGTAGACCAAGTAAGCAAAGATATCTTTAACAACATCTTTATGTATAATACTTTACTGCTCTGCTGTGTCAGTCGGAATATAATACACCAAATAAACATTCATATATTATCTAAACAATTTTATCGACAAAAAAATTATGTAGGTACTTTCGGCTATATCTGTGAATATCTTATTACCATTAAAATCATATTATATTACATTTTTGTTGATAGTTAAAAATTAAATATTGATCTGGTATTATGTAATATTTTAGTGGGAAATAACAATAATGTTATGCGAACATGTCTTCCTTTTGGTCTGTTTATTATTATCTATTACTATCTCAGTCTTTATGGATTAATAAATTTTACTATGTCTTCCTCTTCGTTTATATTTCTATTTCTTATTTCATGCTTCATTAGTCTTTTATATTCTCCTTGTTCTGGCTTTATTGGTCTGTTTATTCGTATAATTTTTCTTTTAATAATACTCACTTTTTCTTCATCTTTTTTCGTAAGACACATTACTTCCGCTCCGTATGCTATCATCGGTCTAAGTGCTGCTCTATATATTTTTGTCTTTGTTTTTTTGCTGTTTTTTTTTATTTTTAAGTAGTGGGTGATTATTTGAGAAGAAGTGCTAGAACATCAAGGCAGGAAAGGAAGACCAACGAATCTATAAGAAATAACATGAATGCTACAGAAACGGTCATTGACAGAATAGAAAGAAGAGGTTCAAAATGGTTTGGACACCTATTGAGAATGCCTGACGAACGTTGGCCCCAAAAACTTCACAAATAGAAGCCCCCTGGAAGAAGAAAAAGAGGTTGAACTTGACGCTCATGGAATGAAGGAATTAGAAGAGCATTGGAATCGAAAATTTTGAAGGAGGAGCATACTTTAAACCGACAGGATTGGCGGAGAAAAACGGGAATACGGCGATAGCCGTCTCCAAAATGTATTGTATTTACAAGTTGGATTAATGTCAAACGTCAATAAACCTATTTTAACATTCAATTGTAGCTTATTCCCATTAAAATAGTAATTACTTTAAAATGCCACAAGAAAATAGCTTCAAAAGAATAGATAAGAGAAGGGAGTGTTCCAAAAATGTCGTCAGCCTTACAGTGGCCACCCCACTTTCGGAGTACGGTACGTGCGACAGTCAAATGCACACAAGTAAGGAGGGTTGTTTTAGTTGGTAGGCAGGATAATAGATACCTGAATCTTTGGCATTGCTACCTTTAGTACTTTAAATTAAACTAAAACCCTAATTTTAGGGACTCAAAATGGGGGTAGCATAAAAAAATTTCAAAACTCCCCCTCAGAAAAGTATGGGTACGCCACTGGTTATGCAAGGAACACTATTGTTTAAAAATACTAAAATAATTAATTAAAAACGACTAAATAGGTTTTTAAAACTAAATAGGATTTTTATAAATATATTACTTAGAGAGTGTAAATTTTACGATATCGTACTTTCAAAATATAAGTTGAAGTATCTACTATTCTCTATTTTAACTCTGTAAGTTTCAGCATAACCGGTACAAAATTCAAACCGATAACATTCCTATTAAATTTTGTTATAATCTGCCAAATCTATCGATGATAAATACTACCATTGCTACAGATGGAGCCATCTCTCGACATTACAATTTGAAGGCGGCAGTTCAAGACCTATTTCTTGTTTAACGAGATTTTTCATCTGTTTAGGAAAAAATATTTAACGTTTTCATTGCAAATATTTTCCACTTTTACAGTTTTATATATGTTGCTATTAAAAAAATTTTTGGTTTCTTACCGGTAACTTTATTATAAGCCGAAACATATTATTTTTTCCTATTGGGACAAAACTGTAAATTCAAAAATGTTCAAAAAATTCATAAGTATTTCTTATAACTATATCTTGATGCTGTAAAAAAATTAACAAAATCCTATGTTTGGTTTTCCCGCTCTATACTTGGAAAAAAGTAGTTTTTTTAAGTTTTTTCAAAAACGAAAACATGAAGTTTGCTTTAAAGTTGTCAAAATACTTCTAATATAAATTCTCAAATTTTTTAAATTTGGAGTTTGTCTTTTGGGGGGTGCAGATCAACCTTAACTGATCCACGCCCGTTGATTCGGGTTAACAAAAAGATCTGTATTTTCCTTAAGACTAAAGAAAAAATCGGTCTTAAGAGCTTATGAATTAGAAAAACCCTAAATATTTTGATACACTCTAAAATTCTGTTACACATTTAGATTCGCGACATTTGAAACTGAAAAGTGAAAAATAAAAGTATTAAAATTAACTTACAAGATCGTCAAGGTCTTCTGTAGATGGATTTCTGGCCTGCGATAAAAATGTTGGAATATTCATAGGCAGTGATTTCGCTATACTACCTCTAGAGGGCCTATTTCTTGGCAGATTCGACCTTTCATCTTTAGTATCTGAAATAATATATATTAAACATTAAAAAGTATAGAATGAATTGAAGTCTAAAGTAAATTAAAAGTAGTACAGGCACTGCTGCATCCAAGACCACGAATAAAGCTTTCTGTCATATGCTTTCCCTCCAAAATTACTCCAACGCGAACAAATTCAAAAACAAAGTATTCTCAATATTAACAGATAAAGAAGAAAGCACTATATGGGAAACAGAGGAAAGTGTACAAAGGTGGAAGG
The DNA here is from genome assembly GCF_040954645.1 of Diabrotica undecimpunctata. Lineage (NCBI taxonomy): Eukaryota > Metazoa > Arthropoda > Insecta > Coleoptera > Chrysomelidae > Diabrotica > Diabrotica undecimpunctata. Next base: position 31,278,324 of record NC_092808.1, read on the forward strand.
CATGTATAGAAGAATTATATTCCAGCAACATAATATCGTAGAAATAGGTTAAGATAGTTTCTGATGACTCCCAATGATGTTGTACATACTGAAGGTGGTCTATTTTAGTAAGGAAATCTGTCGCAAGAATATTACTTAAATGGCAGTTAAATGGAGATAAATAATCTTCATAATTTAATTTTCGACGCGAGGTTTGTTCTATTTTGGTGTATGTCATCACTGTAATTAGAAACGTTGAGACAAGTTTCCAAAACTAAAAGCAGCTTCTTTTTTTTCCAGTAATAATGAGTTAGGTATGTAGTGGTTAGGTGTACAATTTTATTTAATAACAGTTTATCATTAACCGCCACTTTAACTATAAATTTCTTACTTATGAATTCTCTGCGTAATGAAAGTGAAGATTCATTAAGCTCACATTTTATGACTAATATATGTGTACTACGGAGATAACCAGTGCTTTATTTTTTATTCTTTCGATTTTTTGGAGTACAGAGTTTGATGCTAAGTCACAAAATATAGATCCATAATCTAGGATCGATCTCATCAAATTTCTGTATAGTAATATTCAGATGTTTGGATCAGCTCCTCAGTTACTGACACTTACAGTATTGATATTCATTGCGTTTTCCATTCTACGTAATATGCAATCTGTGTGTTGTTTTCAATTTAATTTGGAGTCTAAGAATACGCCAAGAATTTTTATTGAAGTTTTATAATGAATATTATAATTATCAAATTGTAGGTGGTTTGGAGGGGAATATCGTTTTCTGGTGAAAGTAACAATGGTTGATTTACTCTCCGAGATTGTTATATTCTTATCCGTCGCCCATTTTTTAATAATATTCAATGCTGATTTAAGGTAATCATTACATTTATCTATTGACTTATTTTCTACATAGATTGCAACATCATCAGCATACTGTAAGATTTTTATGTGTTGGGGAAGTTTATTTTTTAAGTCAACTGTATACAGTATATATAATAGGGGACTCAAGATGCTACCTTGTGGTAGTCCCAAAGATGTGTACCGGATGTTAGATTTATCTCCATTTAATCTAAGGTGTACTGATCGATTAATATACAAGTTAATGATGTTCCAAGTTACAGTTTCAGGTATTCCTATTTCCATCATTTTCGCATATAGAATGTAGAGCTTAACATTGTCATAAGCCCATTTCACATCCAAAAAGCACTAACTGCTTTCTTATAAGTAAAGGAACTATAAATATCTATCAATAAGTGGCTAAGGCTTTCTTTTGTGGATTTACTTTTTCTAAAAAAAAAAAGAGTTTTTGGTAATGGGTAGTCTTTCCTAACTAAAATTCCAGACGGTTTTTCATATGTTGTAAGTCTCTCATATGTTTTAAGTATACATGAAGCCAGACTTCCTGGTTTTAAGATTGGGAGAATAGTATAAACGGGCCAATCGTCAGGAATCTTTATGCGGCGTGACCAAATTTTATATATATTCAGAAGCGCAGTCTTACCAATTTTTGAAAGATTTGATAGCATCTAGTAATATATTTCATCAGCACCTGGTGCTGAATTTGAATTTTTCTTCAACGAAAAGTAAAATTCAGTGTCAGAAAATGGTTTGATTAAGAAGCGGATTTGTTTTGGATAGTCGTATTGAGCATTAATTTGTAGATCAGGAATTACTAATGCTGCAGACAGTGTAGTGATATTCATCCAAAGAATAAAAAATAATAAATCTCCAGGTCTTGATCAAATCCATGGAGAAATCCTCAAATTGCTATAAGATGACTATTGCAACCGAAACAAAACCTGTTCAACACCATTTACCAGACAGGAAAGTTTCCCGATGATAGGCTTCTCTCTATATTCATACCACTACCAATGAAAAGATCTAACAAAAAATGTGAAGACTACAGAACAGATGAATTTGATGAACCAGATCTTTCTATACATTATATACGATAGAATATATCCAGTCCTTGAACACCAGCTGGACGAATTTCGGTTTGAATTAAGAAATATATTTGGAACTACAAAAGCACTATTCAGTATCTAAGTGTTAATTCAAAGAGCACATAGATATTGATTTATTTGTATGCTTTCTAGACTACGAAAAAGTTTTCGACAAAGTAAACCACAATAAACTTGTCGTATTCTCAGAAAAACATAATGGTTTGAGGATTATATGAAATTTATATATACAACAAAACGGCAATAATTAAAACTGGCTTGAAGAAATAAATTACAGACTAAGAATCTATTTTTTTTTAGCTAGCGATGACCGGTTTCGACTAAAACAGTTTTCTGGTCATCATCAGGTCACCGGTAAAATACAATCTTTAAAATGATTCCGGTACAAGATTTGTTATTAAGATAGCGTGTATACTCATTTATGCTAAAGTTTACATACAAAACTTTAGCATAAATGAGCGTTATGGGAATACATGCTTGGCGAAGGAAGGCGATAGATAGGGACGACTGGAGAGAAATTCTTAAAGAGGCTAGGATCCACGCAGGGTTGTAAAGCCAGAATGATACTGATGATAAAAAGCATCTCGGTAAGGCCGATAACATGAACTGATGAACGAGGACTTAAGCTGATATCGAATTTTCTTAAGGAAAATCATCGAGCCGGATATAAGGAAATATGCAGTTCAGTTTTCCGCATTTTGAAGTACGAATTACAGTAAAGACAAATTTCAGTTTTCAGTTCGTTGGGTTCTTTACTGTTTGACTAGTGAACATACAGTACTGTGCGAATTAGTGGAATCATATGCTGTTTTAATGAAAAACAGTTTATTTAAACAAAATTATATTTTGACAAGATATAAAGGTAAACTTACATCACTTAGTAAGAAATATGTCCCCCTTTTGCTGCCATTACTGCTTTTACCCTTTTGGCATAGATTCTACGAGCTTCCACCGAGACAGTTCCAAGATATCCTTTTATCTCGAAATCAAACCTGAATAACCGCATTTATCATTTTTATTTTTGTAGTACAGTGGATTTTGCGCAGTCTAGCTTTGCAAATGGCCCATAAATTTTCAATGGGGTTGAGGTCTGGCGAATTACCAGGCCAATTTAAAACATTAATCTTCTTATTTTTGAAAACTCCCATCATTTGCTTTGACTTGTGACAGTGACCCTGTTGACGAATCACTCCTCCTTGGCGCTGACATTTTTGGAGTTCTGTGTTCAAGCGCTGTTCCCACATGGATTTGTATTTTTGTCTGTTCATCATGCCTTCGATTGGTACCAAAGATCCAACCCCCATGTATGAAAAACATCCCCAAAACATTTTTTTGACTGGATATTTTACGGTTTGATCAATATGAGATGATGTAAGCTTTTCATTGTCAGATTTCCTGACGAATTTCGACCGCTGTCCATGAACTATAAAGTGAGTTTCATCTGTAAATAGGACTTTTCTACAGTCTTCTACAGTCAATTAGTGTATTTTTTGGCCCACAATAGCATTTGTTTCTTCATTTCTGTTTCTCCAAAAGTCTTTTTCGAACAGTTTCATGAATTACTACACCTGAGCTGCTAGATCTTGTTTGCTCTTCCGAAGTAAAAATATTCCATCTGTTGGTGTTGTTTTCTCTTTCTTCCGCATTTTCCTAACCATTTTAAATCCATTGATCCCGTTTCTCGTTTACGGTTCATAATCTTGCTTACTACCCCCTGACTCACTCCACACGTTCTTGCGATTTCCCTTTGTGACATAGAAGTGTTCTCTTTAATATAACAATGGACGAAATAATACAAGCAGTACGTAAAGGTTATGGTTACAGAATGGGGAACAAAGAAATTAAAATATTATGTTATGCAGACGACGCCGCATTAACGGCCGAGATAGAAGACGAGCTCCAAAGATTAACACACATCTTCAATACAACAGCCAAGAAATATAATATGATAATATCAGCAGAAAAAACCAAATGTATGACAACATCTAAATACCCACTATGATGTAAAATCGAAATTGATGGGAAAATAATAAAGCAGGAAGCAAGGTTTAGATATTTGTGAATAGATATAACTAGTTACGGAGATGTTGAAGAAGAAGTACGGCAACAAAGTTTAAAAGCAAGTAAAGCGGCGGGATCTCTTAATGACACAATTTGGAAGAACAAACACCTAAGACGACACAAAAACAAGAATCTATAAAGCAGTAATTAGACCTATATTAACATACACGGCGGAGACAAGAACTGACTCATCTAAAACGAGACGACTACTAGAAACAACAGAGATGAAAATATTCCCACGAATGTCAGGGAAAAGTCTGTTAGATAGGGAGAGAAGCGAAAACATAAAAACAGCATGCAATATAGAAGATATAAATGGATGGGTGACAAAACGGAAACAGGAGTGGAACAAACACATTAGTAGAATGGCAGAGAATAGGATAGTACGAATAGCACAATTTTGATATAAGTCACCAAATGAACGAAGAAGTACTGGCAGACTAAGAAAAAGATGAAAGGAACAATTTAGGAGGCTAATATTGAAGAAGAAACAGGCTTTAAAGCCTACATACAAAAAGGAAGAAGAAGAAGACATAGAAGTGGGTTCACTTAACGTGATCATCTTTTCACGCTTCCTAAGCATAATATCCATGATGGAATTAAACGAAACAAACTCATTAACTACCGAAAACAACACAAACTTAGTAGGAAACGTCCTAAAACACCTTCAAATAAAAGGCAGAGAAAAGTAAGGGTATGTTTTCAATGCTTGGTCAGTTGTAAATGTGTGGACAGTGTTGCCAACTGTGAATATTGAAAAATGTCACAATGATTATCCATTAATAATCATTAATCCATTAATTCGCACATTACTATACGAAAACACATTTGGACGCTCCTGTTGAAGAAAATATTCACTATTGTAGGTAACGTATTCCTTTATACAATTTTCGCAACAAATGTGGGTTAGATACTTCGAACTGAAGTTGTAATATTTCTGAAACGAGTCGAAAAGTCCGTTTTTCTCACAAGCCAAAAAATTTTGGTGAGTGCAATTAAAAATTAAGTGCTTTAATCACTCTTAAGCCGCTGATTCTGGATTATCACATACGCCTCAATAACGGGAACATTGTGAATTTTCAGACGTCGTTACCGAGTACATTAGACAGCTGAATACTGGCATAGCAGAGGAAACATAAGTGAAAGAAGATCAACAGGAAAGTGAAGCCAGTCTTGATTAAAGAATCTGCGAGAAAGTTTCCTTTATCATCAAACACCATAGAATAAAAGACTATAAAATACTAATAAGCTCTTTGATTCGGAACAACACAGTACAAAAAGAAAACATACTTACACTGCAGAAATATTACACATATCATTTGCATAAAATATTTGACAGAAAAAAATACTGACCATCTTTATCACTTTCGCCAACGTCACTTTCTGAAAGTGAATTTATTCCGTCGCTGCCCTCGAAGTCGAACAATCCTTCTGCATCAAACGATGATATCGTTGTTGCGGGCGTACTTCTTTGTCGTTTGGGGGTATGTCTCAACTAAAACATAAGAAAACAAATAATCAGTATAATGTTCCAATTACTTTAACATAAAACAATATTGTTGTTACGGTTTTCTTACGACGCTATATGGTAAGAAATGTAAAATTCCATTTTTTAAATAGCATATTTGGTTGCAATTTTATACTACCAAGTTTGAAAAATATGTAAAATATTTAAAAATATTTTTAAATTAAAATTTTAAAATGTTACAAAAATTTAAAATTACAGATAATGCAACGCAAAAAATATATGCTACAAGATTGATGTCACCTGCCAATAGACTAAAGTATAAAGACGTAGATAGTATTGAATAAATTAAATTCAGTTTCACTTGAACATTTGAGTGAAATCTGAACCCTGGAGTCAAAATTGCTCAAATCCAAAAATTAAATAAATGTACTTTTATGGTGGGTAAAAACCTTGAAAACGAGTCTTCAGAATAGTAATGTTCAATACCGGGCCAAATCCATATTAACGCTTACAAATTGCCTATAATAATCAGTGTGATGTTCAAATTTAGTCAAATCCTGACAATTTCAGTTTCAATATTGGGCAAGTCCATTTCGACCAATAGTAACTCACGTGACTATACCATTCTGAATCAGTTATCTGGTACTTGTTGTCGATTAACGTCCACGCGGAGGATTTTTTCTAATATTCTGTTGCAAAATTAAGTTATTATTACTGAAATATGGATAATTCGATAGGAAACAACGCCAAACAAAAGTAGAAAAAGTACAAAGCGACAGGAAGATACTAAACGTGTAAAATTGCACAGACAAAGGTAAGAAACTTTCTATCTTACAACTGTATACTAAAAGCAGGGCTGTACTTAAAATTATTTTATACGCGAAACTTCTTGCATTAAAACATTAGACCAATTTAGGGATACACTAAATCAATTTGTTTTTATGTTTTGTTTGATGAGTAATAAAATATACAACAAAAAAATCCCCTTTAAAATAATGTCTACAATAGGTTTGTTCCAACCCGTCACAAATACCGTTCTTGAATGGTAACGAGTATGCTCAGTAACGAAAAATGTGTTACTGCTCATACTCGTAACCATTGAAGAACGGTAATGTAACTAATGGCACGCAAATTAAACAAGTATATACCTATGAGTATCTGGGCCACGAGATTAAATTAGGAAGAGACAAACAACAGAGATAAACATTAGAATAGGACTAACATGGGCAGCTTAATCAGATATTCCCATGTGCTTGAAAAGGAAGGTCTTTGATCAGTGTGTGCTTTCGGTTCTAGAAGTAGCAGAATCACTGACCCTTACCATCTTCTTCTTGATGTGCCTATCCGTTACGAATGTTGACGATCACCATGGCAATCTTTATCTTATCTGCAGCAGCGCGGAAAAGCTGCACAGATGTTGTATTGAACCAGATTCTGAGGTTCTTTAACCTAGATGTTCTTCTTGTTCCTGGACCTCGTTTTCAAAATATTTTTCCTTGCAGGATGACTTGAAGGAGAGCATATCTGGATTCATTTCGCATAATATGTCCGAAGAACTGTAACTTTCGAGATTTGATGGTGGTCAGTACCTCTCGATTCTTATTCATTCTTCTGAGGACCTCCTCATTTGTAGCATAATAAATTTCTTAGTACAAAATTGTCTAAGACGCCTCTGGCCCAAGTATCAATGTTTCGAAGTTTCTCTGTTTACATATTGCGAGGTAAAAGAAAAGAATTCCAAAATATGGATTTATTTATTTGTACCTGTTAGTTTTAAAACTGGAAGTGATTCAAGGTTATTTAACGATATAGTTTTGAAGATGTTTGACGAAGTTCGCTTGCCCCAAAAACTTGATTACGCGGGGAAGGGAAACGGTAGCCGGCCGGTATTAGGTCAGGGCGAATGAATTCAAGTTTTAGGTTGAGAATGGTAACGAAACTATGCAGATGCTTTAGTGAGTTGGTTAAAGAGGATAATCACTATTTCTTTTTCTAAGCATCTAAGAGATTTGTGTCGTGGACAAGAAATTTGAAAAGTAAATAAGATGGTTCCAGTTTTGTAAGAAGCTGTTTCTAGTTTGTGTCCAGTTTTACATGTTCTTATTTTTTTAAGAAGCCCGGTCCAAAGTTTGGTTTCCAGACTTTCAACCTCAAGTTTGTATTATTTGTCCTAAGAAGTCGTCCCAGAGTATCCCTCACAATTTGGAGATGGATTTATTCAGGTAACACCAGAAATCTTAGTGTGTTTAGTGAAATGCAGGTAACTCTTTTTGTTTGAAACTTTTGAAGGAAAATAAACATTAAAATAATAATTGCTTTCATACAATTTAAAATTTTGATATTAAATATTGTAAATCTTAGGGTGTGGCTATGCTGTCATTTTATTTGTTTCAGCTTTAAAATTCAATGTTGACACATGGCAGCTAGCCTTATTATGTTTGTGACATTAGTTTGTTTTGTTTTTAGAAAAAGGTTAACCTTTATAAATGTTTTCATCTAAAAAGATATCTTTTAATTGTAATAATTTATTTCTGCCACAGTTATAGCCCAGTAAGAATGTTTTGAAAGTTTTGTAGCATCTCCCACTTGTAAACAGGGTTTGTAAAGGAATAGGACATAATGTAAGTTTTTTTTCTTTTTTATTATTTTGGTATAGATCCTTGTAACTATTTATATCGTAATTAATTTTGTATTATCTGTATGTGTAACCGTTTGTGTTGAGATAACAATAAATGTTTAATTTATTTCTCTAAATCATTTTTGTTTATTTATCTTAGAAAAGTCTCTTAACCCTTTTTTGTTTCTTTTGTTAGGAAGGAAGAGCCTTTTTTCCTTTATCCAGCAAGACTAGGATTCCTCAAAACGGCGTCCTTATTTTAAATAGCTAGAGGCCTTTCTTGTTCTTTTTGTTTGCCTATTTATCCAGGAGATTCATGTAAGTACCCTCTTTTTGTTTCATTTTTGTAGTTGCCCCAATCCGACCCCTTGCCATTCAACTTATCCACGACCCCAGCTCTCCAAATAAGCCCTGAGTGCCGTTCGCATAAGTATCATTTATTTTGCTTGAGCTACCTCTAACCCAATAGTTTCAGTCCCAATTTTCAATCCCCATGCATGGGTTTCATGCGTGCTCTAATCTCCTGGTTGTTGGTCCATTCTTCATTTATTATGGTGCCGAGGTAGTTGTAGTGCGTCACTCTTTCTACAGGGGATTGGTTGACGTAAAGTTGACCTTACCATAAAAGTATTAAATTATATAACAAGTGGCACATAGAGCAATGAAGAGGTCAATATTGAATATATATGTGTAGTTAAGACAATTACAACGCTGAAATGGAACTGGGCAGGCCACGTTGTCACAGTCAGAGATGGAATGGAAGACCATTTAGAAGGGAGACCTAGACACGATGCTTATCATAATCGAGGACGTACTCCAACAAGCGCATCTAGCACAACTGGATTCAAGGTGTTCCGGAAGCAATGGAATTATTTACGGGAGGCCTATATTCAACAGAGGATGCAAAACGGCTAATGATTATATTAGTAAACAAATTAGATTTTTACAAAAGCTAGTCAGCAACTGAAGAGGAAATAACTACAGTAGAACCCCGATTATCCATGCGCGCTTTATCCGGGCGGTGGATTCTCTGTGCCGCATATTAAATTGATCATCCGTGCGTGGATTATCCGTGGCTAACGGCCAGAGGTTGGTGGCGCCCATGAACGCTGAATAATGCACCGTGTAAACATTCATCGCTGAATAATGCAGCACCGTGTAAACATTCATTTCGGTGAATCCCCAAGTTTTCTCGTATTTTCGTCAACTGCTGACCGGTTCGTTAGTTGAACGTAAACAGGCGCACAAAATGCAGCGTACGGGTGCTAATGAAAAGCGTAAACGCAATGTTTTAACTATTGAGCAAAAAATAGAAATTTTGAAACAATTTGAAAATAAAATAAGTGTTGCTATGTTAGCTAAAACATATAATATTGGGAAACAAACAATTCGTGACATTATGAAGAAAAAATCCGAATTACAGAGCTTTGTAGCTAAAGCGGACAGTGCAAAAGCAATTTCTGACAGGAAATCTCTAAAAAGGTCTACGTTTCGAGAACTTGATGATGCTATGACCAAGTGATTCTTGCAGAAAAGTCAATGGGGGTTCCAATATCAGGACCTATGTGTGCTAGGCAAGCTGAAAAGTTTCACGAGCAGTTGAAAATTAAAGGCACCTTCTCGGCATCTTCTGATTGGCTTTACAGATTTAAAAAACGTCATGGAATACGAGAATTAGCTGTTCAAGGGGAGAAATTAAGTGCTGATGATGTAGCTATGGTAGAATTTTGCTACGATTTTGAAAATCTCATAACGGAGCACGACCTAAAACCTGAGCAAGTGTATAATGCAGACGAAACTGGGCATTATTGGAAAGCAATGCCGAGAAAAACCCTTGTTGCAGGCTCAGAAACTAGTGCACCAGGTTAGCTTTAATTCTTTTTACGTATAAAGTATTTTTCAAAATAATTTTTTTAGGTTTCAAATCAAGCAAAGACCGTATAACAGTTTTATACTGTGCTAATGCCTCAGGAACCCATAAGCTTAGGTTAGCCGTCATTGGAAAATCCAAAAATCCGAGGGCTTCTAAAAATATAAAAACACTGCCCGTTGATTATTATAATCAAAAGGCAGTTTGGATGGATCGTGTAATTTTTAAACAGTGGTTTTTCCAAAAATTTATACCTCAAGTTAGAGCTTATCTACAAGAAAATAATCTTCCAGCAAAGGCTGTACTGTTACTGAACAATGCGCCATCGCATCCTGATGTAGAGCAACTAAAGTCAGCAGATGGGAACATATTTGTAGCATATTTTCCTCCGAATGTATCATCTATTGCCCAGCCAATGGACCAAAATGGTATCGAGGCCATGAAAAGGCTTTACAGGAAAGACCTTATGCTTCAACTGTTGGGAGAATGTGATATTCTGGGATTTTGGAAACGCTTAAATTTAAAAGAGGCAATTTATGCTGTAGCTCGGGCTTGGAGTGAAGTGAAAACGGATCATATTAAAAAATCATTTTATAAAATAATGACCTTAGAAGATATGGAAGATGAAGACGGTAATCACGTAAATGAAGGTGAGCTATCGGTCGAAAACATAGCATCTATAGCCTCACAAATCAAAGGTTTGGAAGAAACGAACAATAACGAAATACAGGAATGGATAGAATGTGATCGCCAAGAAACAGGGTATCAGATTATGAATGACGATTATCTTACAGAAAGTTCTGACACAAGTAGTGATGATGAGAATTGTGCGGACAATGATTGCGTCATTAAGACAAGTCATCGGGAAGCAAGGGATGCAGTAAATGTACTTATTCAATATTTTAAAGAACAGCCTGGAGCTGATGACATTCATGTACTTCAGCTTAAAAACGAAGTTTTGTGTAGAAGAAACGAAGCTCAAAACCAAACCAAAATTAGTGATTTTTTTTAAATATGTAATGTTTATTCATAGCATATACATTATGTACAAATAATAATATGTATGTACTTTTATTTTTTGTTACATGTATGTTGTATGTATCACGTTTCTGCTCTTCGTTTGACACATGTATTTGTCTAAATAAATTATTAAAAAAATAAATTGAGGTCTTTGGATTATCCGTGTTTTCGATTATCCGGCAAAGGCTCGGTCCGGGCTGGCCCGGATAATCGAGGTTCTACTGTACTATGGATATACTAGTAAAACTAAGTACGCATTAACAGCGAATAAAGATGATTGGAAGAGGAAAAGTTGACGGATGTGTCGGAGAATTAGGTCTGGTTGAGAGGCATAAAAGATGGATATCTGCCAAACAAAAAAATTGATAATTATTGACAAAATATTAAAATTAATCGATAGTAGATTGTAAAACTGGAGGACACCTGCAGATATAAACATCATATAGTAAAAAATCAGATCGACTATATATTAATAAAAAGATTAAATTAAATTACAATTAAATTTATTTTCTTCTAAAAGAAAAGTCGAAGTAAAGATGGCACAAAACAAATATAAACAGTCCGAAATAAAACTGAATTGCCGGGGGAAATAAGACACGATTTTTGTGGGAAAATAGAATATTTCAATTGAATATTAGATACACTTCAGCAGAGTATCAATATGTCGAAGAATTTCATTTTTTTATTTAATAGAAAAATTGGTTTTTTCTATTTAGTAAAAAAGAATTAACTTAAAAAAATTAAATTTGTTAAAAAATTAAATTACAAATATTAACTCTCTAACCAAAGTACTTATTTTTTGTCTTAAATTTTTTACAAAAACCACATTGCCCACATAGGTAATTATGTTTTCAACAGCATATTAGTAATAATTAAAAAAAAATTGTAATGACTTACGTCTTCTTTATACGTTACTTCTTTTGCGTATATATAACATAACCTTAATACAAAATTTCAATTATAAAAACAAAATTATTCTTGTAAACTTATAACTGGAACGAATTTTAGTAGGTAACCTTTTACTTCATTCTTATAAATACGTGCACTTACATTAACTTTAGTTTTCCTCGTTTTTTTACGTTTTTCGATATCCATTATGCACTGAAATATTTAGATAAAAACTCACAACTAGGTTAGTACTGATCTACGGTCAAAAACAGCGATATTTTAATACAAAATTCGTATTAATAATATATGTGCAAAGGTCAGGGATACTTGTTGCTAAAGAACATGACTGACTTAAGGTAACGAAAAATCTCGATAATTTCAATGTTAAAAATAATAAAAACAACATTATCTAAATCTCAACTGATAACATTTAAACATTGATTCATATTTGCAATATAATTTGTTTAAATTTGATTTTAAAGCGCTGAGAATATAGCAGGTCATTTAAAAGCAAATTACAATGCCATTCGCTGACAAAAGTAATGTATGACAACCAAAATCGGTCACATTTCAATGTGTCTAAAAATAAAGCATATGTAGATAATATTTTATACAATTCAGAAAGAAATTAGGGAGACGTTGGCAAAAGGATATAAATAATGTTATGCTCTGGAAAGAGTTAGGCAATCATTATTACCTATTTAGAAATTTCAAATCCCTTCAGTTGGCAGTACTTATGTTCTGCGCGAATTCGATGTTGGAAAATGTGACGCGGATTTATACTTTTGGTCGAAACTTCCCAAATGTGAGGACACATCGGCGGATACCCAATTGATGTGAACTATATAGGATTTAGTTTAGGTTTTTTCAGATTTTAGTTCAGTTGGAGTACATTATTTTTGGGTTTTTGTTTGGAATTATGGTTTTGGATTGGATTCCATATTAATTGGGCCCGGTAGGTGGATTTTGAAATAAGTACTTATATGCAGCCATTTTAGAATATCCACTTATACATCTTTATAATGATTTATTGTCACATTTTCTTCCTTTTTAATTAGGAAATATTTTATATTTTATAAAGATATTGAGAATAAACTATTCTCTAGTAATAATTATTTCGATTTACGATTCAGAAAATCATATAATTATTCCAATTGACCTAAAGTCGTAGCAAATTTCATATTTAGTCAGCATCAACCCAATTTCTTGTGCTAACTTGTTATCACTTTTCTACCAGTTTAAAAACCTTGGTTTGTTTTCTCTTCCCTTTTTTCCTACATAACGAGAATGGAAATTAATAGGAGTTATTTTTTTTAGTCGGTTTCTCATAAATAAATAAAAAAAGAGATCACATTCACCAGAAGTCACCTAGGGACAAATTCCGGAATAAAGTTGGGGCTGTTTTTTTAAACATCATGTCGTCCAAGGATTGGTCTTTATTTCATCTAAGTAGGAGTTCTACGATCTAAGCCTCCAGGTATAACCAGAACTGACAAGAAAAGCTTCATAATTTTTTTTATTAATTCGTTTTTGTGTGTTTTGATAATTTTGTGAATACACCTTTATGAAAACACTAGTTTAACATAGACTAATTTTACTTTGTATTTGTAAATATTATTAAAATTAAGTAGAGATTAAATTGGGTTGTACATACTATATGTTTTATTAGTACCTTTTTTTGCTTTCAGATATTGAACAACCCTTACAACACTATAATATACTTTGGAAAGTATCGGTTGATACTGTCCTGGCGCTTATACATTCATTAGAACAAATTTCTGACTACAATATTCATATTCGCATCAATTTATACATTTTTATTTATTTTCCACATTTATTCCCATTTAAGTGTCTCTGTTAGGGCATGCAAATCAGCCGAATTCTTCTTTGAATACCAAGTGGTCGTTCTCTGACATAGCCTACTAGCCAACCTTCAATTTTGTTACATTTCTATATTACTACTTTGTTATATTTACACATTTTTAATTACATTGTTCCATTCCATTACCTTTATAGTTTCCATTTCTTGTTACATTGGCGCTCGTTCAAAGTACCACACACCCACACCTTTTGTTATAAACACTGAATTGAATTAACGTTTCTCAAATTGAGTTTTACAGAACCTTTTGTATCTTCTTACATATGTAAACAGGTATTTTCTACTATGAAACTACAAAAACAGCGTTAGAAACCAATTGACTGATGACCATTTAGTCACTACTGCGAATTAGTTCATCACAGTTTCTATTAGATTATAAACTTTAGTCAGAGTTTCATCTGTCACAAATGCCTTCATACTTTTCTAAAAAATCTATTGATGAATCATTGTTACACAATTATATTCTATTTCTAATAAATTAACTCTGTAAGTGTAAGCTGCATAAAGACCAACTTATCCGGATCAGTAAGTTCCAATCGATGGGTGACCAGAAAGACGAAAACTGCAGGAAAATCGCTGTAAACGCAATGGTGAAATAGCGGTTGTTCAAAGTTCGGATTAGGTACCAAGATGTGAAGCTAAGGAGATACTTAATTACTACTGTACTAAATTCATTGACTACAATGTGGACTTCTGGTACAGGTGCAATTTTTATTAACCTTTTTAAGGTTTAAGTAATTGTTGAAGCGAGAACTTGACCCCAAAATAAATTTTACAGACATAGATATGCAATGTGACCCTATCACTTACTTTTAAACACTATGAGTTTAAAAACTTTGGTTTGTTTTTTCTCTTCCCTTTTTTACTACATAACGAGAACGGAAATTTAGTCGATTTCCACCAAATAAATAAAAGAACAGATCACATTCAGCAGGAGTCACCTGGGAAATAATTCTGGATTTAAGTTGTGGCTGTTTTCATTTCCTCCAATGATTTCATTTATTTCCTCTTAATAGGAGTTTCCAGGTTTAACCGAAACCGACGGGTAAAATTCTACCCCCTTTTTTTATTAATTAGTTGAACATTTTTGTGAGTTTTGATAATTGTATGTATACACCTTTTCAATTATATTAGTTATTTCATTTTGTCTTTTTGTTTAATGGTAGAATTAAACGGACATTTGTTCAACAAATTAGGACGGCGATATTGCTACCATTTAGAGCGTACTAAGTCTTGTAATTACTTCCAATCCGAAGGACCACCCACTGGCGTGTAAAATAAGAACACAAGCAGTTCAAACAATACACTAACAATAACTAAGTTAATATCTAGCTAAAGTTTTAGCGCAAGTTCTTTATTGAAATAGCCCCGATCACTGTCTATACACTGGTCCACGACACACTACAAACACAAGACTGATACAGATTAAATATTACTACTAACTATCACTTCAAATAAGAACGTTTTCTTATATATGAATAAACTTGATAACTAATGAGCGTTCAGCTTTTAAATCTAAGCTATGTAACGATAATGATTACGCGATAGTCTAAAAACTCTTAAACCAAAAATGCGTCGAATTATATCGAATTCGAAACTAAAAACTAACTAATATGCGAGCGACCAGCTAAGCTGGGGTACAATATTATACTGACTTAAAATTCCGATTTTCAATACCTGACTATTGCAAAGGTTTCTCGAGCGGCGGGGGACAACTTCGATATTTCTATACAGAGGTAGGTAAAAACCGACCTTTTGAATTCTTGTCTAACAGAGAAATTTTTGGAATTGTTCGGAGAAAGTTAATCTACGGGTAAACATATCTTTTAAATACATTTTCGACTTTCATGAGAATTTACCTAGGTAGAAGTTAAGAATTGTAAGTTAATTGCTACCAGTGGCGTAGCGACACTTGGATACATTTCTTACAGAAATTTATCCAGTTTAATAATAAATTTATGTATCAGGGGATGGTAATATCCCATTATCTCTCACCTGCCAGGTAATTGTATACACAATTCACCGTAGAGAGTTCTATATTGTTTTTTTTTGTTTTAAAATATTAATATACTTGGAATTTAGGCCGTCAGGGTATTCTTTGAATAGCATGTAATAAAAAGGTACACTTTTGAACATAATTCAAAATTATTCAAATTTCAAAGGCATACTATGCCTAGGGTTAACTTTTTCTTAGTCGAAAATTTTTGTTAGCGATTTTTTTATTAAAAAAATTCGTACGCCACTGAATTTAAAGCGGCTTCAAATAGCTATAACAAAAATTTCATTAAAACATATTTATTAAGTGACTAGTTACGACTAAGTAACGTCAGAATTAGACTCGTAACAAGGAGTTGCCTATTATATCAGAACGACTTTATTACAAAATCCACAAGGAAAATAAATTCCTGCAGCTGGCTGTATACCATGTATCACAAAAAGAGGTTTAAATCTTTGTACGTAAGTATATTTAAAAAACCCTTAAAAGGGCTACATAAAAAAACACAAACGTTTTCGGAATAATAATTCCATCATCAGGTTAAAAAGCAGGTTAACATGCCTGAGCCACCAAAATACTGGTATATATAACTGGTAGTTACCAGCTGATGTCCGTTTGAAGAGGTTTACCCTCCGGACGCTGGTACTCACGTGAGGCATGGTTATATGTCGCCTGAAGTTAAATCTAATAAAATATTAAACATCACTCACTTTTAAACAACAACATGTACATCTTTTGGTAGGTAACTTTAATTTTTTGTAAAGGGTTGTACCCTAATATTTTGGTGGCTCATGCATGTTAACCTGCTTTTTAACCTGATGATGGAATTATTATTCCGAAAACGTTTGTGTTTATTGATGTAGCCCTTTTAAGGGTTTTTTAAATATACCTACATACAAAGATTTAAACCTCTTTTTGACTTTATTACCTCGGGCGAAATTTTTTCCTAACTTGTACATGAAGTTTCCCAGCTCCCTAATTCATGGCATATATTTCAGATATTTTAGTTGAGGATTGAGTGGTATCTGATGAGCAAGCATTGTTAATAACATTAAAATAAACAGAAAAGTAATTCAGTAAAAAAAGTAATTAAAAAAAAAGAGAGTGGCACTTGGGGAGTGCTGACAGAGTGAATACTTCTTCCAATTTCCCTACTGAAATATTCTCAATATTTTTTGTAATAATAATACACATTTAAATTCTTTAATATTTAAAAAATCTTAATTTTTTTTTTATAAAAATTTTAGTAATTTTCAAAATGTGTTAAATATAATTTATTCATCATAAACATTTTCATTACTATCTTGTATTTATGCTTAATTATTTCATTTTGATTATCATTATATTTTAAAAAGAATTATGAATAATTTTATTTAATTGTGTTTGGTTTTATATTTTTTATATAATTTTATTTTATTTAATTTTATTTAATTTTGTTTAATTTTATTTAATTTTTATAATTTTTTATATTTTTTTTATAATTATTTATAATTTTATTTATTTACATTAATTTCATACAAATATTTTAAAATAAAAATTAGCCAAATCGATCCAGTCGTACTCGACTGATTATAAAAAATATATTATATAAAATTAATATGTATTAAGGTCCTATTGTTGTATAATATGTATATTAAGGTATTACACCCGTCTCGATTTTTCGAGTCACGCTAAATAGGATTTCTAGCCCGTGCAAAACATCATACCGAGCGATAAGAAGTATTCATTTAAAAATATTTAAACCAATCTAGAAAAATTCATCAAAAATTGTCAAAACAGTAAATAATATCAAGATGCAATATTATTAAAAACTGTCATCATGCAACAGTAACCTTGAAATTAAAATCAATAGACATAACAACTTGTACTGAAATATGTACATACCTGTTTCGTTTTTTCCGTACTCCTTAAATTAATTTGTTCATTTAAGTTAAACGATTTAGGAATGGCCTCCTGAGCTTCCGTAGATTCCATCGGAGGTTTTGTACTTTCAGGTTTGGTTTGGTCTGTCAGACTCTGAACTAACCTACAATGAAGAAGTGTTTTAAAAATAAATGTAAACACAATAATTTGGATAAGATAATACAGTTTCCTTGATCGTGTCTGATAAGAAGTCATTTAACCCAGTTTTTTGTAGGAGGAATGATTTCGCACATTTTTGGCGGAGGTGTTATGTGAAGTATTGAAAATATAATCAAATACGCTTAAGGTTAAACTTAAGGTCATTATTTTAAAAGCTCTACTAGTAGGTTTTTAAAAACAAACACAAGGGCAGATTATATAAAATAAGTCAATTATAATCCTATTTAAGATTAGACCAGCTTTATTATAATCGATGACAATCGTAAGTCTTACATTCTATCCAGAGTAGGAATGACTTCTCTTAATGTTTTTATACATAATCTTCGTAAAGAATCACTCAGATTCTTCTTTGGTTTTAAAAGGTGGATATATTTTTATTAGTGAAAATACTAAAATTACTAGAAAGGCTCCAAAGACTTTTCGAAAGTCTAAACGGAGAGGATATCCTAGAAAAATAGAGACAGTCTTATATTTCGCTTATCCACAAAAAGGGTACAAAAACCGACCCAAAGAACTACAAGAGCATAGCGGTATAATACCAACGATGGGAAGAATTTACTCTAGAATTTTGCAGAAATTTCTCGATGAAGACACTATAAATCAACAATCGGATAATACTAAACATTGCATTGAAAAAAAAGTACATCGGAATAGAGAAACACATGTAGCTTTAATAGATCTTGAAAAAGTATGTACCCATGTATGACAGTGTATCTTACACAAAAGCTGAAAATTAGTCCCATTTTGATTAAAAAATGATTATTAATATATATGTTTGATGAATGAATGTGATATCAATGAATCAAATATGATATATTTGATTAATTTAAAGTTTTATGTTAGTTTAGATTTAAAATCCTAACGCCATCTAATTAATTATTAATTACATATTAATATAATTAATAAATAATATTATTAATATTTTTAAGGTACGATTTAATACAAAATAATTTAAAGTTTTATGTTAGTTTAGATTTAAAATTCTAGCGTTACCTAGGAAAGAAATCTAAACAGATAAACTGACAGATAAAATAAATTAAAATTATCTGACATATAAAATATTTATTTTCCAAATAAAGCACTGAATTAAAAGTTATCTGGAAAATAAATTGTGTTTATTGTAGTTCGTTATTATGCTGTAGGTAATTGCGAAATCCAAAATAGATCCTAAATATTGTTTTTTAGTGTAAGTTAGAGACATGGATACTAAAAGATTTAATGAAATCGGAGAGTGTGATCAGTATGATGTTTAATGTTTATAAACTTAGTGCGGGAATATAATATTTGATGCAGAATTGAAGATTTTAATTTTGGTAATGATAAAGACTTTTTTAAAAGGTTAAGATTAAGTAAACCGACAGTGATATATATTCTGAGAAAATATTGTAAATAGTTGTTAATAAATGATTATAAAAGAAGGTGTATACATATTTTCATTTACTTAGTTTAGGGATTCAATATTTTCAACCTTTTTCAAAATAAAAAATATGCAAAAATATGGGCAAATATTGTAAGCCTTGAAACCGGTAAACCAAAATTTACCAACTTTATTAACTAAAAACTACTGAAGTAAGTGAGTATTGACTCATTTCCCATATACTAGTATTATGGACTCACATTGGCAACCTTATCATCACTTTTTTGGAAATTTAGTTTTTAAATTCAAGAAAGAGCTCAGATAGAAACGATTTTAAAGTACTTTTCTTTAATTGATTTATTTAAAAATAAATAATAGTCATTCTAATTTCTATTACACAGGGAATATCAACAACAACTTTACAGCTTACGGTATATAAAAACCCAGGAAGGAGAATTTGCTTGTAAAAGTGGTAATTAAAACGGACGTCATCTACAAGTTTCCAGTTTGCCAGGGGTGTTTTTTTTTGTGGAAATGTGTAAAAAAGCAGGAAAACTGCTTGGTTGGGTTTTTCTTTTTTAATTAAAAACTTTATGGATTTTTTTGTTAAATTAACTGAAAGAACAGTACAATAAAATGGCTATTTTGATAAAAATGAAATCAAGCATTTAACGACCAAACTGTTGTTTGCATAATATTGTCATATATTGGAAAATTTTGGTGTTTGTGATTTTGAGTTCATTAGTAAATAGAAGGACGGAGTGAAGTGTTAAGGTCCGAAATATATTTACAAATACTGTTTACATTTATTCTGCTCTTTTATTCAATTAAAAACATATGTATGTAGTTTGTAATACTAGGTGGATTAAATTAATTAATAGAGCAAATTTCAAATTGTATTCATAAAAAAAACTAAAAACATGTAAGCCTTCAATCAATAATTCTTCTTTTGGTGTCTATTCGTTTCGAATATAGGCGATCATTCTGGCTATAATTATTTTATTAACTGATGCTTTAAATAGATTAGTTGTTGTTATGGAGAACCATTTCCTCAGGTTTTTTAACCATGATATTCTTCTTCTCCCAATCATAGGTAGGTAAACTGTTTTACTCGGTCCACTGGTGTATTCTTGATAAGCAGTTGGACGTCTCGTAATTTTATTTTTGCTGATGACCATATATTTAGTTTTTGATATGTTTACTTGCAGTTCAAATCTTTCACTTACTTCATTTACTTTGTTTATTAATTGCTGTAAACTGTTAAACTGACTGCAAAAATAACGATGTCATCTGCATAGCGGATGTTGTTTAGGCGTTCTCCATTTAAAACGATTCCATGTTCGCAATTTTCCAAGGCTTCACTAAATATTTCCTCTGAATACAGGTTGAATAATATAGGTGAAAGTATACATCCTTGTCTAACGCCTCGCAGAGTCAATCTCTTCAATCAATGAAATACTAATTTAAGTAACAATCCAAGTTACCACCTTCAGGTTGGTCAATTTTTCTTCTTCTATTGCGCTATCCATTGCGAATAGGGAGCATTATATTAGCGACCTGTCTCAGAATGTCCACCTATCCTTGAAAAACAAGTTTTTTTTTGCATAGGCATTTGCCATTCAGCCAGTCACAACTTTTTTAAGTTCTTCCCAAAGGAAAGAAAAGAAAATAATTATCACAATATATTTATTATTGGTTATTTGGTTATCATGGAACAAACATGGTTACTCGCTTCTCATCTAGGGACCCATCAAGACATTAAATTAAAACACAAACTAGACAGGGTCACGGATAGTAGGTTTAAAACAAATGGGATAAAACAAAGGTTAATATTTTTTGGACTGAGCTTACAAATTGAGGTTACTTTTCGAAATAAATTCTGTTAAGTAGTTATATACATTTTTGTTATTTAATGACAAAAGGTAAAAAATGTTATAGGGTGGAAGGATTTTATGTTTGATTAAATTTTTTATTAAGTTGTACATATTTTGTACATTCAAAAAAAATGTGGTTTAAATCTGCTTCTTTTTGACAAACTTCGCATAAATTGGAATTTAAAATTTTAAGTTTTGCCAGATGAGCCGGATAACATGCGTGTCCTGATTTCATTCTGATAATAGATGTATTGTATCTACGTGGAACAGAGTAATTTTTAAACCAAAATTCACTCGGGATTGAGGGTTGTATGAGTGCATATTGTGATTTAGAGTGTTGACTGTATTCATGATATTCTTGTTTCCACTGATTGTTTATAATATTCTTGATTGTTACAAATAAATCTGGGATGCAGAGCTTATAATCTGTTTTCGCACCAGAATCAATGGCTTTCTTAGCTAATATATATCTACATACTCATTATGCTCAAGCCCTATGTGAGCTTTAATCCACAAAAATCTAACTGTTCTTTATTCCTGATGTAATTCAAAAATAATTTTTTTGATTAGAAGGATGTAAATATTTGTGCTTTTGCTAGGAAAAGATATAGTCTCAATGGCTATAAGAACCGACAAAGAATCAGATGCAATTATTGCGGAGTTGTCATTGGAATTCTTAAAATACTTTAATGCTTTATAAATTGCTATAGCTTCAGCAGTAAAAATTGAAAAATTATGAAAAACAAGTTGCTTAAGGTTATATTTGTTGTCTCATCAGCCACTAAGGTATTACAACTTTCTGTTTCTGTTTTCTGATTGGTGATTTATCTCTTGCTATTTTGACGACACGGGTCTCACCCATTCTGCTTATGTGGTTATTCCATTCTTTTTTTCTATTTAGTGTTCATTCGTTTATGCACTTTGCGTTCATTTTCTTCCGTCTTTACTTCTCTTTCGATAACTCAGCGTATTTCCAGTAATTCTTCTCAGTACTCTCATCTCTGCCGTTTCCAGTAGCCTTTGTGTTGTAGCTGTCGGGTTATGTTTCTGAGGCATATGTCATTATTGGTCTTACACTGGCTCTATAAACTCTTGACTTCATCTTAGTGTTAATGTGTCTGTTTCGCCATATAGTGGTATCCTGCCAGTCTATTTGCTTTTTGTACTTGATCTCTCACTTACTTGTCCAGGTCTCCATAACAAGGTCTCACATTAGTAATGTGATCTGTCCAATATAATCGGAGAATTGGTCGATACGGTTATAACCAAATTTCAAAGGTAGATGGCATAAGTAGCTGTTTGAAGACATATATTTGAAGTAAGATTTTGTGAAAAACTGTTGATTTCGAACGAAATTCATTCTTGTGTTTTTCTAGAAGTTCTCATATGGTGACTGTCCACGATCCAAGATCCTTCCAACATAGTTATTGCCCGAAATTATCTATAAAAACCATACCAATACTACTCCAAGAAAATACTCTCCTATTTAAATTAGTTTCTGATATCATATATCTATCACACAAGATGCCATTAACCCTTAAGCTCCTGGCGTTACATATATGTAACGCAGAAACCGCTAAAATCATCAGCCTGAAATTCGGAAAGTGATTCTAATGTTAACTAGATGGCGATGCATGACTTTGAATTTACTTGTTTATTAGTTTTCAGCGTTTGGTTCAAGGATTTGACCTAACCCGTTTATTTACTTGAGTGGTTGGTGCGACGGTGTTTATATTTTCGGTAAAAATGGATCTCAAGTTTGAGTAGGTATATTTTTACTATTTTTTTGTTATTATATTTTGTTTAAGTGTTTTCAATTGAGCATAATAATGTTGTCTAATTATATCTTTCCTTATTGATAATGTCTTTCCTTATTGATATATAAATCTTTCGAAAT
This sequence comes from Diabrotica undecimpunctata, assembly GCF_040954645.1. NCBI lineage: Eukaryota > Metazoa > Arthropoda > Insecta > Coleoptera > Chrysomelidae > Diabrotica > Diabrotica undecimpunctata. The sequence goes on from NC_092808.1 coordinate 31,301,280, forward strand.
TGTATCCTGGTTTTGTAAATTATGCCTTTTATTTTGGTGTTACATATATGTAACGCTAGGAACATATGGGAGCAAAAATACGAACTTTTAGAATTGTAACGTATTTTTTGTTCCAGAAAAAGGTTTTCTCTTCAAGAAGCGCTGGAGATGATTGATGCCTATGAATCTTTAGACGTTGATGCTATACATACTGAACTCCCAGAATTTAATGTGCTTACAGACGAGGAGTCTGGTGATGAGGAAGATTATGATTTGAATAGGTTGTCCGGGAGAATTCTTAGGGCACCTGTTGAACTTGTTTTACGAAATAGTGAAAGAGATTCCGAAATATATAATGATATCGACGAGGCTGGGCCTTCCAGATCATCAGCAAAGTTAAAAAACAAGTGAAAGAAAAGATGAAGTTTTCCTGGACCAATGGTGATTTGATAAGTCAAAACGCAGCTTTTCATTCCTAATTTTTCATATTAACAAACCTTTCCCCAGTTGAAGTTTTTAAAAACTTCTGGGAAGAAAATATAATTTCACATATTACAGATGAGACTAGAAAGTATGCTCTTTTTAAAAACGCCCAAGATCCAAATATCACTAGAGAAGAGGTAAAGTGTGCTCTTGCTATTCTAATTTTGAGTGGATACAACCACAAGCCAGCTAGAAAGCACTACTGGGACTCAAAACGTGACATGGGCAATGATTTCGTGAAAAATTCAATGAGAAAAAATAGGTTCGAACAAGTGATGCAGTTTTTGCATTTTGCCGACAACAGTAAACCAGATGAAAACGACAAAGCCTGGAAAATCCGCCCTTTTATAAATATGCTAAAAAATAAATTTTTACATTTTGTGCCAGAATCACAAATCAATTATGATGAGAGTATAGTAAAATACTTTGGTAGGCACAGTTGTAAACAGTTTATAAGAGGAAAACCCATACGTTTTGGGTACAAAATGTGGTCATTGAACACTAAGGCAGGATATCTCACAAACTTTGATTTATATCAAGGCAAAAATCCCAATAGTACGGTCAATGATGAAGTGTTGTATGGAAAGGCGACTGCTCGTTTTGGGTACAAAATGTGGTCATTGAACACTAAGGCAGGATATCTAATAAACTTTGATTTATATCAAGGCAAAAATCCCAATAGTACGGACAATGATGAAGTGTTGTATGGAAAGGCGACTGCTCCGTTAGTGTCAATGTTGAAGGAGCTCCCCGAGGGTACAAAAAATCTTTCCTATAAATTGAACGCCGACAACTTATTTACAAGTCCATTGTTATTTTTCAATATGAGAGAACAAGGTATGTGGTGTACTGGAACTATCAGAGATAATCGTTTGCCGCAAGATATTCCATTGCCAGACAAAAAAGCATTGAAAAAACATTCAGGAGGCGATTTTTTCTCTATATTAGATCGCCAAAATGGAATCATTTTCGTTCGTTAGCTTGACAACAATATTGTTACAGTTGCTTCAACCTGCTATGGAGTTGCTCCCATAAATAATGTGAAACGGTTTTCTCAGTCTGAGAAAAAAATTGTCCCGGTGGCACGTTCACATTTGATTCGAAAATATAATTCGTCAATGGGAGGAACTGACCTTATGGACCAAAATGTAGCTAGATACCGAGTAGTAATTCGCTCTAAAAAATGATGGTGGTGTCTATTTGCATGAATGTTGGACATAACTATTCGAAATGCTTGGTACCTTTATAACAGATCCCATGATCCTATTCCACAACTAGAATTTCGAAGGTATCTAGTAACATCGTATCTTACGAAATATAGTACCGAACCAAAAGGTGCAGGCAGGCCATCTTCGTCCAAAGTAGCCAGCATAAGACATGACAAGATTGATAATCTCCTGACCTATATTCCCGATAAAAAGAGGAGACCTTGTGCATGTGAGGGCTGCAGTTCGCATGTACGTACCATGTGTTGCAAGTGCAATGTGGGATTATGCATCGAGTGCAACATAGACTTTCAGCTAAAATAATTTGATTATGTTTTTTCATCTAGTTTTGTATTATTTGTTTGTTATTTTTAAATTTATAATAAGGAATATTTTAAATATTTTTGGTCCTATACCTTCCTAGCGTTACATATATGTAACGGCAATTTTCTAAGAAATCAAAAATAATTAAGAAAAAAAGTGTATGAATTTTGTTTTAAAACCTTCTCCCATATACATCGAAATTAAAAAAATAAAACTTTTTAAACAAATTAAAAAATCTACGAGGACCCTGAGATAAAATTACTGGGTTTTAACCTCTCCCTGCCATTTATACAATTAATTAATAAAATTTTGTACAAATCATTAGATTGAGTTACAGAGGTTTAAATGTCAAAAATAAATAAGTATGCAGATTTTTGAACTTTAGGAAAACCATTTCTCATAAAATAAACAAATTTCACATCAAACACAATATTTAAAAAAAAGCCATTTTAACAGGAAAATACGAAAGTCTATGTCGCTTTTACTGTATGTGAATTATCGTTGAAAACCATGTTGTCTTTAAAATAAACCTGTAATTAAAAAAAATTACCGAATGCTTACTTTTGTTAATCATCTCTTGTTGCTTTAAATCTCCAAACTAACGGTGCAGATTAATTTATGATGACATTACTATAATGGCAGCTATCAAAATAATTTGAAAAAATAACGTTAAAACATGTCATTCAATGTAGTTAACATGTTTACCACCAAGTGATAAACAACACGTAATACGTTCAGTATCTTCAAAAACATAGAAAACTACAATGCACAAATACTGCTAAATGATCATTTATCTTGACCTTACAAATTAACCCATGATATGCGAATAACGTCATGAGAGTATCAACAATAATTGGATATCAGGTAACGCATGTGACTAGAATGAATAAATAAAATCGATTTATTACTTTTCAAGATTATTTGATACTAAGCCTCAATATAAATATACGTTCGATACCTCTAGAGGACACAAATCTATGCCTAATATATAGCCACTAACATGAAAAATCACCCAAAGCAGAACTTAAGATATTCGAACTTTAAACTCAACAGATGCAGGTAGCGAACAAAAACTAGTACTAGCAAGGATACGAATGAAAATAGTACCAAAATACCTTCGAGAGAAAATCCACTGAGAAAAAATTCAATGTGGAATCACTGTGGAATAACTATCAGATAAATGTACCACAGAAGGCTGTCACAGAAGATACAACTAAAAACGAACAAATAACATCGAATATATAAATGAGAACTGGAAAAAAATTAAAAATAATATTAAGGAAGCAGCAATCAAAGCTCTAGGAAAACGTATGGTCATAGTCACAAAAAAAATAAAACACCATGGTTTAGAAAAGAAATAAAACAGAAATGTAAAGAGAAACAAACCTAGCGCTAATTGATATAGACGAGGGAATACTTATAAATAAAGAACGACTGAACAATATAAGATACGCTGATGACACTGTATTTAAAAAAAAAACCGTAAGTAGTAGGTTAGGGCTTGATTTTAACATATAATTGCAAATTTAAACGAATAGTGGGAACACTCGGCAGAAATTAAGATACTTACCTACTTACTTACTTAGTCCTAAGCCTTTCTACCGTTAGGTGTAAGGCTTAGGACTTCTTAGGACTAAGAAATTAAGATAAATATCGAGAAAGCAAGATTAGCTTTCGTCTTCAAAATGACAAAAATCCTCAACAGTCATGACATAAAATTGGAAATTAAAGTTCGTTTACTAAAATGCTACGTATTCTGTTCTTCTATATGAAGTGGAGTCATGGGCCTTAACTGACGCATCACTGAAGAGACGTGAATCATTTGTAATGTGATGCTATAGAAGCATGTTGACCGAAATTATGAGATAAACCCAAACAGAAAATTTTGTTTATCTAGGTTGGAAGAAATCGCTAATCCGTTAACAAACGTGTGCAATTTAGTGTCAAAACACCCTCAAATAATTATTACTAAAGACGTAATATCTAAGACGTAAACTAAGGAAGATATTTGGACCAACCCAATGCAGCGATAGTTCGTGGAGAATTAAAATGAACCACGAGCTGGATGAACTAATGCAGAGCGCAGATATTGTCAGATTTGTAAAATCACAAAGACTAAACTGGCTTGGTCACCTAGAAAGAATGCCAGATAATCGAGCTGTAAAAGTAGTCCAGAGATGGAAGCCCCAAGGAAACAGAACAAGAGGAAGGCCCCGTAAAAGATGGATAGACGACGTAGAGAGGGATCTTAAAACCATGAACATCAGGCAGTGGCGAAGGAAAGTATCCGACAGGGCAGAATGGAAGAACATTGTTAAGCAGGCCAAGACTCACAAAGGGTTGTAGCGCCATTAGAAGAAGAAGAAGAAAGACGTAATATCTCAAGAAAGAAAAAAAAATCTTGATAAATAAAAGAAAGTATCTCTTAGAACAAGAATAGACAAAACGCAGAATATGAAGAGGTAGATAAAAAATATCAAAGGAAAATAAAATGAGGGCACATAATGAAAAATTGAAAAAGCAACAAAAAAAATATGATGTTTAAACTTAAACGGAGACTGGCTTAAGTCAATCTTTGTTACAATACCTAAAAAACACAATGCTAGAAAATGCTCAGAATATCGATTAATTGGCCTAATGATCCACAATATTAAAATTTTCCTAGGAATACTACAGAATTAGACTCAAATGTGAAGAAGATCTCGAAGAAACCCAATTTGGTTTTAGAAATGCTATGGTAACTAGGGAGACACTTTTTGCGCTAAATATCCTATAACAAAAATGCCGTGATCAAAGGAAATATGTATTTGCATGCTTCGTGGACTTCGAAAAAGCATTTGATAAAGTGCGAGATGAAAAATTAATACATATGCTAAAAAATATAGGAATAGATTACAAAGATATTTGTTTCATTAAAAATCTGTACTGAAATCAAACTACTATCGTAAAAATTGGAGACAATTACACCGAGGAAATCTCCATACAACCAGGAGTCAAACAAGGTTGCATTTTGTCTCCAACATTGTTCAATGTTTACTCGGACCAGCTATTTAAAAAGGCACTTGAGAGACAGCATAAATGGAATCAAAATCAACGGGGAACACTTAATGTAATTAGATACGCGGACGGTACAGTAATTCTGTCAGAAAATACTGACGGTCTCCAAATTCTGCTTGATCGTATTCACGAGGTAGGAGAGGAAATGGGCATTAAAATAAACTCAAACAAAATCAAATTTTTAGTCTTACAGATGCAGAGCTTCAATTAAATGGAGCCCAAATAAAAAATTTCACAAAATTACGTATTTCGGAACTGTCATAACGGACCAACCCGATCCAGACATAGAAATAAAATAATGAATATCGATGACTAAAACTACTTTTATGAAAATAAAGACATTAATTTGTAATAATCATCTCAGTTTAAAACTAAGACGAAGATTGGTGAAGTGCTATATTTGGTCTGTACTTTTGTATGGAGCAGAAGTGTGGACACTAAAAGTATCAAACATCAACAGAATTGAAGCATTGGAAATGTGGATTCATAGAGAGATGCTGAAGATAGCTTGGGCAACAAGAAAAACTAATGAGAAAGTACTAAGCAGGGTCAACAGAGATAGAGAATTGCTTAAGACTTAAACAGCGGAAAATGTCTCATCTGGGACATATAGTGAAGGGAAATCGATATAGAATAATACAACTAATCGTTAAAGACAAAATAGAGGGTCGTAGAGGTGTAGGAGGAAAACAGGTTTCTTGGTTAAAAAAAATTCGTGAATGGACTCACCAGAAAAATGTGGCACAACCGTGAGGCCAACCAAAAAATGTTTCAATTTAAGTAGCAAAACTTAAACGGAAATTTTCTGGGCTTATAATTATTTTGTTCCACAGGTGGAACAAAATAATTGTACAATGGAGACCATGGAATTATAAACGACACAGAGGAAGACTAACTTAGACGGTCAAAGGACATAAAACAACATACTGGATCGACACGGATCCAAGTGATCCAGTATAGAGAACTATGGAGGAAAAAGGTGAGATCTACGTTCAAGGACGGATATTATTGACTAATTAAACAAGTAATAATACTTGATTGTGAATATTATATGTTGGGAACAACCTTTAGGTACAAATAGATGAACTGTACTGCAGCTTCGAATTTTCGGCCTTGAATGAGATCTACAGCAAAATTCCCCTCTTATATTTGATGGATATCAAGTGTACTATGCCGGAAATAACGATGCTAATCTCTATAATGGAGTTGCAATCGTGGTCGCAAAACACTTAGCTCAATCAGTAGTAAATTATATCATCATGTCTGACAGAGTAATCCTAGTGAAATTTAGTTCAAAGCCGTTCATTGCCAACGTAATTCAGGTCTATGACCCAACATCATCCAGCCATGAAGATAATTATTAAAAAGCATTTTACAAGGATCTTACTGGTGCTGTAGATCTTGTTAAAGCAGCAGAAAATACCATAGCTCTCGGAGATTTTAACGCCAAAGTCGCCAAAGGACGCTGTTGAAATATTGTGGGGGATTATGGCCTGAGAAAACAGAAATGAAGATGGAGATCGACTTTACTCATCGACTCGAATGCCATTTCCCATGTACGGAAGGTCGGAAAACGAGTTAAATGTTCATATTGACACTATAATCGAACCTGTAGTGATTACATTAACAAGTGGTAACAGCTGAGATAGTAAGAGTAATGGTAATCTCCCTTAAATAGACTTGTGAAATGAACCTGTGAAAATTATTAAATGTAAGTACTAATATAAGAAAAAAATATTATTATATATTATTACATTTATGATGAATCTAATTGCACGTGAATATTCTACAATTAGAAAATAGAGTCTACAATAACACGATCTATCATTTTTACTTTAAGTCTGTCTGAGCGATTTCCATGTGCCTTTGTGTAGATCTTTCCGAACGAAGTTAAAATTATACAATCGATTAAAAAACTATGAAAAACAAGACTTTTTGAAATCACAACATCAAAAATATTTAAAATTCGTTATTTCTCATGCACCAAAATTTTTCATTTTGTTGGGCTGTTATTATTACTGTTTCATACCGTTAGGCGTTTACAGCGTGAACTGTATTCCATTTCTTCATTTTGCAGAATTTTCAGTTTTTATTGACGCTTATAAATGAAAGTATTCATTGCGTAGTTGCAGCAATCTGCTGAGTCAGCTGTTGATTTATCTGTTGTGTCTTTATTTAGCTGTGTAAACACATTTCGACATAATGTCAGGACATTGATTAATTTCGCTATTAAATAGACTAACTCGTTTATTTGACACTCAAGAGAATTAAAAGTTTCTCAGAAATAAACGTTGAATCTTGCTATTGCTGCCGTCAACGCAATATGTAGAATCAATTGCAGGGAAGAATGTATTTGTAACAATATGATTCATGAACAGCATGGCTAGATGTATAACTTCTCCAAAACATGTTTTGGCATGTTTTTAGAAGACATTATGTACACATAGACTAAACAATCATCTATGGTGGCTACTGCTCTTTCTATTGATAGACTAAATAATTGAATATCCTTCTGAAATTAAAATAATATACTAATTTGAGTATCTTGCATCTTTGGGTATATAGTCGACTTCCGCTGATCAGCTCAGGCGACACATTATTAATGTTAATGAGAACTTATTTTATAAACTAGATCTAATGTATTATTTTTATTATTACACGCAGAAATATAATATTCTACCGTTACAATGTAAAGTGACCGCAAGGAAACATATTTTCTTACGTTCCGCCAATGATCGACTTCAAAATTTCCTAGAATTTATGATAAGAATGTGATTTCGGCTACATTTGACCAATTACGGCGCGTGATTTCTGATTTATAGTTTCATTTAATATTTGCCAGACAATAGACACGTAGGTGTATCTATCAATGGGTCAGCAAGTATCATCAGTAGATGTTTAAGACCCACACCCATACATAAGCTCTACCCTACCGCGGGCATCACTCCACCTAAAGAAGTAGCTAATAAGTGGTGTGTAGTAACTAAGTTGAATGAAAGAAACAAACTCTAGATTCGCGACATCCATTCCACCATTACGAGCATGAAGTATCAAATCGAGGAAAAGCTTTCTGACGAGATCAACACATCTGCACAATACACCAGAAAGAACACCTCTTGCCAAATGAAATGAAGCTGTTCCTCGCTATGTAAATCACCGAGAGGAATTTTTAGTCGTCCTCTGTCCAAGAGAAACCTTGCACTGAACACGAATTGCACTCAAATGATACGGATATTCAGACCGCTCTTTTCTGGATAGACAATATTTACGTAGTTGTTTGAACTGGGCACCAAAGCAAGTAAAGTAGCTAAATAAAAAGAATAAATCCGGTATACCACTAGAAACCATAAAGAAGCTAAAAACAAAAGTCAAGATACACAGACCAGGAAACCAAAGGAGCGACCTGGGAAAGACCTATTAGTGTGTCACAATATACAAATAGAGGACTAGAGTACGCTAAGCAAACATAAACAAGAATAAAACTTTTAATATTTTGAGGTCGTTTAATGTTAAGGAGAAAATTATTAAAAGAGAATTTTAGTTCCGTTTTAGTAACGAATCGTTTTTAAACATTGACAAAAAATTATCTTCTTTATGTAATTACGAGTATATATATATATTTTTTCAATTATTTTGGATTTGACGGTTGAAAATTTAAATAAAAAATAAAATTGTACAAATATCTGTGGTATTATTCAAAAATGAAAGATAAAAATGAGGTACTTCAAGTTGTCTACTAAGACGAAAAATTATAGGTCAAGTACCGTCTATGTTAATAAAAAGTTTGAAATATACCTTGCAAATAAACTAAATCCAACCACAAACTGTTCATCGCATACTGATAGAAGTACAAAACACAAAAGTGGGACTGATTATTTGTAAGACTGATTAAAATAATTTTTGGTGTCAGATATAAATTATAGTCGTCTTATTTTATTTATAAACTCGCGAGATAAGGTACATGCTGACTATCTCCTTCACTGACAAATATATCCCGTTTCATTAATATGTATCATAATAATTATAAAATAATAACACAGTAATTTTAACCTACATTATTACTGAATGAGTTGGATATGTTGTACACATATCAATGGGGAGTATAAACGTATTGAACAACATAGTATGGAATAAAAGAATATCAAATACCATTAGGAAAAATAATTTAAAATCAGAAGCATACCTGCTTAAAAGTATTATATTTTTTCTAACAAGAAATGAAATAACAAAACAGTTGTGGGTTTAATCAAACATTATTCTTAGGAACATATTCGTAATGTAATGGTGTGAATTCTAGTCAACCATACTGTTACAACTTACATGATGATGATGCTCAACCATGCAGACTGCTGTCACGGCACCAAAAGGTTAGCGACAGACAAAGTAAAGGCGTATTAAAACAAACCTTCATAGGCTATTTATTATGTTCAAAAAAATAAGGCTAAAAGGAGCTACAACGTTAAAAAAGTTCATTGTTTCATATGGTCAATGAACCACCAAATATAAAAAAAAACCGCGGAGTGCCACCATTGAAAGATTGAAATTTTTGAGAAAGGGGTGAATTTCCCTGGGGTTAATAACCTTCAGGTTCCCAATATCCCCATCAATAACAATGTTGGCACAGATTATAATGACTCTGAAATCACTTTCATTGATATTATTGATAGCATAAGTTCTCTTCCAAATAAAATTACTTCTGGACCTGATGCTGTTCCCAATTTTCTTTTAAAAAAGTGTGTTTGCACTGTTATCATGCCATTACACACTTTATTTAATAACTCATTACAGTCACCATCGATGGTGACATCGAACCTGAACATCGATAGTAACGATATATCGAAATGAAAACGTTGAAAATGTTGAATAATGCGAAAATAATAAATTACATAAGTATTATATAAACGTGATTTAATTGCTGAAAAAGTGGTGCAATTATGTTACCTTAATCTAATATTAAACAATTAAAAATTATCTCTTAGTAGATATCTTAAACACAACCAAATTATTAAAAAAAAAAGAAATAAGTAATATATTAAAATTATAAGACCCAATAATGCTTATCAATATCTTATAAAAATAACAGTTTTGATAGCAGCTTTCCTTTTATCCTGTTTTCTTGTTGGGATTTACCAGGTGGGTAACTTAAATAAGCGTGTCATTATATAAATTACTAGCTAGTAAAAACAGTAATTTACACTTAAATGGTGTTCGACGTTTTCATTTAACATCGATGTTACTATCGATGTTAACGAATACCTAAATATCGATGGCAAAATATCGACCATTGAGCGTTCAACATCGATGATTTTCAATCATCCGATGATTTTCAATCATCGATGAACATCGCTCATCCCAATTTGGAAGGAGAGTTTTGTTGTACCAATATTCAAATGTGGTCAGAAAGAAAACATTGAAAATTATCGAAGTATATGCCTTCAATCTGCAATTCCTAAATTATTTAAAATATAAAATTCTTAAGAGTGTAAAATATTTTATAGAACGTCATTGCTGAGAATCTTATCGAAGTTACCTTTGTGGCGATTCAGAAGATTAAATCTTATGTTAGTCAAAGATTCCTATGTTCTGGCTGTAAAAAGTAGTGAATAGTGAACAAAATAATATGTAATATTAAGTGGTAATTATAATAAATTTACATTATAACCATTGCATATAATTTAACGTTGATAAATATTAGATCTGAATAATTTACGTGAACACATTATACCTATTATCGACGGATTAAAGTATTACAGAGTTTGGTAATTTTTTAACCACGTGAGTTCACGACACATTTGCGGAAAAAGGTGCAACAATAAATTTCAGTCGTTTTTGTGTTGAATTATAAATTGTCAACAATAATGATAAACAGAGAAACAAATTTATTTTGTATTATTTATATACATACACACATACAGCGATAGATGAAAAATTCCAACTAATGGAAATAAGATCCTTTTACCAGAAAACAAGAAAAAAAAGATAATATCGGAAAAATAACCTACACATGAAAAATGATAAAGAGATATTAATAAATGAAATTTACAAGCTTACTTTACACAACTGTTTAAAAAAACTAAGAAGAAAGGACAACAATCCATAAATTGAAAATGATCACGTATTGGTAGAAATACCTACAAAGGAAGAAATAGAAAATAAAATAAAGGGCTTAAAAAACAATAAAAGCCCAGGAATCAAATCAGAAATATAGGCGAAAAAGATAAAAGCAGGAGGAAAAAGACTACACAAAGAGATACATAACCTTATAAAAAGCACATGAAAACCAGAAAAAATGCCAAGAGAGTGGTCCATAGCAAGGATTTGCCCAATGCACAAAAATATAAAAAAAAGGTGACAAAATGAGATGTGAAAACTATTGAGGCATTGCGTTGCTAGAAGTAGTTTACAAAATACATGATAATAGGAGAAACAGATAAAGAAAAGAAAATTTCACATTGGAGATAGAAGGAAAAAATACATGCATGTTCAAAAGAGTTTCAGAATTTATTTAACTAGATGTAAAATTAGATGAAAAGGGACATGAGGAAGGAGAGACAAAGGCAAGAATAGCAAAAGGAAACAAAAAGTATGGAGCATTGCGATCATTAATGAAATCCAAAATTTGTTTTAAGAAAAACAAAAATTAAAATATATCTTCTTCTTCTTTCAGTACTCTGTCCGATTATCGAACGTTGGCGATCATATTGACAATAATAACTTTGTTTACGGCGGCTCTACATAAATTAGTGGTGGTCTCTTGATACCATTCTCGGAGATTTCGGAGCCAGGATGTTCTTCTTCAGCTTGGGCCTCTCCTTCCGGCGATCTTACCCTGTATTATGAGGTGTAGAAGGTTATACCTTTTTGGATGTCTCATTACATGACCTAAATATTGTAACTTTCGAATTTTTATCGTTTTTGTTATTTCTGTGCTCTTTTTTATTCGATGTAAAACTATTTCATTTCTTATTCGATCAACCCAACTTATCCGCAATACTCGTCGATAAATCCACATCTCAAAGGCCTCCAATTTTTTCATTAATGTCTCTGTAAGGGTCCAGCTCTCCATACCATACATCAATGTGCGTATTAATATTATTTTAAGGTTTAACGTAATATTTCTATTAAATAGAATTTTCTTTAATTTATAGAAGGCGGCTCTGGCTTTTTCAATGCGTATTCTTATTTCTTTATTTATATCCCAGTTATCGTTAACGTTTGCTCCCAAATAGGTAATATTGTGGACTCTTTCTAACTATTCCATGCGCTCTGATGTTCATTGGTTGTAACTCCGTTTTGCTGACAACCATAAGTTTTGCCTTAGAAGTATTAAGTTTTAGCCCATATTCATCACATGCTTCGTTACCCTGTTTATAAGTCGTTGAAGGTCTTCCTCATTGGAGGCAATAAGTACAGTGTCGTCTGCATATTTGAGATTGTTGACATTAATTCCGTTGATTTTAATGCCTGTATCTTCAACTAAGGCTTCTTTGAAAATAAATTCGGAGTAGATATTAAAAAGTAGAGGCGATAGAATACATCCTTGCCTCACTCCACGTCGTATTTCCACTGCTTCCGTCGTGTTGTGTCCATTCGTATGTTTGCACATTGATGCCAATACAAATTTTTGATAATACGGAGGTCTCGGTCATCAATTCCCACCTGTTGACACGACACCTATAAGTTTGTCATGGTTTACTCGGCCAAAGGCCTTTTCGAAGTCGATAAAACACATATATACCGATTGTTCGATATCCCTACATCTTTGAACCATGACCTGCAAACTGAAGAGTGCTTTTCTGGTTCCAAGGTTGTTTCTGAAACCAAATTGTGTTTCACTTAGTTGTACTTCAATTTGTCTTTAATTCTCGAGTGCAGTATTCTTAGGAAAATTTTCAGTACATGACTCATCAGACTGATAGTGCGATGATCATTACACTGTACACTGTATACATTAAAATCTATAAATTAGAAATATTGTAGAGGAAAATACAAAGAAATGATGTGGAAGTGTGAAAATAGATGGTCAATGGAGAAGAAAATGTAGATGAAGAAAGAGATGGAAGGACAGCGTATGAAGACTTAGAAAAAAGTAATATTAAGAATTGGAAAAAAGCATTGGACAGAAATCAATGGAAGGAAGTGGTTAAGAAATGTATGGAAAGACTATAAGAAATATTAAATGTTTTTTATATAAATAAATGTAAATGGTAACTGTAATGGAAAATTAATCTTTTCAGCCCTAGGCCTTCACAGACTGTTGAGCTTTTCTTCTTTTTCGTCTAAGTTGCCTATTACTGGATTATTTTGTTTTACTCCAATTCTTGCATTCAGGTCGTCCATCATTATTATTTCTCGCTGATTGCTTATTTTTAAGAGTACCTCTTCTAGTTGTTGGTAGAATGTATTATTTCTCGTGACCTGATGTATCTTCATTAGGAGCATATACTGTACGCCTAATATAATAATTTTGATTATTAGTATATAATATACAGTTTATATATACAGTTATATATACAGTTTACAGTTTATTATATACAGTTATGTATACAATATATATACAGTTAATTATCCAAAGAAAGATTCAGGGCAAACGAAGCGTGGGGAGACGACGTATATCTTGGCTGCGCAATTTAAGAGACTGGTTCCAGTGCACATCTAACCAATTATTTAGAGCAACAGCTTCAAAGAAACGAATAGCAATGATGGCTACAAAACTCCGTAGCGGAGAGGGCACTTGAAGAAGAAGAAGAATAATTTTGATTCCGTAGATGTTTAGATTCGCAGTTAATATCCTTTCATTAAATGTATAGAGCAGGTATAGAACTCCCTTGTATCTTCGCTCTCTTGTCTTTTAGTACACCACTAAAAATGTGTACAAATTTTCCAGTTAGTTCATTTGCCTTTTTTCTTTGTTTCTGTAATGACATATATCGAAATTGTTTATGGATAAAGATATAGATAATGCCGTTTAATGCTATATCCCGACCAATAAATAAATTCTCTTCCAAATGATTACGAGGTGATTAAAACGATTCTTGTTTATGAAGCTTATAAACAATTTATACTTAGTTGATACTTAGTTCAAAAATAATTTTAAGAGTGTTTCCATTCAAAAGATAATATTGACGTAAAGATTTCATTTGCAAAAATGAATAATAATACAATGTGTATCAACAACGAAATTGTAAACAATTTAAATGGCTCTAAAATGTACTTCAAGGCGAAACAAGTAGGTACATACATAATTTGGTAGTTTCATGTAAAACATCAAAATGGCTTAGTAATGACCTTGTATGACTCATTTTTGTAAGTAATTTATATTCAGAGTATTTATTTGATACAGGTAAAGAAGTTATTAAATATACCGATTTAATTAATAAGAAAAGTACAATTAGTATAAGAAATAATATCTGAGAAATCAAAAACAACAAGCAAATAATTTGAAATACATTGTATATAACATAAACAATGATCAGAATCAATCAAAATCAATATGATTGTAGAGTACAGTAAAATATGATTGACCGATTGACCAATCAGGAGAAAGGTAGAAAATTAAATATTGTAGCTTACTTAAAGGAATAAAAGTATAACTGCTACTGGGAACAGCGAACGGTTGGTTATACCGTCGATGGTGACGTAGTTTAGGTGGAGTTAGGCGTGGGGATTGGAGCGAGGGTTGGCGCAAACATTTATGACGGCTGCATTTTGTCGTCTCCGGATGCCGTCATCCTTTTATTGAGACAATCTGGCCTTTTTTCAATTTCTATGGCTTCTCGGATAATTCTTGGTTCTGGAGTTTTCAAAATCAATTTTGTGACCTGTATGAAGATGGTGTTGAGCTAGAGCTGAAATTAATCGGAATTGCAAACAGAAATGGAATGTTCGTAAATCCTACTTTAGATTCTACGATTTGTTTGGCCTATATAAGATCGGGGGCAGTCTCCACACGAACAGGACAACGCCTTGTCGTTGCATTAAGACAAGACGCCTGTTTTTGTTGCAAGGAAAAGAGCGTTATAAAGAAATCCTCTTACATATGAAATTATTTCTAGTGTGGAGGAAACTTTCAATAAGCAAAATGATAAAATTTATGCATGGTCATCCAAAGAAACCCGCAAAGTGGTACCAAAGATTGAAGGAGTCATTATCCTGCTTCAGTGATGGTTTGATGGTGAGTGTCCTATGAGGGAGTCACTTTTTTAGATTTTTGTGAAAAGGACCTAAAAACATAGGCGTGAAATTATCAGCGGAACATTTTAACAAATGTGCGGAGTGTCTAAGCCACTTCTTTTTATTGCACCGTCTCTTAAACATGGCAATTGTAGCTTTGGAAACTGCTGGACGAAAGATACGCGAGTTTGCGGATGAGCGGTCAAAACACCCCCTCCATGGTCTGTACAAGACGTCACCATAATCTGGGGTCATTGAAACAGGCGCCGATAGAAGCTGTGGACAATTTTCCTAAGGATGTTGTCCGTTCAGCGATCGATGAATGGCCTAACAAACTTCGGTGCTGTATTCAGGTAAATGGTGGCCATTTTGAATAATTTTGTTGAAGTTTGTAGTTCATTACATCAGTAATAAATTGTGCAAAACTTTTTCAAATCAATCCAGTAATAGATTTCAACGCTGCCAATGAATCCCATGGTCAAGTCAGCAAAACAAATGAATATAATGATGGATTAAATAAGAAACAAAACAAAGGCGTAGAAAATGATAATGACTTTTGGAACTCTAAAGGTTGCAGAGAAAAGATAATTGAAATCGCTCACGATTTTTCATAATTGGAAATCAGCAGCGTGATCTATGTCAAGAGCAGCTCATCAAAAAGAAGCATGTGAAAATCCGCAAAAACGATTCTTTACTATTTTCACTAGTAATTGGTTAACTAATAACTGGTTCAATCAAAAATTAATTAGTACAAAATATTATACTAATAAATATATCTTTAAACAATCAAAACAAAACAAACAAAAAAAATTTAAACAATTTTAATTAAAGTATTAAATATTATGTTTAGTGAAATAACAGTGGAATATACAAGAAAAGACTCAATAATGTAAATTATATTGATAACGATACGTTAATGCATGTCATTTATATTAGAAATGTTATTAAACTTACTTTACTAACGAATCGTGTTCTTCATACGCCGCATCTTTAAGATTATTTAATATCTCGTATTGTTCTTCTGAATATTTCTTAATCCTTTCTTCCACCGCAACCATTTCTTTTCTTAAAAATTCTGACATATGCTCTCTAATACTTTTAACGATGGCCTCTATGTCACAATGTTGATCTGGAACATTAGGAAAAAATTAATATTGTTTTTTAACAATAATAGCTTCACCATTTTACCAATTATTTAAATTTAACTCAAAAGACGTAATCCATCTTCTGTATAATAGGAAAGTTCCCCTAGATATCATAAAAACTATCGAAAATATCTACCAAAGCAACAAAATGGAAGTTAGAATGGATGGACAACTCACAGAACATATAGACGTAGGCAGCGAAATAAGAATCTCCTCCTCCTCCTCATTCATTGAGCTCTTGTCAGGGTATGGTGACACTCCAAATATTATTAGCTTGCTGCCTACCTTGGGTGCGATCCTGTGCCAGATGGACGGCCTTATGTAGGGATTTTCCCATCAGAGACTTCATATTGTTCTGAAGCTATTTTCTTGTGGCATTTTAAAGTAATTACTATTTAAATGGGAATAAGCCACAATTAAAGGTTAAAGTACGTTTATCGACGTTTCAATTTCCACTTCGGAAATCGTTCTCAAAATACGAACATTAGTGAATTGAATTCACTAATGTTTGTATTTTGAGAACGATTTCCGAAGTGGAAATTGAAACGTCAATAAACGTACTTTAACCTTTAATTGTGGCTTATTAGCATTTAAAAAGTAATTATATCAGAGACTTCATTTGGATACAGAATGGGAAAGGAAGAGGATACAGAATGAGAAACAAAGAAGTAAAAATACTCTGTTACGCAGACGAAGCAATATTGATAGCCCAAGATGAAGATAAAGTCTGCAAAAAGTAGTTTACAGACTTAACACAAAAGTAAAAGAAATTAATGTGAAAATCTTAACACAGAAAACTAAAACAATAGTAATCAGCAAAGAACCAACCAGATGTAAAATAGAAATTGATGCCATCAGTATTGAACAAGTAATGGAAATAAAATATCCTGGAATTACACTGTCCAGATATGGAGACCTGAACAAAGAAGTGATAGATCAAGTACAAAAAGCAAATAGATTAGCTGGATACCTTAATAGCACCCAAACCGACATATTAACACTGAGATGAAGTGAATAATGTATAAAGCTAGTGTAAAAGTACGACCGCATAAAAGATACAGTGATAACCTTCCATAGAGGTATCAATCCGCCAATAAACAAGCAGAATTGCTTATAAATAGAATGAAAAAGAAGATTTGCATCTTAATTTTTTTTATGTTAGCATGATAAAATTTTAAGATGCAACTACAGATGATCCACCGAGGTTTTGAGTCTTGCATTGTCAAGGACACATTTTCTAGCGTTCAAAAGTATTTTTGCTTTCTAAAAAGCTTCTGTGTCCCTCAGTAATCTATTCTCACAGACCTTTTTTATCAATCTTGAATACTTTTCGTTCAAATATAAGAGGGGTCCTATGTTAATGCAGGAGTCACAGTAAAATGTACAGACTTACATATACACTACGCAAAGTGAAAGTTACTGGAAGATAGTTTTGAATGAGAAACATTAAAAATATTCTAAAAAGTTAACGATCTTTAGACATTAAACAAAATTCGCGAATATATTTAAGAATCATTACAAGGTTTGGTAATTAGGTTCTGATACTGTTGGTATAACATCTTTATTTAGCAGTTTTTTATAACTTTCCATGTTTCCCTTCAATATAGTCTCCTTCTGCATCCCTAAACTGCGTCATGCGAGCCTTCCACTCTGCGAAGCAATGCTCTAGATCATCTTCTGAAACGTTAACAAAAACTTTCATCTCTCATCCGATCCATCAAAGACAACATTTCAAATGAACAACACGGAATTTATGGAATTCTTTGTGAAGACTGCCTACAATATTATATCTACTTCTTCAAGTGCCATCTCCGCGGCGGAGGTCGGCAATCATCATAGCTATTCGAACTTTTGAGACGGCTGCTCTGAAAAGTTCATTTGATGTACATCCGTACCACTCTCTCAGGTTGCGCAGCCATGACATTCTACGCCTCCCTAGGCTTCTCTTTCCTTGGATCTTTCCCTGCATGATCAGTTGGAGCAAGGTGTATTTCTCTCCACGTGTAATATGTCCGAGATATTCCAATTTTTTTGTTTTTATTGAATTTAAAATTTCCATTTCTTTGTTCATCCTTCTCAGAACCTCTTTGTTTGTGACGTGTTCTGTCCATGATATTTTCAGAATTCTTCTGTACACCCACAGCTCAAATGATTCCAGTTTTTTCATTGATGTAGCATTCAAGGTCCAAGATTCCATTCCATAAAATAAGGTCGAAAAAACATAGCACCTCGCCAACCTAACTCTTAGTTCCAGTTTTAAATCCCTGGTACATAGAACTCTTCTCATTTTGTTGAAATTTGCTCTAGCCTTTTCTATTCTTATTTTTATCTCCTGATTGTAATCATTTGTGGAGTTAATCATTGTTCCCAGGTATGCATATTTGTCCACTTGTTCGACGTTGGTTTCGTTTATTAGAAGATTCTCGTTATTTCTTTGAGTTTTCGATATTCTCATAAATTTCGTCTTCTTGACATTCATTGTTAGACCATACTCTTTTTCATACTCTGCTATTCTGGTCACCAGTCTCTGAAGATCTTCAATGTTTTCGGCTAAAATCACAGTGTCGTCCGCATATCTAATGTTGTTAATGGGAACTCCATTTACCTTTATTCCAGCTGTTTCACCCTCAAGAGCTTTTTTCAGGACCTCTTCGGAGTAGGCGTTGAAAAGAATTGGCGACAATACGCATCCCTGTCTTACTCCACATCTAATTTCAATTTCTTCTGACAGCTGTTCGTTAACACGTACTTTTGCTCGCTGTTTATAGTATAAATTTGATATGATCCTGAGGTCGTTGTAGTCAATCTTCTTTGATTTCAGGACATTCATTAAATGTTTATGTCGTACTTTATCGAATGCTTTATTATAGTCAATAAAACATGCGTATATATCTTGATTGACGTCCAGGCATCTTTGTATTAGTATATTAAGTGAAAAAGAGCTTCACGTGTTCCTAGGCCTTTGCGAAAACCAAATTGTGTATTATTAACGTCTATGTCCAGTTTGTGATATATTCGGTTATGGATGACTTTAAGTAGTAACTTTAGCGTATGAGACATTAAGCTAATGGTGCGGTAATCGCTGCATTCTCTTGCGTTTTTCTTTTTAGGGAGACAAATAAAAATAGATGTTAACCACTCTTTGGGTAATACGCCTGAACTATAAATTTGGTTCAAGAGTGTCACTAAAACATCAATGTGCTTCTCATCTAGAATTTTTAGGATTTCTATAGGAAGCATATCAGGTCCAGGGCTTTTCCCGCTCTTCATTGTTTTTAATGCGTGCAATATTATATAGGGCAAATCAATCGAAGAATGCAAAATACAATGTATGAACATTTCATTTGCATTCGCAATTCGGCCAACATCATCTCCATACAGATCACAAAATTGATTTTGAACCACCCGAGTTGTCTTAATAAAAGACAACTCGTGTATTTAAATGGTAATGGTAAATTTATATAAAGACAAAATGGTAACCGATTACCTTCAAGATGGAGAACACTTCTCAAACATAATAAAACTTTGTATACTCCGTCTACAAATCCAGCTTCCGCCGTCAAGAACCTCGGTGCTCTCACTCAATCGACTCGTCAGTGAACTAAGTCACCATCGACGATATAAATGGACCGCTCCTCGTCCCAAGCAATAGTAGTTCAGTAAGCTGTGAACAGTGTACAAGTGCAGTCATCTGGCAACACCGGAGACTCAGAAAGAAAAATGTCTTTTAGTAATTAAAATCGTCCTGGGCGTCGATTTTTGAAAAATGACGCCTGCTATTTTTGCCTGATTGGTTTAACTCTATCGAACGATAAACAAATGTGGCATAATTTAGAGAAGAAAGCCGGTTTATGAAAAACAAGACGACATTTCATGTCTGAATATCTAATGTCGTGTTCTCCCGATTAGGTTTATCATGTAAGCTTTTATAATTATTCTATAAGCTTCATCCTATCAGTTTTTAATGTACTTGAAGCACTAACAGTTCCCTTGTTTTTACCTCTTTACAGAAGGAGAAAGTAGACATCTTTTAACTATTTCACTGCCCTTTTTGTCTAGTTGAAATTCCTTTCTGATGGACGTAGGACATACGTGAGATATGGTTTTATCCTTCATATTCTGATGAATAGCCAGATGCTTTAAAAACATTTTCGAGTCTTTTTACCGGCGATGGATCACCTTTGCCTGAAGAACACATAACGATAAGTAACATTGCTTTCTACATTCGTCTATTATTATCCAGCGAATAGCAGTCATAAAAAAAAAGATTTCAAAATTAAATAGCGCCTCTTATTTACTTTAACCTTCATCAATTTGCTACATCAAATACTTTGCTATTTCAAATAATAATAGGTATATACAAAGCTTGAATTATAATTTTAAATGATAATTTTTTAAATGCAAAAGTCACATGTTAATTTTTCTTTCATTTTTTAAAACATGTAAAAGTTTTTTTTTATTGCTGGCAAACAAAGAATTATTTAAAATTCAGTTTATACATGGCATTTTCTTAAATGTAAATCTTTTGGATTGTCGCTTTATCTTTCGATATTCTCCTCTGTATATCTCTATCAGACGTCCCTTCACAGGATATAAGACTTCCTAGATAAATATGTACATTCCTGACATATTCTGATTTCATGACCTTCTATTTGTTCTAGTTGCTGATTGCTCTAACGCATAGATGATCAGTTTCTTGAAAATTTATTCTCAAACCCTTTCAATGTTCCTCCAGTAGTTTGCTCATCATAAATCCAATGTCTTCCTCATCGTTGGCCATAAATACTTGATCATCTGCAAATAGTCAGGTGCGCAGAGTGGCTTGCTCCATCTCTATATCCATTGCGCCAGGTATCTAGTGCATCATGAATTTTAAATAGAGTTGAGGATAAGTAGCAACCCTGTCTCAATCCTTTGTTCACCCGGAAAACTTCTGATGTCCTGATGTCTGATGTCCGCACTCTTATCACTGCTATATTATTTATAGAGCTATAGATATTATAAATCTTTCTCTTCCTCTTTATAAGCAATTCTGCTTGTTCATTGGTGCATTTATACCTCTATGGAAGGTTGTGACTCCATATTTTGCGCGGTCGTCCGATACTTCTGCCGATTGGTGACTTATCTCTTGCTATTTTGACGACACGGGTCTCCCCCATTCTGCTTATGTAGTTATTCCATTCTTTTTTTCTATTTAGTGTCCATTCGTTTATACACTGTATGTTACATTTTCTTCTAACATCTTCACTTATCTTTCGATGTTTCAGAGTATTTCTTCTCAGTATTCTTTTCTCTGCCGTTTCCAGTAGCCTTTGTGTTGTGGCTGTGTCGCGTCTGGTTTCTGAGGCATATGTCATTATCGGTACACTGGCTTTATAAATTCTTGACTTCATCTTAGTGTTAATGTGTCTGTTTCGCGATATAGTGTTATTAAAGCATCCTACCAGTATACTTGCTTTTTGTACTTGATCTCTCACTTCTTTGTCCAGGTCTCCATAGCTGGACAGTGTAATTCCATATTATAAATAGCTTTCACATATACTTGATTTAAGTTACTATTTCTTAATACTTCTAATAGGTAGTAATTTTTTATTACCTTTTTTAATAGTATTTTTTATTACATTTTTTAATAATAGACAAGTTAGTCACATTAACATGACTCACTTGTAATAGCAAATTAATCATGGTTATTATAGGTATTCCTTCATTAGGTTCGCTAGAGTAAATGATGCGTTACGCGTTAGTAAATGGTAAAAAGGTTGTAGTTTGTTAAGGTTGTGTAGTGTTAGTAAATTGAGCCATGTTTCGGGACAGTTAAAGTAATAATTTAGCGGTTTAGAAACAATTTCGAAGTTTTGATATAGTACATATATTAACAGCGAATAAGGTGGTACCCCTAACAAAAAATGCAATGTCGTAGTGTTGTTCGTTATTTACAACGTCACTCTAAGTATGTAAGTAATTTTAAAAGCTGCAATTATAGTAAAATATTAAAATAATAATGCATATCTTTTGTATCACAATATTAATTGTTATACCGACTTACATAAATTTAATATCTTGGCATTTTCTTTAATATCACTTGGGTTGATGACTACATTGAAAACCTTAGAAAGTGTTACTTGTTCAGCCCTAATTCTCTCTATTGACTTAGAATCCTAAAAATATATTTATATAAAAAAAGATTATACAGATTGAACGAATTTAAAACGGAACATACGAAATCAATGTATTTCGGCTCAACTCCGCTCTAGGTGGTTGGCCAACAAAAGGTTGTCAAATAATTATATTATAAAAATCCAATACTTCAGCGGGCTGCTGGATTCTGAATTCATTCAAGAACAAGTCAAAACTCCACCCAAATAGGTTGCCTAGAATCACTGTGAAAACTAGACTACACAAGCAGTTATTATGCTGTCAAACCACTTATCGCTGCCTTATAGTCCAAGAGATAGAGCCGAAATTTTGAACTGATCAGTAATATAACATTTCTCTATTGGAATATATTCATTGTAACTGGGTTAAGACTTTGCCTTACAGGCGGACGCCCCTCGTGGTACAGGGGGTGGCTATACAGGGATGAAGTTGTAATTTTTTTCAGAAAAATTAACGATCGATAATATGGCTGAAAATTTGCCCAGAGTAAGATCTTGGTATAACCAGACGAAATCCCAAAGGGCGGAAGCGAGAGTGGATACATAAGGGGTGGCGCACATGGGTGAAATTGCAATTTTTTGGAGAAAAAGTAACGATAAGTAATATGTCCGCCATTTTCATGGCTCATTATTTAGCCCCTAAAAACTCTAAATCCAAAAGGGCGGACAGCTGGGTTGGTACAGAGAGCCATAAAACGGGGTCAAATGTACCACTTGCCTGCGCATTTTAGGTCTCGGTAACAATTTTCAAACTGATTTTATTATGATATTTTTATACCGATTGATTTGAAAATTTGTATGCTTACTTCTGTTACTATTCTGAGAAGCGTCAAGTAGAGTTTTCCTCAAAATTTTCCAAAAAAATTTCCGTAAATGAAAATTTTCGTAATTTTTTGAGGTAAAATCTAATTTATAGAATCCTTTCGATTTTCTGTAAGTTATACCATGATTTTTTTCCAAAAATTTTCAAACGATTTTTACGATAAGAAAAAAAAATTAGAAAAACTTTTCTAAAACATTTGATAAAACTCTACGTCATCGTCTGAATCTTTTATAGAATATTTTGTAGTTTTAAAATGATATTATGATAATGTTTTTTTTTTTCAAACTAAAGTCATATTTACTTTACAAATCACATTTTTTTCTTAAATATAAATATTTTACGAATTAATTTTTAATTGAATAAATGAGAATAAAAAAGATTTTTAAATTTATATTGCATAAATAATGGTTGTTCAGATATAAGAAAAATTTGATTTATTATTACATTAATAATCAAATACAAAATATATTATTTCTATTTATCAATAGGTAAAATTCAATTTGTAGAATTCCTTTAACATTTTACAAATAATTATTAATAAAAATAAATTTAATAGTGGAATTATCAATTTTTTAAGTTTGAAATTTACTTTGTACTTAGATATTTTCAATATTTTTTTTAACTTTCAAATTGATTGAATTTTTTTTTCATTAGTTAATTATAATTTTACAAATTCTGTTTGGACATTAATTTTGCATCATTATTATTTTAAAATATTAAAATAATAATGATGCGCGTTCCATTTAGATCAGTAATTCTAGACGCATGCGCTAAATGTAATAAGTATCAAGATGCTTTTATCCAACTTGGTGAAACTGACTTCGATTGTAATGAAGTTTTTGAAACCTTAGAAACTTTCATATGTCACTTATATGGAACAGGACTGACGAGAACAATTACAAAAAGAAAAGTAAACGATGTCAGATTTTCACTATTTAACCGGCAGTATAAGTTGCATGATATGAACGAGCCTTTTAAAAAAAAACTAAAAAATTTCGATGCTTCAAGCTTACCACCATGTCAAGATGAATTACATTAACATCTACTGCGAGCCCATTATATTTCAAATATTTGGACAAATGCTCATAAAAAAGTACCAACAGAATTGATTGTTGAAGAACATGGTTGGGAGTTTGAAGATGAAACATATAAATTCAAATGGTTTAGTGGACCTCAGAAGCCAGAATCAATTCGAGAAGTAGTGATTGAAAATGAAGCAGATAATGAATGTGATATTATTGAAAGTGAAAGTGACGAAGATGATGAATGTGATGACATCAGTGAGAGTGAGAAAAATGACGAAATTTTTAAAGTTTTTCTAAATTTTTTTTTCTTATCGGAAAAATCGTTTAAAAATTTTTGGAAAAATTCATGGTATAACTGACAGAAAATCGAAAGGATTCTACAAATTAGATTTTACCTCAAAAAATTCCGAAAATTTTCATTTACGGAAATTTTTTTGGAAAATTTTGAGGAAAACTCTACTTGACGCTTTTCAGAATAGTAACAGAAGTGAGCATACAAATTTTCAAATCAATCGGTATAAAAATATCATAATAAAATCAGTTTGAAAATTGTTACCGAGACCTAAAATGCGCAGGCAAGTGGTACATTTGACCCCGTTTTATGGCTCTCTGTACCAACCCAGCTGTCCGCTCTTTTGGATTTAGAGTTTTTAGGGGCTAAATAATGAGCCATGAAAATGGCGGACATATTACTTATCGTTAATTTTTCCCCAAAAAATTGCAATTTCATCCCTGTTCGCCACCCCTTATGTATCCACTCTCGCGTCCGCCCTTTGGGATTTCGTCTAGTTATACCAAGATCTTACTCTGGACAAATTTTCAGCCATATTATCGATCGTTAATTTTTCCGAAAAAAATTACAACTTCATCCCTGTATAGCCACCCCCTGTACCACGAGGGGCGTCCGCCTGTAAGACAAAGTCTTAACCCAGTTACAATAAATATATTCCAATAGAGAAATGTCATATTACTGATCAGTTCAAAATTTCGGCTCTATCTCTCCGACTATTAGCCAAGCTCCTCTTTCCTTTAAAGGAGACAGATAGTTGAACGATATTTTATACAATGTCTATCACCGGGTATGGATTTATTTTTGTCCAAGTTTTATATTGGTCCACTATTTCAAATGCAGTTCAAACAGACATATATTAAATTGTATGTTCCGTTTTAAATTCGTTCAATCTGTATAAGATTAAATTTTGCTTCGAATAAGTTAACGATATTTATAGTTTATTCACATTTTTTTTCAATTACTACTACAATTTTTTCTTTAATTAAAAGCAAGTCATGTAATTTGATTTTTAATTACTTTTAATGCTATAAAAATATTCGCAGTCAGCAACAAATTGTGTTCCACACAGGGATCTCAACGTGTTTATAACAATATGCGTATCAAAAGAATGATAAAATAAAGGAACAACAGAATATGAAAAGTATGTACTTAAAACCAAAACATAGCATAATGAAGTCGTTAGTTGGACTATTACACAAAAGATTCAAACCAGATACAATGTATGCCATCTTTTTCTCAGTTGTAAGAAATTCTAATTGTTCATTGGTCGATGGTGTACGTGATGGCCATAGCTCAGTGGCTATGTAACTGGCTTAAAAAGCTGGACAATGGAAAACATTTTTCAATTTCTAATTTAACTGGGCCACCAGGACCACGTAAGAGGTCGTTAAGTCATGTTAACTAACTGAAAACCCTAACACTAAACCTTAACTATAGTTTATTTTTATGAACGAGAGAGTAATTAGCATAATTTTAACTGGTAGCTCCGACCACTCCATGGGCATGCTCAAGATTAATTGAAAAATTACTTTGAATAATTGTAAAAAATAAATTAATTATTTCAGTGTTATAAAGTGTTATGTGTATGTAAACAAAAGTGACCTCTTTTATCACACACTATATTAGAACTGACTGGCCTACATTAAAAAGGGTTTTAAAAAATTCACATTTTTCACACAACAAAAATTACAAAAGAGAAAAAGATTTTTTAAAACCGTCTAAGGTATGTTAAATAGATGAATAAAAATATTAATATAAAACTTACAGCTACTTGTTACAAATCCAAATCAGATTCAGAAGATGAACTTTCAGAACCAAGATTTATAATAACTGGCTCGATCATTTTATCAGTAATATTGTCCAGCTTCCACATTTTTTCCTCTTCTTTAATAGTGTGATTTACTGCCTTTTCCCAGTTTTCAGGTTTTACATTATTTACGGCCTCCAAAAACAACTGTTTAACATCATGAATTTTAAAAGTGGTATTTTTTCTTGAAACTTCACTCTTTATCTGTGCCCATACCAGTTCAATCGGGTTTAATTCACAATGATATGGTGGGGATCTAAGTACTGTCATTCCACGATTTTTGGCAATTTCATCAATTTCGTATTTTTTAAATTTTTCTTTATGAAGGGCACACAACGAATAAAGTTCCTTTCTTATAGATCCGGGATGGTACGTAATATTTTTTGAACTCAGCCAATTCTGCAAGTCTTTTTTTAACCACTTGGTTGTGGGCAGTCCTTCTATAAGTCTGGAGTGATAACTTGCATTATCCATTTCTATTACACAGTTCTTAGGAAGAAGATCTATCATTTGTTCGAACCATTCTTGAAAGACATCAGCGTTCATGTCTTCATGGTAGTCACCGGTACGAGTTGATTCAAAAGTTAATAAACCACCTTCAACAAAACCGTCTGAACTGCCAATGTGTACTATTATCAGCCTGCGTCCCTTTCCTGATGGTGGGTTTAAACCAGTAGATAAGTTATTTACAAAAGCGTGCATTTGACTTGTAACAGTTTCATCCTGCCAAAATTTATTTGGTGTATGACCCTCGTTGATCCATGTTTCATCAAGATAAAATATTTTTCTTTTTTGGTTTCTCATTTCCTTTATGGTTCTTAGAAAATGTCTTCTCCATATGACAATATCGCTTCTTTCTAATAAAATAGACTTTCTGGGATTCTTTTTCCAGCGGAAGCCTATTTCTTTTAAAAGTTTCCATAACGTACTTCGACTCATTTCTGGGTAATCCTTATCATCTCGAACTGAGACAAGAACTTTATCCAATGTTGGAAATTCTTGTCTAAAGAAGAATTCATGCACTTTCCGTCGAAGTCCTTCTTTAAAATGATATTCTATTTGAAATTTTGGTTTCCCTGGAGCATTACGTGGCATTTGAAAACTACCACATTTCTCTTCTTTAATAACTCTGTAAATCGTAGATTTCCCAACACCAAGTGTACTGCTAACTAACTCAACGGTCTCATCAACACTTTCACATAAACGTTTGTCTGTAAATGATTTAAAACAATTAAATATTAATGTTTTTTCATTAACTGTTAGAGGACCAATTTTTCGGCGTTTACACGGCACTTCCAAATTTTCCATAACACTAGTATACATAATAAACTGCACCTTGCAACTGAAGTACCTACTTTTAGTGAACTGTTAAGAATTTTGAATACGCCACTTGGATCTTCCTATATACAAAATGGAAAAACCCACTATCACATTTTCTGTGGAATAAGTTTAGAAGGTAATTATCTAGTCAATTACTGTCGTAGATTCCTGGAATTAAAGAATTAAATGTTTGATTGTTGAAACCCTTACTTCGTGGAATGCACTCATTTCAGATAAAATAAAACGTTTTATTTTATCTAAAGAATTAAACTTTATTTTGCAAATAGGCAAAGAATTAAACTTTATTTTGCAAATAGATAAAATAAAACGTTTTATTTTATCTAAAGAATTAAACTTTATTTTGCAAATAGGTAGGTACTTATTAAACTTTTATTGGTTATATATAACCAATAAAATAAACATCTTACATTTCTTGCAAATTCATTAGTACCTGTTAACCTCCATCACTCCGACACTGGCAACCTTATGTAAGGATTAGTAACCCTCACAACTATTGTATTCTATTCTGCTCCAACCTTTATACCTGGTGGTCATAGTCAATTTAAAATTGTTTTCCTATATACTTCTGTAAACTTGTTGACAAATATCTGTTTTTCATTGAGTCACCCGTATCAACAGTTTAGGGATTTGCATACATAATTTATTGTTTTATTACTCTCTCATACATAAAAATACACTATAGAAGGTTACACGATCTTTACTTTTTATTGGTGGATTACTCGTAATACTTCCATGGAAGGTTGCCACTCCTCTTGCGCGGTCGACCGATACTTCTTTTACCGTTTAGTGATTTATCTTTTACTATTTTGACCCCACTCATCATCATCATCAGTTGGTGCTACAGCCCTTCGTGAGCCCTGGTCTGTCTCAACACATTCTTCCATCTTTCCCTGTCGAGTGTCCATCCCCTTACTCCAATCTTCCTGCACATAGTCCACATATGGGTTTAGGTCGTCCTCTTCTTCTTCTTCCGACCGGCCTATTTAGATTGGTTATTTTAGCATAATCACTTTTATCCAGCCGCATAACGTAGTCCACCCATCTTGGGCGGTTTATTTCGATGGTTTTCATGATATGTGCATCACCAAAAACTCTAGGAGTTCTAAATTATATCGCCTTCTTCACAAACCTTGTTCGCTAACTCCGCCATATATGGTCCTTAATACTTTTCTTTCAAAGATTCGTAGGAACTCTTTGTCCATGATCAGTAAGTGAACACTGAGCGTATTATTGTTTTATAAAGCTTGCACTTTGTTGCTCTTGATATATTTCTCACTCTTAGTTAATAACTTAAGCCAAAATAACAGCGGTTAGCTACGAATATTCTTTTTCTTATTTCTTTAGATGTGTTGTTGTTGCACCTCCGAGTTATTTTGCTGCATTTTTTCAAGTTTTCTGCGGCGTTTTTGATACGTGTGAAAGCTTCAACTTCTTCATTTCGGGTTCTTCCAATGATCACGATATCATCAGCACATGCCATTATTTGTATACTACGGGTATATATCATAGCCTTTAAGTTTATTCCCGTCTTCTCAATTCTAATTATTTCCTCAACGTCTTCTTCTTCGCGTGCCGTATCAGAATTATCCGATGTTGGCGATCACCATTGCGAAGGCTTCTCGATCTTCTGCAATATGGAATAATTGTCCTGCATTTGATATCTGAGTCCAGCCACGAATGTTTTTTAACCAAGAAACTTGTTTTCTTCCTACACCTCTACGGCCCCCTATTTTGCCTTTAAGGATCAGTTGTAATATTTTATATCGACTTCCCCTTACTATATGCCGCAGATAAGACATTTTTCGATGTTTAACAGTCTTTAGCAGTTCTCTATCTTTGTTGACGCTCCTTAGTACTTCTTCATTAGTTTTCCTTGCTGTCCACGGTATCTTCAGCATTCGTCTATGAACCCACATTTCCAATGCTTCAATTTTGTTCATGATCGATACTTTCAGCGTCCACACTTCTGCACCATACAAAAGTACGGACCAAACATAGCACTTAACCATTCTTTGTCTCAGTTCTAAACTGAGATGATTATTGCAGAAATGACTTCATTTTCATAAAAGTAGTTTTAGTCATTGCTATTCTACGTTTTATTTCTATGTCTGGATCTAGTTGGTTCGTTATCACAGTTCCCAAATATTCCATTTTGTGAACTTTCTCAACTTGGACTCCGTTTAATTGAAGCTTTGCATCGGGATGTGGGTCACGACTAAACACTAAAAATTTGGTTTTGTTTCCTCAACGTACTTTCTGCAATTCTTCTTGGTATTGCAATGTTTTATTTTTAAATTTATTTAGACTTGATTTACAGTTATTTAACACTAACACTAAAAACACATTTGATTAATTTATAATATTTTTATTACATGACACTATAAAATTATATCTTAGACTAACCCCACACAAAGAGTCTGGAAGCGGGGGAAAATGTGGAGGAATTGTGCCAAAATGTAGAAACATAATAACTGAGAAGGCATCAGAAATATTGGGGAAATCAAACCAGTTAGACAAAATGAATGGTTTGACGAGGAGTGCCAAGAAGCAACAGATAACAAAACTAGAGCATACCTAAAGACAAATCAAGCTAGATGCACAAAAAGAGCAAAGGAGGAATACCGAATCCTAAGAAGGGAAGAAAAAAGATTACACAGAAGAAAAAAAGGCAATTTGAAGAAAAGCAGTTAGAAAACATAGAATGGAAATCAAAAGGAAACTCGAACGTTCTACAGAAATGTAAACAAAATAAAGAGTTTAAGCCAAGAATAGGGAGCTGTAAGGATGGAGAAGGAAATATCCTAAGTGATACGGCCTCAATCTTGAACCGATGGGTTGAATTTTTCGACGCAAAATTTAACGGCCATCGTTTCGAAGAAGCAAATAACACCGTAGCAGATCAAAATGATTGGCATATATTTGCAAGTATTAGCAAATATCCTCTACGAACCTACAAGTTTACACAGTTGGCATAGTTGGAAAATACCAGGCTGGATTTATTCCAGGACCAGATTCATAACATCTAACATTACCTTGGAAAAGACAGTCCGAGAGACATGAAGTAGAGACGGCGGTACTATTTACAATAGATCGATACTAATCTTAGCATAAGATTGATTTCATTGACATAATAGGGCGTAGCAAGCGAGATGAGCAATATTTCCTAGATTTGGAAACGGCGGCGAAACAGGTAGGTCTAGTCATCAACGAAGACAAAACCAAGTACATGTTGACATACAACATAATGAGACTAAATTACGAACTCGTTTGAAATCCAGTGACTAGAAATTTTAGGAAATAATTCTTATCAGTTCTTTGTATGTCCTTAACGAGTCGTTAATAATGACTTTATACAGGGTGAGTCATAACTATTGGGACCTAGACTAAGGACAGGTTATTTGGACCAAAATATGGCTATTGGGCCAAACATGCCGTAATAAAATGTTGCTGAGAAAAAAGATACAGGGTGTTTAAGTTAATTTTTGTTTTTCGTTTTTTGCTAATAGTTTCCCTGTATATTTATAAATTGCTATCAAAATTGGCACAGAGGCATAATCTTAGACAAGAAATAGTATTTTATTTACAATTCCATTATCAAATACCAAACTAATAAACAAAGTTGCAACTAACGTAAGGCTTCCGTTTTGACGATAAATCAAAACTAAACACATTTTAACTTAAAAGAACTCACAAAAACTCAAACCAAATGTTCTACATGGTCTCCTCCGATATCTATGCCTTTTCTAATTCTTTTTATAAAGGATTTTCGGACGTTAAAAAAAATATTATTCTGTCCCCTTATAAGATTAGCTGTATTTTGAATGTATCTCCAAAGTTCGTCTCGTGTATTAATTTCATTGGCATAAACTAAGGACTTCATATGTCCCCAAAAATAAAAATCTAGCGGGTTGTACTCAGGACTTCTTGGTGGACATTGAAAATCACTGCCTCTGCCAATCCATCGTTGAGGAAATACGTCATTAAGATGATTTCTAACAGCTAATGAAAAATGAGGTGGCGCTCCATCCTGCATAAACCACATTTTTCTTCTTACATCCAGTGACAGATCATCTAAAATATCACTAAGAGTATTTTCCAAAAATAATAAATAAGAATCTCCATTTAAATTCGGAGGAAGAACATAAGGCCCTAGTAGTTGGCCGCCTATAATGCCACACCAAATATTCAATTTAAACTCATGCTGAAAATGTCTAGCTTTAATAGCATGCCGGTTTTCTTCTTCCCAATAATGACTATTTCGCCAATTAAAAACCCCTCGTCTGGCAAAAGTTGTGTCGTCGGTGAACATAATATTCTTAATAAGTGAGTGAAGTGATAAGGATGAAGGTTCTCTTTTTTTAGAATTCCAACAATAGACGACTGACTTACTCCTGTTGCTGCTGATAGATGTCGTGAACTTATTTCAGGGTTTTCATCTACTCAAACCAAAAGTTCATCTTCTTGATTAGGTGTGATTTGTTTCGGTCGACCACCCCGATTTTTAGTGTGAAATGACCCAGTTTCACCTAAAGTACGATATAATCTTATGATTTCGTTATCTTATAATCGTTTTGTGATTTGGTTGCCTTCTGTTTGCGTATAACATTCCATACCTTCTGGCTGTCGAGCGACCGCAAAAATTTTCTTGTGCGTATACGCAAATCATATCTCGCATTTCTTCATTAGTAAAGTGATTGTGACGAGGCATTTCAATCAAAAAAAGTAATGATTACTTTTAAAAAATGCAACATTACACTACACTGTCACATCAGAAATAATTTACTCTGAACAAATGACATTTACCAACAACAATTATCTGACAGTCCAAAGCATACTTTTCATAAATGAAATAATATTTAAAATCCTTTTTTAAGACTCTCAGCAGTTCAACTGCGTTTTTATCGAAAACGGTTGAAATTATCATGTTTAAACAAGAGTACCAATTTTACATAAAAATGATGTTTACGTCATATTTTCTAATAAAAATTACAAAAAAGTTTCATCAGAAAAA
The DNA here is from genome assembly GCF_040954645.1 of Diabrotica undecimpunctata. Classification (NCBI taxonomy): domain Eukaryota; kingdom Metazoa; phylum Arthropoda; class Insecta; order Coleoptera; family Chrysomelidae; genus Diabrotica; species Diabrotica undecimpunctata. The sequence continues at coordinate 31,334,100 of NC_092808.1, forward strand.
GTTTAGACTCAATTTGATCATTGGGAATGATCCACTTGGCGCCCTCTATGGCAAAACGTAAAATTGTAAATAAAATACTATTTCTTGTCTAAGATTATGCTTCTGTGCCAATTTTGATAGCAATTTATAAATATACAGGGAAACTATTAGCAAAAAACGAAAAACAAAAATTAACTTATAACACCCTGTATCTTTTTTCTCAGCAACATTTTATTAAGGCATATTTGGCCCAATAGCCATATTTTGGTCCAAATAACCTGTCCTTAGTCTATGTCCCAATAGTTATGACTCACCTTGTAATTACGGTTTTAAGGTTACTGATACTAAATTAGAAATTAACTTTTACCAAACTTTATAGGGTATCAATTATTAAAGATGGTATTATAACAAACAAACAGTTTGGTATTTATACAACAATCTGTGTACAATCAAACTCCATTTATTATTTAAGTGAGTAATAATTTTGTAATTGATGCGATTTCAAATAATTTAATTTGTTTAATATTGCAACGCCACTGCATGGGTCTGATCATAGATATTCTATTATAGATATAGATATTCGTGGAAGGGCTCGCCACTCGATTTGAAATAAGCTAATGTACCAAAAAAGTTATTTACAAAAATAGGAGATAGCCGTAAGCTTCACATTTTACAATTAGTTACAAATATACAGGATCTTCCATAACACTGTATCGCATCACATGTTTTTTAAATGAAATATCCTGTATTTTAATTTAAATTTAAAATCCGCTTCACCTTCTTGTTACAAAAATACAAAGTCGTTGTGTGTTATACAGGATATTTAAAAAGTTATAATCAAATTTCAATGAAAGTTCAACGCCCTGTATAATTATTGAAAATTGAATAAAATATAATTGAAAAGGGGTACAGTATTTTTAATTGTATCACCCTGTATATTTTATATCATCATCATAAATCAAACGGACTGTCACAAAAGTTGATCACCCTGTAATTCAAAAATAGCACTCCTAGTATAATCGTTCTCGATTCTAAGATAATAGTATTAAAAGGGTAGGGAATAATACAAAAAAACATTCAATATCTTCTTTTAATTGAATGTTTTATTATTCATTACCAGGAACATATGTGAATAAACTATTTTCCTCATTGATTTGCAAAGAAATACATCATGAATACATTACCAATAATTTTGCACAAATCAGTACACACGATGCTCCTTTATCTTTGTGAATAGCATACGTTTCTTTTATACAATTTATACAACAATGTATATTCCAATTACCGACGGTTCTTGTTTGTACTAATCCATGTTGGACCTTGATGATATTTTTTAATTTCACCACTTGTAGCAGCGGCTAAAATAAATTTAAAAATTAAGATTTCCATATAGGTTAATGGTTAATAAATATATTTATAATTATAAGTTAATAACATAATAGATGTATTAATAATAATTATTAACATAATAGTAGCAATAAAAAAAAGCTGGAAACAAATCGATGAGTGAATTATTAGAGTCTATATAATATATATATATATATATATATATATATATATATATATATATATATATATATATGTATATATATATACTATAAATTAGTTTTTCTTGGGTTTAGGTTCAATAAATTATATTACATGTGGAACTAGATTTTATTTTCCATAGAAATCAACGTTTCGACAGGAAACCCTTGCCTTTGTCAAGATTCTAAAATGTACAAGATTAAGAACAGTTATTGTAAAATATGTATATGTATATATACCTCAGTGATGTAACGAATATTCGCATTCGCATTCGCGAATATTCGCATATTTTTGCATATTCGCATTCGCAAAATTTATGCGAATGTTTTGCGAATATGAATATAAGAAAAAAAAATAATTTGAAGATTAGGTTAATAAAATAAAAATCCATTCACTTCTCAGTTTTTTTATTAAGAAAACTCACTTTATTTTACAAGATATATTAATTTTGTGTTTGTATTAAACAAAAATACTGCCCTCTCTTATTAAAAAATAACAATTGTCTGTTTTTACTTAGTTTTCAAGTTTGTTTTTAACAATAAGTAAAAACAGAGAACTGTTATTTTTTAATAATTAAAATTTAATAGAGGAATATTAAACTTTAGAAATAAAAGCTTTGACGCCTTTTCTCCTTCAAGTCTGTTTCGATGTGGCGTATAAAGAAGTCCAGCGCCACTAAACAAGCGCTCGCTCGGGACACTCGTTGGTGGTGTAACTAAATATTGCCGAACTACAGGAAAAAGAAGATCGTACCTTTCCTTATTCACTTTCCACCATGTTAGAGGGTCGACGTCACCTGCCACGCGTTTTTCCGATGAGTATTCTGTGACAGTTTTACGGATTAAAAGATGGACAGAGTTTTGAAAACTAGGAAGAGCCATGTCATCTTCTTCACTATCACTCGTATCCATCAGTAAACTCATCGTTTCTTTTAAGGACAGACTGTTGTGTGTTTCGTAATCTTCACATTCATTATTTAATCTAACACGCTTTGCATTCGGGTAAAGTGAATTGGAAGATATGTCGGTTTCATTGTCTCTGAGCAAATCCAAAATATGCTCTATGACAAGCTCTTTAGTCGACGTATTTTTAAAAAATTTTGCTTTGTATCTTGGGTCAATAAAGGTCGCCGTGGCAAACAATATTTCATTCTCTAAACCCGAAAACTTGTGAATAAGCTCATCTTTTATGACGGTAATCGTATCACCAATGTGTTCATCGGATGAATCAAGATCATGAACAACTTTTTCTAGAGTAGCAATTAAGGGAATTACAGAAGAAATAGAAACATCGACAGCACTTAACTCTCTGGTCACTTCTTCAAATGGTCTTAGTAAACCGATAAGTTTTTCAACAATCATCCACTCTTCAGAAGTCAGCTAAGGAATTTTATTATTTGCCGAAGCGTACAGACATAATGACTCTTTGACTTGAAAAATACGCTCGAACATATAAAAAGTGCTGTTTTTGATATTAGCACCTGCATCGCGAACTACACATTTCACTTTTTCTTTGGGTATTTCCCAAAACGACAAGATATCTTTAAGTTTATGAGCAATATTTTCTCCGGTGTGGTGGTCTTCATTAAACACTTCTGCTTTTAACACTATCATTTTATTATAAATAGGCTTAGGTAATAAAATCAAAAATTGTAATTACCACAAATAGTCTGGCTAATTGGCTATGCCAAAGCCATTATACAATAAAAAAAAAAAAAAAACACTATCATTTTCCTTTCAAATTCTTTTGTTATCCCATGACAAGTTAAACTCAGCAATGAAACTCCAGAACAATTATCAGACCAGATAAAAATATATTAAGCTCCAGGCAAGCCTTTATGGAAGGTTGGTCTACTGGTATCTCCCCACCTTCTGGTAAAGGCAGTAGATTAATAATTTCTCACATTGGCAGTGAAAAAGGATTTGTTAAGCATGGTTTGTTGGAATTTCAGTCCAAAAGCACAAAAGACTATCACGACGAGATCACAGCTGATGTTTTCGAAGAGTATTTTGAGCAGATGATTGAACACATACCACCAAATTCAATTATAGTATTAGATAATGCACCTTATTATTCACGACTAGTAGAAAGACTTCCAACGGCTGCGTGGAAGAAACAGGATATTCTTGACTGGCTGCGGAATAAGTATCTGCCTTACTTAGATGCCTTAATAGACAAGATGTGGAAAGAGCTTTAAATGTTGTAACAAACTTTATCCAAAGACAAAACGCAAATGAAGAAACATACAACTGTTTCACATCTTTAGAAAATATGATAGATAGAATGATACTGGAAAATTTAAAGCAGTCAAAAATGACAGACTTTTGCAGAAGCAATAGTTTATGTTATCCTTGAAAATACGCTTTATACATTACGTAGTTGGAAAAAATGTAAGCACAGATTTTTTGTTAACGTATATCATTGACAATAGTAAAAAACTCTTTTTTGTTTTAAGGTATTTCATCATCATCATCAGTAGCTCGACAACCCTTTTTGGGTCCTGGCTTGTTCTAGGATTTTCAGCCATTCTGTTCTGTTCCTTGCTTTGTTTTTTGAGTTGGTAATCTTAAGTGTTTTCAGATCTTGTTCCACTTGTTCCATGTATCTAAGTTTGGATCTTCCCTCTGACCTTCTTCCTACTGGTGTTTGCCTCATAATATGTTTTGGTGTTTCAGTCTCCAACATTCGTTCAACATGGCCCATCCAGCGCAGACGTCCGATCTTTATGGATGTTATGATCCGGGTTCATTGTATGCTGTGTATAGTTCAAAGTTATATCTTCTGCGCCATATGTCATTTTCCTTTACCCCCTTATATATGTGTCTAAGGATTTTTCGTTCAAATGTGCCTAATAGGTTTTCATCACTTTTCGACAGTGTCCATGTCTCTGATCCATATACAAGGACCGGTTTTATCAGGGTCTTGTATATTTTGCATTTGGTTTTTCTTGTCATGTTGTTAGATCTTAGATGTTTAATTAGTCCATTATATGTTTTATTAGCGATATGTATTCTTCTCTTAACTTCTTCACTGACATTGTTATCTGCGGTAACTAGTGAACCTAAATAGGTATGTAAAATTTTTCACGCTTTCGATGTTATAGTCTCCTATTGTCAGATTCTGTAGGTTTCTTTGGCCTGTCGATTTACTGGCCTTCATGTATTTGGTTTTTATTTCATTAATGTTTAGGCCACTGTTTTGTGCCGCTGTTTCTATCTCATTAAATGCTTCTATCATCTCTTTTTCGCTTCTAGCTATTATATCAACATCATCTGATAAGGTATTTCATTGACAATAAAAGTAAACGCCTTTTTTTCAAAAACGCCATTCAAACAATATTTAGCATCTTATATTGCTCTGAATGGCTTTACTATGGGAAGTTAATGTTTTAGAAAACTACATATACCATTTTTCAAAGTAAAACACTTGCACGTCACGATTTATACAAAGTGACATCACTTGTATTTAAAATTTCCAGAACGTCAACCTTAAGGTGGGTACACATATGCTCCGAATGCCGTCTCGAACCCCGTCGCGTTCTCAAGTGTGGACGGAGTCATGCAACCGCGTACCGTACCTCGACGCGTCAACAACGTACATCGAAGCGATCCATCGGTTGTCGGTAAAATGCCTTCGCATCAAAAGAAATTTGAGCGCGACAATGTACACCGCGAATTCATGTTTGGACTAGCTTGCGAATCTTTTATCGACTCTCCAGTCATTCAAAATAGTCAGTCTGTTATTTTGAAGGTTGAAGGTGTTTTTAAAGTTGAGTGCATCAAGATGGAATGGACGGAAGAGAATAGTTTACTCTTAATTGAAAATTATCGTGAAACGAGATATTATGGGATACAAATAATCCCAGATACTACAATAAAATAAAAAAAACGATGCATGGGAAGAGATTGCTTCTAAAATGCAAATTACAGTGGATGAGTGTAAAAAAAAAAGACCAATCTTCTATCTGGATTACGGAGAGAAAATCTTGCATCTTGAACATGCAAATTCAACTCAATTACTGCTGGAACGCTAAAATGTTTGGTACAAAGTACGGAGCGGTGTTCGGTTCGTTACTTATTTCAATGCCCCCTGTAACAACGTCGCGAACTTCTGTTGATCGCGTCGCTGTACGCGACGGGATTCGAGACGGTATTCGGAGCATATGTGTACCCACCTTTAGAGTTCAAATGTTTCTAACACAGCTAATAATACGAAACCCATACGGAACTGCTCGATCTTTCATAGGCGCCAACACGGTGTAATAATCAGAAAAATGTAATCATCATTATATTGAAAATATTAGAATTATATTGATTAAATAACCAAAACCATTTGTTATTATTAATAATATAAATTTTATGAAATAACTCTTCAAGTCTAATATTGCACAAAATAATAATTTTAATTAAATAGATTAGATAATTGTACGCTGCTGATACCGGAATACTTCAAATTTTATTGACAGTTCTGCGTGTGGCAAAAGTGTATAAAGGGTTGCCGCTTTTTTAGAGTAAGAATTTTGTTTATGTTTTGATTTCTTACACAATTTGGTCATAATATAATTTATATTAATAAATTGTATTTATAAATACATATTAAATTTAGACTAATAGCTTTAAAAACTAATTATTGTTGTGTATTGTGATTGTGCTATGTCAAAACAAATAAATAGTCTGTAGAAAGCTGATATGCTTTTATATAAGATAGATAATTTTGAACAAGAAATAATGGCGGGACGTCTTTACTATTACAGCCCTAAAAGAGGTAAGTTTAAAATTTAGAATATATAATTTTGTATTAAAATGTTTTCTTATGTATTTTAGTGTGTTGCAGTAGTCTTAAAACTAAGTGTATTTACTGTTAATATAATAATTTGACAAATAGTTGACATTTAAAAAATTCCTCAGTTACTAACTATTCTGATGTTTTAGCAACGCTGTGGGGTTCTGACATCGTAAATCTTGAATGACGTGCAAGCATTTTTATGTGAAAAATGCTATATTCATATATATGCACAGTATTATTGTTGTCTGATATAACGAGATCGGCTTATTTCGAGGTAATTAGTCTGCCATTTCAGTTCTCGTTACAGAGGAAGTCTACTGTTATCTACTATTATTTTAGTAGGTATATATTTTAAAAGTCACTTGTGCTAGGTATATCACTCAAGTTTCTCCCAATTGGTTATGGTCTCTTTCTTATTAGGTAATTGGTAAAATAAGATTATTTTCCAAATCTTTTGGTATTTTATTTTGCTTCAATGCTTCATTATGTATGATCCAGAAACTCTATGGATTTCTCGTCCATCTATTCGATAATTTCTGGTTCCATTCCATCCCCTCCAGCTTTCTCGTTTTAAATTCTTTTTGTTGCTTCGCTGACTTTTTTCTCTGTTCTCCAGGTCCTGCTCTCTTCTTTCCTTGAGCTTGATATACCATTTGAATTCAGGCTTCAGTTCTTCTAATTTAAATTTACAAGTGTATATATACTCTTTTCAGACTTTTACTTTTTCGTGTGGTTTATGTTGTATCTTGTTATTTCCATCTTTTATGCCGTACATTTCTGTTCTCTTTAGTCCTCTTAATGCTTTGATCTTATTCCAACAGGATCTACTGTCATATTTATTACCTTTATTTAAGCTGTTCCCAAATTCTTCCCAAGATTTTTGTTTCGCATCTTTTACTGCTTTTTGGGATTATTTTTATTGTTCTTATAATTCTTTGTCCATTGGATCCATTGTTTGCACGAATATTTTCCATGTTTTTTTTTCATCAATGATAGCCGCTTTTACTTGGTTTGTCCACGATCTAGTTTGCTTTTCGTTTTTCATTATTTTCTTAATTTCACATAATTCTTTTGCTGTTTCGTATATTACTTCTTTGAATTTTTTCACTTTTTCATCTAGTGAGCACAATTTTTCGTATTTCTATAGTGACTTTATTATTTTTTTTTGGTAATGTCTTTTGTTTTGTTTATATTTAGTTTCCTTATGTTCGATAATTCGATATCTGGTGTTTCTATTATTCTCGCTTTTACTAGTCTATGTTGTGACTTCAGTTCTGCTGCATTTATTGATTTTACTTCATTTATTGTTGTTTGTAGCTCTTGTGAATATGTTATGTAATCTATGATGCTTTCTTGCTCCTATTTCCTTGGCTAATAACTTCGTTATTAATAAATATATTTTATTTATTTTATGAAAAAAAGTATCGTTGTAATCCTCGAATACTTTAATAAACATTTAAAATTTTTCTCCCAAAGTACTTGCATTTAAAGAATGGTTGAAATCGATTAAATTTCTATAGTAATGTTTGTAATTTAATGAGTCACCCTCATATACACACAACCAAACTTATATGGAATCACCATGTATTTCAAACCAATATTTATTTCTTCTGAAAAAATTTGTTATTGATGCAAAGAATAAAGGTTTATTTTGAAAATTAACAAACCGATAAAACAATCAGATAACACAGTTCGGTACGTTATAGATTATTTGCTTTAGTTGTACAATGAACGAAAATAAATAAACTTACTTTTCCGTTCAAAAACGAAAATATGCCTTATGTGGGGTTAACGCAGGCGCAAAGGGGAAAGATTATAGATTATCTTGTGGAATAAGGAATGTCTCAGAGGGACATAACGGCAGTGGTTGGCGTGACACAGGGCGTTGTGTCAAAAACTTATGCTAGGTATCAGGAATTAGTAACGCTTAAGAATAGACTAAGACAAAGTGACCAAAAAGTAACAATGGCTCGCCACGATCGTTTCATTGACCAATTAGCTAGAAGAGGCCCAATAATTTTTCACCCACAGCTCCAAATGCAACTTTTGGAAGCTACAGGTATGTTCCAGTTAAAATAATAAGAAGAAGACTTCGTACCCAAGGACTATAAAGCAGTAGACAGTTACGGGTTCCTTAGTTATCCAGACAGCTCAATATTGATTGATTAAATTGGTGTCTTTAACACCAAAACCTGAACATTATAAATTGGCAAAATGTGCTATTTTCAGTCGAAACTAGGATTTATGAAAAATCAGATGATCGACGAATTCTTGTAATTAGAGAGCGAAGAAGACAAGCAAAAATGGAAATTACCAGATCTGTTCACAAATATAAAGGAGAAAGTTTCGTGTTCTGAGGACGCATTATAATCAGTAAAAAAACTTCTTTAATTTTCATCCAACCAACTTTAATAGCTCGTAGGTATTTTGATTTGGTTCTAGAAATTGTAGTTAGGCTCTGGAGAGGTTCAATGGGAGAAAATTTATTTTTCATGCATGATAATGAAAAGAACAGAAACAGAACATATCACTGTTCTGGAATGACCTGCTTGCTCACCCGACCTTAACCCTATAGAGCAATTGTGGGATATGCTTACAAGAAGAATTAGAGCTCACCGGGAGAATCCACCAAACACTGCACAGCTAGAACAAGCTGCTCTTGAAGAATGGAACAACCTGCCAAAACAAAATATTAACAATTTGTTTAAGAGCACGCCCACGCAAATTGAAGCTTGCATAAGGGTTAGGTGTGGTTACACTGACTACTAAAAAAACACAAATAAATAAAAACAATTTAAACATTAATCGTTTCATATTGAACGTATGTTATTAACCTTAAACCAAGTGGTTTAAGTTTTTTATTTCAAGAGTTTACCGTTTTCTTTAATTTTTATGTATTGGTGATTAATTTGCTTTAAAATAAATATTCTTTGACTTTGTATGTTAGTTTTTTTAACTTCGCTTAAAATAATAAGAAATACCCGATAATTCCATATAACTTTGGTTGTGTGTATATATATTACTCTCCATAACGCAACTTCCATAGAACTAAAATGAGTAAGTATTTATTTGTGAAGTACTTATTTTATAAAACTGTATCATAATTATATTTTTAATGTTTCTAATTTTAAATAAAGTAGTTCATTTTACCATTAGTCAATATTATCACTCTAATCAATTATAAATAACAAATATTTTTATTAAACATGATTGCTTCATTTCAATATTTACACCTAAAGTTTTTCCACATTCAAGGTTAAATGTTTATTAGGATAGAAAACTGTCGTTTGGTAAATATTATTGTGACTATATATTTGATATTATAAACATAAAATTTTGATATTCGAATGACAAAATTTAAATTAATAGCTCAATAAGAATTGTTCCTACAGAAACGACTCAATATGTTAAAAATACTGTGTAATTAATAAAAAATCTGAAAGATCAACACATACGTACTCAATAATTGAAAAAAAAAAAACTAGTTAAACTAATAGTCCAGTCGGGATGTCATTCAACCTTGCATGACGAGCTACCCCAAATTTTATTGTTCTAACCTTTAGGGGAGCCGATAGTGTAAATTTAAAGAGAACCGTTTTTGCTCAATATCTCCGCCATTTTCAACTGGTAACAACTGAAATTGTTGCAAACGCAATTTCCTAAAAGTTTTTTTTTTGCAAATTTTTTCGCGCGGTCGATATTTTCCGAGTTAAAGGGAAAAATAGTGGATGTGGGGGAGGAAGCATAAATATTAAATTATCTCGTGCCACTACCCTACTATTGCCACTACAATGCAATTGAGTTGGTTTGGGGCATTGTAAAAAATTACTATGATAAGCATGCATCCAAAACAGTGATGCTAGCGTTCTTAGTTTATGGAATGAATCGCTAGAACAGATAAAGGCAGAACAATGGCAAAATTGTATTAGACACACGGAAGATCTAATCGTTCAGTCCTTTCAAATTGAGGAAGTTGTGGATAGTTCGCATAAATAATTCAATGACTCTGAAACTGAAGTATCCGATATTGAATAAAAGTATTTTTATTGGGTGACGTTATACTATTGGCTAAATAATCGGTATTATTATGCAAATTCCACCAATGTGCAAATGCAAAAATCAGCAGAAATTTAATTAAATACAATTAATTAAATTATGTGTAAGCTTATTTAGTAATCTTAATTAGTAATTAGTATATTGTATAGTATATCAAAATGGGGGGGGGGGGGGTAGTGATGCGCAATACAAGGTGTTACTTCCTGACAGTAGCGCACCCAGAATTTGTCTTAGGGGGGGGGTTTGAAATTTTTTTATGCTACCTCCATTTTGAGTCCCAAAAATTTGGGTTTTAGTTTAATTTAACGTACTAAAGATAGCAGTGCCAAAGATTCAGGTATCTATTATCCTGCCTACCAACTAAAACCACCCTCTCTTACTTGTGCGCAGTTGACTGTCGCACGTACCGTACTCCGAAAGTGGGGTGGCCACTGTAAGGCTGACGACATTTTTGGAACACTCGCTTCTCTTATCTAGATCTTATCTATTGTTCTGAAGCTATTTTCTTATGGCATTTTAAAGTAATTACTATTTTAATGGAAATAAGCCACAATTGAAGATTAAAATAAAGTTATTGACATTTGACATTATTCCAACTTGTAAATACAATAAATTTTGAAGACGGCTATTACCGTATTCCCGTTCTCCTCCGGGAATCCTCCCGGTCCAAGGCATGCTTCTCCTCCAAACCTCTCGATTTCATCGCTCTTCTAATTCCTTCATTTCATGAGCGTCGAGGTCTACCTCTTTTTTTTCTTCCAAAGGGCTTCCATTTGTGAAGTATTTGGGGCCAACGTTCGTCAGGCATTCTTAATAGATGTCCAAACCATTTTGAACCTCTTATTTCTATTCTGTCAATGACTGTTTCTGTAGCATTCATCTTATTTCTTATAGATTCATTGGTCTTCCTTTTTTGGCTTGATGTTCTAGCACTTCTTCTCAAATAATCCATTTCAACTGCCAACAATCTTCTCTTCAGGTCTGCATTAATTGTCCATACTTCAGAGCCATAACAAAGAACTGATTCAACCATGGTTTTCCCTATTCTTTTTTTGTTCCTTTTGGAAATGTGGTGATCCCACGATAAGGAGTTCAGACCTCCTACAATTTTACGTCCCTTATTAATTCGTGTTTAATTTCGGTTTCTGCTAAGCCGTTTTTAGCAATGAGTGGACCTAAATATTTAAATTTTTCCACTTGTTTGATTTTCATATCCTCGTCTATCAACACTTCAAACCTTGCATCTAAATTGATAATTAAATAAATATTCTGTTTTCTTCATGCTGATTTGTAACCCCCATTTTAAATATTATCTCTATAGACGCTTTATCATAAATTCTAGATCATAAGAATCTTGAGCTAGGATGACTTGGTCATCCGCAAAGTTCAGGGAGAACAGTACGTCATTTCCTATGGGGATTCCCATTCCCTGTCAGTGGTTTTTCCAATTCTGGAGGGCTGCCTCAATAAATAAATTAAACAGTAAGGGTGACATACTGCATCCTTGTTTTAGTCCTTTAGTTACTTTTATTGGCTCTGATAGTCTATATCCGATTTTTAGGTAAGTAGTGTTATCCCTGTATACTTCTGTAATTATTCCTAAAAGGTATGGACTAATGTCGAGTTGTTGTTAAGCTTGTCACAATTTAAGTCTTGAAACTGTATTATACGCCTTTTCTAGGTCGATGAAGGATAGATGTACTTCGGTACCAACCGCTATTCTTATTTCTGTTAATTGTTGGAGTATAAACAAGTTATCGGTGCAAGATCAAAGATCAAAAATTTAAACGTCAATAAACTTATGTTAACCTTCAATTGCGACTTATTCCCATTAAAATAATAATTAGATCTTATCTCTGTCGTTAGCCCGGTTGGTGTCTCCCTTCTTCTTCTTCTTTCTTTTTAATCACTTCTTCAGGTTCCTTCTCCTATCGGAGGTTGGAAATCATTATCGCTATTTTAATTTTAATGACTGCTCGGATGTAATTGTGAACACTATTCCATCCCTCCGTATTTTCCGTCATCTTCACGATCATCTCTCTTACAGTCACAGGGTTCATACCTATTTCTTTATACATTCTGTTTCTCTCCACTGTACATCTATTACACTCCAGCATTGTGTGACTAACAATATCGGAATATTCGCAGTATAGGCATTTATCTGTATATGTCTTTCTGAACCTATGAAGATACGCCCTAAACAGACAATCTACCCAGTCCCTTAGGCTCGGGATCAGCATCTTTGGCCACTCAACAACATCTTTCTTGTTGTTCCATTCTTCTTGCCATCTTTCCAATGATCTTTCCCTTTCTTCTTTTTTTTATAGCTGTTGTCAAATGCTTTCTTCTCACATAGAGATGTCTCTTTTCTACTGTTAACACATGCAGGGGAACACAACCCGTGATAGTCCACAAGGCCGCCGCAGATCAGTCCTGTAGGCGCATCCTACTCGCAACAGACTCGTTCTGTCTACTTTTTCATCAGGCTAATATTAGGTATCTATATCTAAATATAATGAAACATATTATTAATTATTGTCTATTTATACAATAATTATTGTGTTCTACATATTTAAAGTGGTAATTTAATTATTCAATCAGCGTTTTGGATTTTTTTGTATTGTGTGTGAAAGACAAGTTACATTTTCCTACTATTCTTTGTATATTGTTTACTTTATATGCCCTGGGGGGGTTTTAACCCCCAAAACCCCCCCTGGGTGCGCCACAGTTTCCTGATAAGACCTCTAGCCACTCCTACTCAATTCCTATCCTCACCTCCAAGAAGTGTGGCCTAATCATACGGGTGAACCCCGGCAAACTTGAGCAACCTTACCGGAGATTGCGTAATCAAGTCCAGTGGAAGGTAGGGTCAAGGCCGACGAGGAAGGGACAATAAATGGCCTCTTAAAAGAGTAGAACTTACATAAAATGTCCAATAATCCATAGGGCCGTAAAGTTAAAAATATATAAAACCAGGCCAGGTCTTGACGTGGTCTGTAGTGTCATAAGATGTAGATGTAGGTTCCGCATGTACATACCTAATAAACCTCGGAAATATGCACTGAAAAATATAGCCCTAATAGACGCAAGTACCCACTATTTCTATAATGGCTACATTTACTGTGGTAAGGATAGTAATGGTTTTTCATGAAATGAAATACTCAAGAAATAGTGACTTTATTTTTTATATTTCTTTTGTAAGAAATTATGTTCTGCTGTCAGAAAACCTTAAAAAATAAGTTATGTTACATTTTTTTAGCATTTGTCATTATTAATGTAAAATAAATAGAAAATGGGCTAACACGGTTTTATTCCAGTTTAAATGATTACAAATTATAACTAGATAATGAATTATGTCTTTATTAATTTCACAAAAAACTCAAAAAAATGGGGTCTGATAGACCCCAGGACGCAGTTAACGGCAGAATAAACCACGACGCCAGTTGGGGGTTGAGTTATTAATTATTTATTAATTAAACCACAATTGATTGTAATGAAAATTACATTTTACATTTTGTTTTTGCTGTTTCAATTTCCAATCCAGAAATCATTTTCAAAAAGAACTATAAATTAAAAAAATATTTATTATTAGCTTTGTAACAGCCGATTTGACAGTAGACTTACTTGGCCTCGATTTTGTAGCCATATTATTGAATTGAAATTCTGAGGGCTACTTATACACTCAGATTGATATCAAATTCTGTTTTTTGTGTGCTTATGTAGTTAATTGTAGATGATGTGTCTATGAACTTCTATTAACCCAGTAATATTGGTACCTATATTTTTATTGTTGACTTCTTCTTTTAGTATTGGTAACTAGAGCCTATTACATTGTGTTGATTTTTCTTGATTAACTAAGATGAGAACTGCTTTATTGATGTTTGCATATCTGGGATCTGACAAAGTCTCTGTTTTTTATATATGATTCATGCTAATTTAGCATAACACTTAGGGCCGATTGTTCAATTGGATATTATCTTCAGATTAAAAATAATCTTCAATTAAACTTAATATTGCGTTGTTCAATGCAAGTTTAACATTTAACCATCTTTTAACAGATATATCTTAATCATCCAAAACGAAGGATTAACAGTGTTAACTAGAGGTTTGTAACCAAATTTCTGGTTTTAAATTCAATATTGTCCAGATTAAAACAACCATAGTTATTGCACTATATATTGTGTTGTTATTGCTACAAATTTGCAATCATAGATAAGATTTGCAGTAATAATATATTATAATTTCGGGTCTATAGCAATAATTATGGCTATTGCTAATAATGGTGTCTTTGATTTTGATGATGAATATATCACAAAGGACGAAAATTTCTTTGCTGTTGTTAATTTAACTTCTCTACGAAAAAATCCTGTTTTTTAAGTTAGAGTTCGTAGTTTACTACTAACTCTACTAGTAAAGTTAGTAGTTAGTTAGTAAAGTTAGAAGTTTTCCTTCTTTTATTAATTGCCTCCATTTTTTAAATTTAAAACACAAAAATAATCGCCAATACAAATCAATACAACAAGTGCAAATAAAGCCTAGAAGAAAATGTAAACACTATGTCTATGATATATGTACCTATGTCAATGGATTTGAACGAGAAATTCCTAAAACAAATAAACTCTTCTAGAAAATTCATAAAAACCAACATTTATCATCATCATCATTGGCTCCACAACCCATGGTGGGTCTTGGCCTGCTCAAGGATAAGTCTCTCCATTCTCTCCTATTCTTCGCCTTGGCTTTCCAGTTTCGTACTGCAAACATTCTCAAGTCAACCAACATTTATACCACATCAAATTTGTTCCAAGCCAATTATTAATAACAGGCAACATTGTCACCAGTTCAGTGCTTGGGTTTAATAAAACTGAATGTTAACCTGCATTGAACAACTTCTTAAGAAATAATCTTTGAGTTAAATTTAATTATGATTTACTTAATCCATGAGTTAACTATTGATTCAACAACTGGCCCTTAGTAGTCTTGAGAGTTCTCCCACATAAAAATTATTGCATTCACAAGTTATTTATAGATACAGTTCTTTGATCTTGTGTGTTGTTTGGTTTGGTTTTGGACAGAATAGATCTAAGTGTATTGGTTGTTTTAAATGTTGTTGGGTACATATTTCCTATCTTTTTTAATTTTTCTAATAGTCCTTTACATATGGTATTGTTATCATCTTTGAGTCCCTTCTTGTGGCTGTTTTTGATTTTTTGTGGTGTTTTGCTGTTTACTTTCTTCAATCTTGTGAAATTCCTTGTTTATAAATGAAAATAGGTAACCGTTCTTTGTTAAAACCGTTGTTGGCAGGTTTTTCTTCCTGGAGCATTTTTGTTGTAACATGTGTTTTGGGCTCTATCATATTATTTGATAACTTATCCTGTGTCCTCCTTTGTGATTAACACATCCAAAAAGTAAGCTGTTGTCTTATTTTTCCATGGTGAATTTAATTGACTCTTCTTTACAAGTGATGTTCATCAAACATTTATTCAGTGCTTCTAGTCTATGAAGCCAAATTGAGACTACACCATCTACATACATCTCCACTATACTGTGGTGTTTTTGTCACATTTGTACACAGTGTTTTACTCATGACCAAATGAATTTAAGTATTTGTCATTATTTTGGTTGAAAAAATGGGTTCAAATGTTTGGGGGACATACCTTATATTTTATTTTTGTGGGAATAATTTCTAGATATTTTCCATTAAGTAGTGAAAAAAAAAATATTGGGAAATGAAGAATTAAAAAATTTAGATGACTAAAATGATGGAACTAGAAATAAATCAAAAACATTTCAGCCAAAATATATTGCTTGTTCAGATTGATGTAATAAGTTAATTACATTATTAAAAAAAAAGACATTTTGAGATGATTTAATAAAAACATTCCCACAAACTGAACCAGAACTTATACCACCCACCTACACTATACCCTCAAAGTAATCAACTGTTTAAAAAGATACTACTCTAAAAACCATTCCAGAGAATAATTGATAAATAATAAAATTATCAATATAGGAGAATAACCAAATTGATTATGAATACAATTTCTAGAAACTATAAAATTTTTGACAATATTTTGGTAGTTTACTTGAATACTATTTTGTTGTTGAAAGTCTTAAGACAAAAATCCAAATAATAAATTCTATTACCTTGGTATATATAAAATTATTTAATAAAAGTATAACAATGATAACCATTTTTCAAATATTATTTAAAAAATTAACATCATGTCACAAGTATAATTAGGTACATTATTAAAATTGCCAAAAAAACTAGTTACCTAGGTCTCACATGAAAATTACTTACTTGTGCACAACAAAAAAAAAAATAGAGCAAAATAAGATGTTTCCAAAAATATCACAGTAGAAACTTGTTGAACATAAAAAAAACTTATACCTAAATATTGAAGAAATAATATTAGAGTTAGAATAGAGTTCTAATACTTTGTAAATATAATTGTAAAATCAAAAATTGAAAAAGTTTAGTGTTTTTTTTGTCATATTTTCAATGCCTAGCCATACACCTATTAAACAAAGATATATCTAAGTAATTTTGATAATATTAATTGAGTTTTTAAATTTTTTCTTTAAACAAAAATAAATTTTCAAAAAGATATTATATTAGCTATGCAATATCAAACTATCTCATATATGATAAAAATATTTTCACTATTTTGAGTAGGTACAAATCTATAATTATCAAGCAACAAGCAATGGGTTAATTAATAGATATACTTAATTGTTAAGACTCAATGAGGGGATAAAGCAATCAAAAAATGTTTGGTACAAATATAAAAGAAATTACTATATTGTTAAATTTGATCTAAAATATTGTTAAGCTAGCTAATTTAAAAGCAGTGTTTGTAATCCTATTAATGTGCTATATTTAGACAAATATTAATATTCACTTAACCTAAAATAGTCATGCTTATCATCATAAACATTTGTAAAAGAAATAAATATTGTCATACTTGTTCAAAAAATCCATCCTGTTTCTCTTCTTCAGCTAAATTCAGAGATTCTGTGGTAACCTTTTGAAAGTCATTTGAACCAGTCTCAGTCTCAATAAGGATATTAAGGCAAAAGCAGCTGAACATGTTGAAACACTAAATGCAATAATACTTAAACAACACAACAAATTATAATGACAATGCCGGGGACGTTTGGAATTTCGGAAAATAGTGGTTCAAAATAGATTACAGCTGATGGAGTACACAGTAGTGACAGTAAATGGGGATGCTCAGTTGAATAATTTTAATGAATATATGAATGTAATACAAATGTAAATCACTTTTAACACTTCATATCATCACAAAACAAGTTTTTCATATAGAATAATATATATTTTTTATAAAATATATTAAAAAACTCTAATTTTTGAACAAAGAAACAATGAATTTGGTGTCTAACTCGTTCAGATTCGGAAAATCACGATAGCCGAAATTAAATTTCAACAATCGCCAAGCGCAATTTTGTCTGAGATTTCGATTGTTTGACCGGAAATTTTAAGGCTTTACTCGAGAAATTATTTATCTAAAACACATTATGACTTAAATGTACCAGTATTAAACAATACGATAAAATTATATAAAAAACTAATAACCAAAAATTTACAATTATAATAAAATATTTACCTCCTGTAACTGTATACCCTCAACGTAAAAGACAAGAACAAGAAAGACCCAACGTCAATGTAATGACAACGACAACTGACAGTTTCCTTTTCTTTGGTTTATGGCCAGTGTGGCTACTTAGAAGATAAATAATATATTTTATATAAAGTGAAACACAAATTTCACGATGCAAGTGCCTCCAGTATTTATCGATATGTCTCTAGAAGACCAGGTAATTTTAAGTTAAAACTATTAATAGCAGAGAAAAAATATCACATACGGTTTTTGAGGTTATATTTTGTTACAGGCCCAAGAACTTAGGGTGTATTTAAAAAGTCTTGGCGCTGAAATTTCTGAAGAAAAGTCTCCGAAGGGTATAGAAGACGATTTACATAAAATTATTGGAGTATGTGATTCGTGTTTTAAAGAGGGCCAGGAAAATGATGTGGAAATGGTGTTAAATGACATAGTTTCCATAATGGTTTTGGTAAGTTTTTTTTTAATTTACGTTCTTGTAAGAAATGTATGCTGTTTTAGATCCCATTGGAAAGATCAGAAAACATCATCCTGGCCTTTTGTGAAAAACTCACAAAAGCACAGGGCCAAAAGTTAGGTTTAGTATGTCTTAGAGCGTAAGTATCAATGTATGAATTTGAATTAAAGAATGTGTTATAATTTTATTTTATCTGTAGATTGTGGTTACTCTTCCAATCATTGGATGACCGTTCTCCAATGCGGTATCCTGTATATTACCACTTAATACAAATTGCGAAACAAACAGAATCTGTAAAATTAGTGTTTCAAGATATTAACCATCTAAAGCAACAGTTTGCTAATTGCCTTCCATCTAATGAACAGCTTCAAAAGCTTTATAGGCTTTTGCATGAAGTACTGGTTAAATCAAATCAAAGGTAGGTAATTAGTGTGAGAGTTTATTAGGAGAATATTTATTATAATTTCTTATTTTGCAAACAAAATCAAAGTTAAAAACAAACATGATGAAATTATAAATAAATGGAATTCTTATTATCATTCTTAATTTTAGTGAACAGGCTGCTTTAGTAATGATTGAACTTCTTGGTACATACACTGACAAAAATGCTTCACATGCTAGAGAAGATGCCATTCGTTGCATTGTATCAGCATTAGCTGATCCTAACACATTCCTTCTTGATCCATTATTATCACTAAAACCTGTCAGATTTTTGGAGGGTGATTTAATACATGACCTTTTAAACATTTTTGTTAGTGAAAATTTGTCCACCTATCTCAAGTTTTACAAGGAACATAAGGAATTTGTGAGTGCACAAGGTAAGATCCTACATCATAAAAAACATAGTTGAATATCTTTTAGTTTCTATTTGTCTTCTTCTCATATCCTTTTACCTTCTCAGACATTGGATTTTTAGTTTCTATTCATTAAATTAAAAAAAAGTGCAGTACAGTCAATACTCCTAGTTCAGTTATCCCCAAGAATTGTGGTGGACTGTAGATTGAGTATTTCTAAAAAGACATTGCTTACTACAGAGCTATTTTATTTTGATATTCTATTGCTTTTAAAAAATAGAAAAACAATTCTGATAGTAAACAAAATAATGTTAAAATGCCAAATTATCAAATGTCTTTTTTTTTGGAAAAAAATTAAATTCTCTTAAACTAAAATTACATTTTAAATAAAGGAATAACTGATAAAAACTAATACAAAAAAAATATATAAAAGATGAAAAAGTCTATCCTCCTGAGCAAGGCAGTAACACCATATGTCATAAAACTTGTCTGTATATTGGCAAGCATATTAGAGCTAGTATTTTAGAAAACATGTTCAATTTGTAATTGAAATCTTCCAAATTAATAACCTTATCATGGCCATAAATCTGATTTGATGTGTGACACATTCAGTAACCTTGCTGGCACAAAATAGTTCCTTATCTTCTATATATTAAACAATTTTGGAAAGTAATATCTAAATATTTCCTGGCCAAAGCTTTGTTATGTGAAGGGCACACATCTTGTTGGGACCAAATGTCATTAAATTTGTCACCAGCATTTTTACAAAGTTCTGGGAAATGTGTTGCTGTATTAGGTCTAAATAATTCATTCCAGTGTCATCTCAGCGGAGTTAGACTTCTAACATTGTTTACTTGCCCTGACCACTCTGCTTTAGGGGCTTTATGTATAGCAGATGAAGTGACCCAAGTCTTATCAAGTATAGGTAGGATGTTCTATGAATTTTACCAAGTCTTGATAAAGACTGGTAGAAATTCCTTACATGAATAATAAAATTAAAACAACAGCTTTTGAAGAAGAGACAAACAGCTACAGACTCTCAGATTAGTAGAATGGGGCAGAAGGGCAATAGGCCCCCTAGAGTGTACAATGCTCTAGGTAAGGCCGATGATGAAGATCGACTGTTGACTGTACCTTTACTTAAAATTGTACAAATAGTTATACATAAATTTCAAGCCAAGTAACCAATGGGAAATTAGGTGACGTGGGTGATATGCATCAGGTGTGCTCATTGGTTGATAGACTGAGGCACTTGATGACACCAGTTAGGTTTCTATCTGTGAAAAATTAACAAATCGTTTCACCAAACATTTTTCCTAGACCAATAATTATGCAAGATTAATTGTGATGATTTAGTAATCAAAATGTTGATTCATCCATAAAGACAACATTGTTAAGAAGATTGTCATTATAGTTAACATTTTCCATTACCTTTCACAGAACTGCATCAAATATTGTTCTGGGTAAATATCTAATTTTTTTGTGATTTTGTATGATCAATAATAATTTTTCTTCAAAACTCCTATAATTTTAGTCACACTTCTGTCTACTACCTCAGCACATTCATTGGAGGATGTTACAGGATTTTCATTAACACTCATATCATCACTTGTTTTTGTTTCAATATCACTGCCAGTTTCATTTAAAACAGGCTTCTGTTTGTGACTGAGAGAGGTAATGCATTGGATATTAAAATTATCATTTTTTACACCATTAACCATATAACAAGGAATTAATTTAAAAAATAGCTACTTGCTGAAATAATATGTTTACCTAAAAGAGACTTCTTAAAATATTAAAGTCACCCCCTTAAAATATAAAACTGTTATAATCCAAGGTCATCTTCAGTAACAGCAACTAAGATATATTCAGTATCTTGAAATATATCCTATTTAGACTAGTTTCCATTAAAAAGTAAATAAAAATGAGCCTGAAATTCTTTTCTTCTTGTGGAATTTTGATAACTAATTATATTTAAAGAGAATAAATCACAGTTTTAATTAAAAATTAGTTTAACTATTTTGCCGTCAACATCTGAAATCATTCTCAAAATACTAATTGAGGTACTAGTATAGATTATCCTTTTCTTTTCTTTCCTTTTCTATCTTTCCTTTTTTTATATAGCTGTTAGAGAAAATAAGGGATATTTTAGTGATTTATTGCCCCTTATTGTATGTGTACCGAAAAGATAGTCTGTATCTCATTTAGTAGATGAATGGATAAGAAGAAGTTTTCAAAAAAAGGTGGAATCTCGTTTTTGGCCAGCATGATTGAAGCACATGTGCATAAGACAGAACAACTGAGGAACCAACACCCAAGTTTTTGTATGTGATTGGTATTTGCATTGAGTTGCCTGATACAGTGTAAACCATATAATATAACCTAGACAGAGAGTACCTTTCCAGAGCTTATAACCCCAGTGAATGGGTTTGTTTCATAGGGTGCCTTCCAAAATATGGTATCATAGCTTTATCTATGTTATGTTTTTGTTCGAAAGAAGCATGATTTAAAAAATTTTATTCAATGCATCATATAATGGCCGTATTTTAGCAAAATTGTCTGTTTTGTCCAAACAAACTATTATTATCACACACATGAAGAATTTTCATTATAATATGGGAAAATCTATCTCTCGATAAAGCTCCAGCGACTCTTTTTCATTATGACTGTCATCACGATTTTCCCAATACATATATCTTTTTGTTAACACCACGTAGCCACTCAAAATAAGCACCAACAAAACACCTAATTTATTTCATTATCTGTAACATCACTAGTCAACTTTTTTTGTGCCGCGTATGTATTTGTATATATTGTTATTATATTGAATAGGTCGTCGTCAAAAAATAGCCTGAAGAGCATCAATGGCGTGCGATTTTATTTAGGTCCGATTTCTGGTCTCCAGTATAAACCTTTAGGATGCTGGTAGAGAACACCTAGAAGCCATTGTGCAGATAATAGTTTTTCAAGAATAATCGAAGGTTTTATTTTTTGTTTGCGTAGTGTGGCCAGAGTTACGTCGTCGTCATTTCTCAGCTGGCTTCCTGGTAAATGATCTATCGTTGTGACATCCTTGTCTCTTAAATCAGAATCTATCTGAAGTTCTGCAATTTTAACAGTCGCTTAAAAAATAACCCTTTTGTAGCGCTTATTACTACTGTCCGTTTAAAAGAACAAAAAAAAATTACTTTACACAAGAAAGTAACAAAAAACTCAAACCAACTATAATTACATGTAACCACTCTAATTCCACTATAATTACATGTAACTAAAGTAATGACTATCAAATCATGTAAACGCCCAAATTTGATCTGCAATTAAAAAAATCTTACCTCCAATTAGCAATATCCATGTTTAATTAAAAAAAGACAAAACAATGCTATGCTAGTATGTAAGCAAACTTTTAAAGCGAGCGACTGATGAAATAACTTAATGTTTGACAGTAAATCCCACAGGTGCTATCTATCAACGTTAAGTTAAGTTATCGATATAACGGAAATAGATTGATTGCCATTTAAAAGGACAGTAACATGGGTTAACCCTAATTGTTAACAAATTTGTTACTTGAAAAAAAAAATAGTTTAAATTTTCCTCCTTTAACATAGACAATAAATACATCATTTATGGATTAAATTGATGTAAATATGAAATTAAAATTTTATGTCAATATTGGGACCCAACTAATTGTAATACTGAAACTGAATACTTACTTTCTTTGAGACATATCCAAAACTATCAAGAGAAAAATGGCACTAATTATTTTTAGTGTGGTAATTTTTTGTTAATATAATTTCTGATTATAAAATTTTGTTTTTAGGATTAAATCATGAACAGAATATGCAAAAAATGAGACTGCTTTCCTTCATGCAGCTTGCTGAGAGTAATCCTGAAATATCTTTTGATGTTATTGAAAAGGAGTTACAGATGAAACCAGACGAAGTTGAAAGCTTTATTATTGAAGGTATTTAAAACATTTTTATATTTTTTAGCATTGAATGCATTCCTTTAGTGATTTAAATGTATAATTGACTTGAGCAATGAGTAAAAAATGTCTGTCATGTGTGTTAATATGAAATGGATATTTTATGCATCTGTTTTGTTTATCTAGTAAGTACTCTCACCTTCATTTCTCTCATATTTAATCACTGAAAATTGACACTGTTAAATTTTTCAATCTTGTATTATATGATTTCATCCAGTTGTCTATATAATATATATATATATATATATATATATATATATATATATATATATATATATATAATTTCAATAATGACTTAATCTCCATCTTGAAGATTCACATTTTTTTATCAGTCTCTTAAGAAAATTAAATTAAATACTTACCCCAATCAAGAAAATTAAGTTTTGTTTTTCACTTTTTTTTTACTGAAGAAATTATGATCAAATATAGTTATTATTAGATACTGAAATTGTAAAATGAAGTTTCCAGTAAATTTTTGTAAAATAAAATGAAAAAAAAATAAAATATATAGTATCGTTTTTAATTCTTTTCTATACTTTTTTAATTTTTTAGTATTAAAAACCAAGTTAGTTCGTGCAAGGATGGATCAATCTTCCCGAAAAGTTTTTGTATCCAGCACAATGCACAGAACGTTTGGAAGGGCACAATGGCAACAACTGCGGGACCTACTGCACTCTTGGAGGGGAAATCTAAGTTCTGTTCAAGAGGGTATGAAGACTATCGCCGCTGCTCAGCTAGAACTTATGAACCAACAACAGTAATGATAAGTTTTCATAACTTGTAATAAAATGTTGAGAAATTTATTTTGTTTTATTTGCATTTTTCTTACAGTTGAGATAGTTAAACCAGAGAACAACCGAACACACTGTGTGTTCGGTTATTCTATAGTTAAACAATATTCAAATAAAGCACATGATTACATCACTCTTTAATCTAAAAATTGATACATAACGAGTATGTGTAACTCATATACATTCATTTTTGTTTTCATCTTTCAGCCCCTCTATATTGTATCATTCATATTTAAATAATTTCTCTTCTGGTATTTATGTTTATGTTAGATTGTTGTTTCTCATACCTCTTCTGATATGTATGTTTATAGTGATTTCAAGTGCACAGGTGCCCTTGTGTATATTTTTTTGTTCAAAATATATACTGGCTGTGACTAAGTTGTTGTTTAGTTTATTAACATATTGCGATTATCATTCAATTGTTCATGAATACTTGCGGGTTAGAATTATTTTCCTTTACAACTTTTGTGTTTCAATCTCTGTAGATTATTTTTATATCTTTTTTGGAATGTATACTCAAATTTCATCATAGAAGTTTTCAAATGAGACTGGTTCAATAACAAACGGTCCCAGTAAAACTAACTTACTAACACTAATAAACTCTCAATTCATAAATACAACAAAGCCTGGTTAATTGGTCCTAACCAATCAATATAAAAATCTTAGAATGCACTTTCTAGGGCTAATTGCTTCATTCTCTTATTTACTATGAATATTGTACCTAAAATGTGCTCTTTGGGATCACAGCTGTTAAAATCGTATGGTTTCTTTAGTCTATTAAATTGCTACCACTGCACCTGATTTCTAGTATGGCGATTGTATCCATTTTTTGTTTATCTAATTCGGTTAGCAAGTTTTGGAGGGATCATTTTATACAATATTTAGATATAAGTTGCCATCCTCAAATCGTGCTCTTTTTTCCAATATTACTACGAAATTCACATACAGTGACTCCGATAGTAGACTTATAGTGGGTCTCGGCCTGCTCCAGGATCACCTTTCATTCCTTCCTATTCTTTGCCTTGGTTTACAATTTCGTACTCTGATAAATCTTCCTTCACATTTTCCTTAAATCGTGCTGTGGACTTGCTTTTCCTCACTCTATCCGTTTTTTTGGTTATAAATAAATGTGTTTCAGCAGCTTCATCTCGTTCATTTTTTATGAGGCCTAACCACCGCAGCCTGTTTACTTTATATATACCTAACAACATCATGTTCACAATAAAGGCACTAAGCTCAAAATTATAGAGCCATAATCCGTTTTCTTAAATGCCTTTATAAGTACTGAGCGCTTATGAAGTGTCAATAAAAGGTAAATCTCTTGGAGGTAGTGACTTTGTTTTTGATGAAAAAGCCGCTAATACAGTAGCCGAGAGGGTACTGTGAGAATATGGGGAAAGTATTACAGTGTAGTGAAGTGCCAGATAGAGGAGAGAAAGAAAACAAGTATAACGAGGACCATGTTGAGGCTTCGTCGAGTTCGTCTATGGTATAAGGTATATCTCGCTCAGCTTCGGCGTACCACTGCACTCCATACCAATGGCCGGGTGGAAACAACTCTCTTCTTCGGGTAACTTCAAGCTTCCTGTCCGTGGCATCTCATACAGAGGGTACAGCTTGAACTGGTTCATTACGTTTTTGTACCCCCGACCCCAAACATCCTCATCCAACTTACCACACAGTTCTCTACAGGGCCTCTTCTCGGCTCGGATCTTCTTGTTCATTTCCTTCTTTCGCACATTGTATACTATATCTAGTCTGCTAGCTTCGATTACTTCTGTACCTCTTGCCGTCTTCTAATGGTAATGCATTCCTTCCTCTTATTGGTGATCTCTTCGCACCACCAGTAGCCATTTTTCTTTTTTTATCTACCCTGTTCATGCAATTCCTAATAATTGTTGGCGTTGAAGTCCCCCAGCACTACACACTCTCTTCCCAATAATCTTATCCCATTCATAATCTCATCCAGTCTACTTTCATAATTCTTCGCTGTACAATTCGGTGAAATATAGCAGCATAGCACATTTACTTCCTCCACATGTATCGTCACAAATCCCTCATGGTTATCAATATCATATACCCCTAGTCTTCTATTAATTATACGCACTCCTACAATGCCCCACATACTTTGTTCTGCACTCTAGTCATACATTCAACTGTTAAGAGGGTTGCTTTCGCTAATTTTATTAACTTCACTGGAATATTTAATTCCACCATGGCTTTGTATTGTGTGCATTTCTTTCTACACTATCATAGGCACATCTAAAATCTACAAACAGATGGTGAGCATCACTTCCATACTCATTTGTTTTTTCTAAAGCTTGTCTCGGGCAAAAAATTAATACTAAAGTATAACCCAAAGCATCTTTGTAGTATTAGTATTTTAAGCCTTACCATTACTCATCTAAGAGATCATTTAAATTTAAAAATAAAACAGATTTTATATTTATTATTTTAATAAAATAATTACACGCCATGTATATTTTATTAAGTATAATACAATATTATTAAAATATAGTCACAGCCTATCACTAATTGTAAACTGTACATTTTAAACAAAATAATTAAAAATAATTTCAATCAACGATCGTAAAAATAATTTAATACATAATGGAAATCAATTAGTAATTTCTTTGACATGAAAATGAGATCTCGTTTTTAGTGTTACAAGGTGCATGTAGTATAAAAGTTTCGTATTAAATGTCACAAATTGCATAAAATTAACAAAAAGTAATAAAAAACAAAAACTACACATCAGCATTAATAAAATATTGCAATGAAATTATAAAAAAGGATAAAGAGCATTGCAGTATTATATTCAGAATCTATTTTATTAAAATAAAGTAGAAATATGTTAGATTATAAGTAGAAAAACAAATATAGAGAGTAACCCAATACCACAGAATAATAAACGATCAGAATGCCCACTCTGCTTGAAAAAATAAATACGCGCATCTCGTTCGGAATCAGCCATGTTTTAGTCGGAACCACTGCTGTTCAGTGACATTTTATATTATATGCATAGAAAAATTAACCAGGTTTAATTTATTTATGGCAACTATAGACATAATATGCACTATTTTATTCGTACTTTCAGTTGAAGAATAGACTAAATTATTTCAAATGTACTAAATTATTAATCTCTAAAAATTTAAACAGTTCTGTCGTAGCTTGTCACAAATTTCTCAATTGGAGTCTATGTTTCCGTTTAAAATATGGCGATCGCGTGCTGACAAACGTCAAAGGCGGCATCTGAGAGTGGGCATTCTGATTGTTATTTATTCTGTGCCATTACTGAGGAGAATAACAAAGAAAAACAATACATTTTCTCCAAATAAAAATCAATAAAGTTATAAAGTAGGCAATCCTACATGAAAATAAAAAGAAAAAAAATTAATACTTGCTTTATTTTCGCATATTATGAAAAGTTTAGGACGCAATACGACATAAGAAGGGGATAAAATATAACTAATAATCTTGCATGCATGTTTAGGTATTACAAAGTACGACTTATAACCAATAAAAAATTAAGCTATAAGGAATTCCATTGCAAAAGCTTTTTAAATTTTTATATACAGGATGTTCATCGCACAAACAAAATATAATACAGAAACACTCCGGGTAAAAATTTGGAGCATAGGATCAGAAAAAATCCATAAATTTTCTTCGGGATTAGGACCATGTTGTTTCTGAGAGATGCACAAAAGATTAGAGTCAGTAGTGGCTAAAAATTAAAAGTGGTTTAATAGCGTATAAAATTTAATTTGTCAAAAATTATGGGCCTAATTTTTTAAAATCCACTTTTTTATTATATACACCGATAAAGAAATAATTATGATCAAATTTAATATTATATAAATGATGAAAAGGTTGCCTACAGTATATGGGAAATGATTCAATACTTACAATCTTAAGTAGTTTTTATTTAATAGAGTCGGTGAATTTTGGCCTGCCGGTTTCAAGGGTTACAATAATTGCCTCATCATTAGGCCCCAGTACTTATTTTTATATGTATTAACAACTAAAAGATGTCATATGGAGGGTAAGCATAACCTAAATCCAAATTTCCATGCAAATCAGTGGAGAATAAGGTATTCAATGACATTGTTTTAATTATAACTAATCTAGGGGTGAGATTTAGGTGTTAAACTGTGATAAAATCTTAAATTATGTTGTTTAATGTTAATTGATATTCAGTCACTTCATTAAAAGATGATTTGAATCAATTATCCGCTTTAATTTACAATTATACAATTTTTTCTAATAGCGGTAGTTTTCACCCCCTGAAAAGTAAAAAGTAACCAACGGCACAAGTTCAAAAGTGAAGTGGGGGGTAAGCAGAACCTAAATCCCAATTTTCATGCAATTTGGTGGTGACACGAAAAATTACAGGGTTTTGCCGAATTTCATGTCCATTTACCATATTAGTCTTTTTTAAAAATACCATCTTAAGGTCTTGGCAAGATCACTTGAAAATTCCTTCCAAGCTTCGTGATATCTATCCCACCGGTGAAAAGCTTGTGTTTCCTTCTATGAGATGAAAAAACCAAAGTTCAATCTGCCGACTAAGAATAGACTAACTCATAAACATTTAATGACTTCTTAAAAATTACCTTCATGTGCAAACTGCGGCGGCATTACATCTGCTAAACATATATTTGTAGACTTCAATAGTTACAGTAGTTCATACAACTTGTAGAACTCAATAATTACAGAAAAAAGAATCATCTTAGCCAAGACCTATAAAATGTACTCAGCTTGCCAGATCAATTCCCTCTGAAAAAATCAGGCTTTACCAGGACATTTAGAAGACGATATGTAATTTAGAATATGAAAGAAATCTAAAAAAATAAATTCCTACTTTACTCTACAAGTACAAGTACAACACTGTTATCAACTGAACAGTCTGTTCTAATTTTCCGAAAGATATTGTTCCTTTTACATATTAGATATACTAAATTCTGAATGTGTATTTCTAACAAAAAATATTCAGGCAATTGCTATGAAGTAGTTCTTACCAATTATTGAAATTCAATAATTGATAAGAGACAAGGATTTATATTTTGAGGAGAATTATTTAAAGAGCTATTTGATGTATCAAACAGTTAAAAAAGAGTGAGTGTCACAACTAATAATGAAGGGTTTTTCAATATCTCTACTGAACACTGTCAAAATTATTTATAACATGTCATCAAAGTTAAGAAAGAAATATATCCCATTGCTTAATACTACAACCGACACCGGCAGTTCCAGCAGGGATAATTTTTTCGAAATGAAAAATACATAATACTCATCATTTCGACCTTCGGTTGTAATCATTTTGGACCTTAAGTTTTTATTGCCGTTGCAGTAATACAACGTTTACAAAAAGAACCTGAAGTCTTGAAATCCATTAAAGAAAGAAAGTTAGCATACTTCGGACATATAGTGAGAAACGAAAATAAATACAGAATCCTACTATTGATATTAGAAGGGAAAAATAGAAGGAAATAGAGGGCCATGAGCCGCCGAATATCCTGACTTAAGAATTTGAGACAGTGGACAGGTATGACCACCACAGACCTATTTCAAACAGCTGGTAATAAAATATGATGGGCCATTGTGGTAGCCAACATCCATAGAGGATAGGCACTAGCAGAAGAAGAAGAAGAATGCTCATTTATTAGTGTAAATATTTAGTCTTTTGCATAGGTTTCAATTAGTTTTTAATATTTAAAAAAAGTGATTGGTGTGTAGATACTATGCATTTATAGTCAAGTAATATTCGATTTTCCATGTAAAATGTGTAAAATCTATAAAAAATGGTTTTAAAAGATAGTAAATTTTGTAGGAATTTTTAACTATATATTTAGAAGTGTTCCTTATTTGCATGCATTTGATATATGGTATTACTAATTTCAAATTTTCTTCCTTCTTCCAAATCTTTCCCATTTATTGTTTGTTCTGAGTGATGGACAAGTTTTGGGGAGATCATTTTCTGGCAATTCACTATTCTCATTTTTTATTACAGCTAATTCCTAAAGCACACCCAACAGATATTACTGATTTTAAAGGACCACCATTGTTTTTTCCACAATGCAATAAAATTCCGGGTCTCCTATAAAAACAAATATACCTTTGGGATGCCACAATTTATTGAGACACCACATATATTCCAAAATAACTTTAACACATTCCGTGCGGATGGCATACATATGAGCCACATGTTGCCTTCACCAATGTGGGGACAGTGTGCATGTATGCCATTGATTATATACATTTTTAAGATATGTTTTTTTTGTCAGTAGTGCACCGATTGATTTAAATTTACTATCAGGTTGTTACTGTCAGGTTGATAAGGTATTCTTCACTTATAATTACAGTGGTTTGCGAATATATAAACAACTGAAATATCATACAAACAAATAAAAATAATGGTTGTGCTGGGTAATATTTTAAGAAATATATTTTGAAGTATATAATATTTTTGTATATAACTGTCTTACAGATATAAACCCTAAATAATATATGCCAGACGAGAGTCTACTTATGATTATAAAAGGTTGAAACTACTTATGATCTTCGAGTCGACAAGAGTGGAGTAAATATTTTTAAAATCGTCATTAAAAATGTTGAAAGACACACAGTTCATTGTAAATTGCAATTATTCAAATATATCATAAAAAAAAATGTGTTAAAATTTGGAAGAAGGTCTGTTGCAGCCTAAAATTTCTAAATCATGTAAAATATCTTCCAAAAAATCGAAAAATTTTAGTAAAGAAGAACTATTATACATCTTGCTCGAAAGTGATAGTGGATAGATGAGTTGAACTGAGCGATGTTTCTTACAAACCTAGTAGATACTGTTTCCAAAACAAAAAAATAAAATAAAAAAAGAGTTCTGTCATTATGCCATTGCTTTATGTGTGAAAACCAGGCTTGTGTATTGGAACATGTTTTGCAAATTTTCATAAGGCCTAAAAGTATTTTAATTATAATACATTAGCTTTTTTGTTTGTATATGAATATAACAACATATTTTAAATCTTCTCCCAACAGTATACATGTGTGCCATCTGTTCCTGGTGAAAGTACATTTATTTTATACCTGGTGGCATACATGTGAGCCATGCAAATTTTTTTCTTTGTTTCACTATAATTATGATTAATAATTACTAATAAACATTTATTAATAATCTTATAGGAGTTTTATTAATAAATAAGTTTCAGTCCAGAGTATAAGTCTCATGATCGGACATCTGCACAGAACATGTTAAATGTGGCTTTATTGTCATTTAAACAAATTTGTGTCAAATATTTTGAATATTTTAGCATTTCACTATAAACCTCTATTTTTGATATTAATTCATCCTGTTAAGCTTAAGGCCTAAATGGGTAGGACCAGAAAAATATTTAAAGACCAAGTTAGAAACATGATAAATAATAATCTATAGCCACTACTGACACCTGATTTTTAATAACAATATTTCCTTCACACCTGTACAAAATTTTTGAAATGTTAATCAAAGCACATCTGGTAAGTGGGTGGCTTTAATGGCATATTTGAAATGTCCAAATCATTACTTTCAAACCACATAATCTCCTCTTCAGTTAAATCTTCTAATTTAGAGTAAATACTTGCATCTATTTGTGAAGGAGGTTTGGTAGCAAAAGGAGTAATATTACCTCCACTTTGAGTATTGCCAAAAATACTATTACTATAAGCTTGTGGCTGAGATATATCTGGTTTTGGAGCAGACATAACAGGATTGGAAAATTGTGGTTGTGCTTGATTAAATATTGATGTTGACTGAGATTGAATAATTTGGGGATTTGAATTAAATACATTATTTACAGAGGGCTGAGGTTGTTGTCCAAAAATATTAGATGATTGTGACACAGATTGAAAAAGATTGCTGGGTTGATTTTGTTGTGTAAATACATTAGTATTAATTGGTTCTGGTTTGTTAGTAAATATGGATGCATTTGCAGTTTGCTGCTGACCACCAAAAATGGAATTACTATTTTGCATCAAATTATTATTAGCTTGAGCAAATATGTTGCTACTTGGAGCCTGAATCTGTGATGTAGGACTTTGGAATATGTTATTTGTTTGACCTCCAAACATATTGTTTGTGTTATTCTGATTATTTGATGGAAAAACATTACTTGTAGTATTTTGGACATTTTGATTGCTACCTCCAAATACGTTATTACCAGGTGAATTGCCAAATATACTTTGTTGTTGGTTATTTGCAAATGAACCTTGGTTGGCTTGTGCAAACAATGGCTGTTGACTAATTGATCCAGATTTAAAGCTAAAGTTAGATGTATTGGAATTTGTTAGTGAATTTCCTGAAAATACCCCTGCTTGTTGAGATGCTGGAGTATTGTATATAGCTACAAGCATGTTTACTATATCTGGGGATGGAGTTTGCAAGGCTCTCACCTTAACCAAAACCTCTTGTACCATTCCTTGAATTTGTTGTTTCTAAAACATAGAAACATAGTAAAAAAACTTTTAATTGTAAAATATTTTTTTAAAAATTGATGCTACATTGAACCATGCTTTTCAAATGCAAAAAAGGACACATCCAATGGATAATAACTAAAAAAATGTTACGCAATATAAAAAGAATGCTATTAAACATTCAATAAGCCTTAATAGTGGAAGCAAGAAAAGATAAAATTACTTACATACTGTTCTAATGTGCCTGATTTTTGAGCTTCATAAAAACCAAGTCTAATTTCTTCAAAGCTCTGATCTTCAAAACCAGGAAATGCAGGTTTTTCTTTGAATGGAGTATAACTTGAAAACAGCCACTGACCACCTTTTTCCGCCTGGGTCATATCTGTACTTGCTGTTTTTACTAGAGTAGCATTGTCCACATTTGATTTTTCTTGTGCAAAAACTGGATTCAGTTTGGGCTGAGCTATTTGGGGAGGAGTATTAAAATTGGAACTACGTAATATAGATGATCCGCCAGAGTTTTGATAAGAGTTGGAAGTACCTAAAATATCTTAATTTGAATAATACACACTTTTATTTTACACTATTAAATACCATTTATTTCATGCTCAAATCTACACGACGACCCGAATTTGCAGGAACCCTGAAGGAAATATCTACATACGACCATTTTCAACTTTTTTTTCTAGTAAAAGCTGACAAAAATTAATTAAATATTTTGGTTTGATTGTTTATACTTTTTTGTGGTTAATATTTTTTGTTTATCCAGCTACAGCCATTCATGTCAGTAGTCAGTATTACAGTATCACCAATCACCACGTGTGATACTGTTCTTCTTTCTTGTTTAATGGCTGTGTTCTTGATCTTTAAATTCTATTATTTATAAGAGATTTCATTAAAAGCAAATTAACTTCTAATTTTAAAGCATATTCTTCAAAAATTACTATCCAAATCCTCTAACCACATAACACTAAAATTTGTATAATTTTAGCAATGTTTGAAACTAAAGTTTCTTTCAGAATTTCTTGGAAATTTTGTATGCGAAATCATTTCTAATTTATGGGTTTAAAAATGAAGTGAGGCTTATCTTACTAATAAAATAATTTCTTAGAGAATATAAACTATAATGGTTTTATTTCGCAGTAAAAAAAAGTTTTTATGAAGAAGCATATTATGTGATAAAGGAAGCTGTAAATATGGTTTTTCTATTATAGATGGATGAAATATGGAGCATTAAAAGTAATTTCCTATTTTATTAAGAATTCTTAGAAACCAGCCACTGAAGCACAGAATAATTCAGATCACAGAACAGTTGTCAAAAAATTTCTGTTATTTATTGCAAACTTCCCACCAGACTTTTGTCACGTTGACATTTATTAATCATACATAACCAAAAACCATACGAAAATGATGATGATGACAGTGATGTGACGTTTTTGGTTATGTCGTCAGCTTTGGAGGAAATCCCTGGTATAAATTTTTGAATGAAAGATAAGGTATGCTGATGCTGATTTTTTTCACACGTTTAAAATCAGATAACCTATATATGATAAATAGTTCTACAATTAATTTTAGTCATACCTTCATTTTTGAGTGAACCGGCGCAACGTGTAACAATTTGAACATATTTAAAAGTTAGAAGATACAATGGCTAAACGAGTGCAACCTTCTTGGAATGTTTCTAATACTGATCCCCAACCAGTATTAAAAGTTTATAATAGTTTAACAAGACAAAAGGAGGTATTTGTACCCCGTTCTGGAAAGAAGGTTAATTGGTACAGCTGTGGCCCCACTGTGTATGATGCTTCGCATATGGGACATGCAAGGTATTTATTACTATAATTTACCTAAATTTAGTTAATTGATATTTGTTGAAACGATAAAGCATTAGATTATGCAGTTCTGTTAAAAATCATACAATTTTTTAGACTTTAACTAGAGGAGCATTTCTTCCAATTCAGTATCAAATAAGGTTTTTAAAATGTTCATTCTTGCTTAATTTTGTTAAACAAAAATAATGACTTTCTTTTAATTGATCCAATAACGTAGTACCATGAATTATACTAATATGGTTAGCAAGAGAACCACAGGTTTTAAACTAAATATTGTTCTGAAACACAAATTAAGAACTCCACAAATTGGTTCTTATGTTTCATACCCTCCCTCCACATAAATTCTTGGAGGTATGATGGAAATAAACCTCTGGAAGTTCTGTATTGTCGACCTCTTCTTGGCACGCATCCAAACACTTTCTATGGCTTGTCTATGAGCACTGTTATCATTTATTTATTTATTTCAATGGTAGAACCATTTACAATAAAATACAACAAATAGTAAAAAGTAAAGATCATGTACAATAAACATCAAAATAATAACAAAGAAACAAGTAAACAGTTAAAATTTGTACATTAAAACAGTATATCAAATGACAAAAGTAAAAAAAATACATATAAAAAAATATCACATATCTAGATTAATAATTAGATTCTTAAGTTGCCTTTTGAAAGCATTAAT
The DNA here is from genome assembly GCF_040954645.1 of Diabrotica undecimpunctata. Lineage (NCBI taxonomy): Eukaryota > Metazoa > Arthropoda > Insecta > Coleoptera > Chrysomelidae > Diabrotica > Diabrotica undecimpunctata. The sequence continues at coordinate 31,369,082 of NC_092808.1, forward strand.
GTTTGGGCAGAAAGGATCCAATAGGAGGTCCAATTTTCGACAAGGGAAAATGACGAGCATAATCAGTCCTATGAAAAGGAATATAAAAGAGTGCAGTGTGTCGAGTTCTATGTATTGTGTTTAAGTGTACATTGGCTAATAACGAGAGACATTAATAACGTTGTTTAGAATTTTAAACAAAAATAACATATCAGCTCTCAACCTGCCGTTCTTCAATGTAGCAATGTTAAATTGAGACATTATAGAATAATGAAAATATTCTATGAAATAATTTTCAGTATTTTTTATATAATATGTGCTTTAAAAGCTAAAGATCTTAGAAACTTCCTCTGAACGCTCTCCAATCCATCAATGTATACTTGATGAAATGGGGGCCAAACAACAGAGCAGTATTCAAGACCTAAGCATACCAGAGAGCAATACAATCATTTGAATAAAATAGGTAAAAGATCATGACTTATGATAAATGCACAATCCAATAATACACCCAAATCTCTTATCTCAGTAACTGAATCCAAGAGTACATCATTAAGAACATATCTATTAGCTATTAGATTATTTATACGACCAAATGAAATACAAGAACATTTAGTTGGATTTAAGCTTAAACCATTTTGTTTTGTCCATAAACATATATTATTTACATCATCTTGCAGGAAATCTCTATCCGATTTATTATGTATACAACAAAATAACTTAAGATCATCAGCAAATAGCAGGAAGTGTGAGTTTTTGATAGCCTTACCAATATCGTTAATGAACAAGTTAAAAAACAAGGGACCACAATGAGACTCTTGTGGTACACCAGAATAACAATGGAATTCTTTTGAAATATAATTTTTAATACAAACTTGCTGTGTAAGTCCCATCAGAAAACTTTTAATCCAATTAACAATGGGGTCACCAAAGCCAGATGCATGAAGTTTGTAGACCAAGAGATTATGATTAACCTGGTCAAAGGCCTTTGAGAAATCAGTGTAAAGACTATCAGCCTGAATTTTATTCTCAAATGCACCCAACAAGTATTGTTGGTAATTGACAAGGTTTGTTACTGTTGACTTCTTGTTAGAAAATCCATGTTGTTCATCAATAATTATGTTTCTGCAAGCCCAGGTGAGATTTATTGATACCAATTTATTAAGAAGTTTTGGGATTGCTGATTGAATAGTTATACCTCTATAATTGTTAATACACTCGCGATTGCCGGATTTATAGATAGGTATAAGAAAACTATTTTTCCAATATTGTGGAAATACAGATGATGACAATGATAAATTGAAAATTTGTTGTAAAGGTTTACAAAGGGAAAAAATACAGTTCTTAATAGGTGCTGCAGGTATACCATCAGGCCCTGAAGATTATGTAGTTTTTAAACTCATAATCCCCTCAAAAACATCAGTCAGACTAAACTTCAGAATCTGAAAATCCACACTAGTCCAATTTAAAATCAGGTACATTATACTTACTATCATTATATGTACCTGAAAAATAAAAGGCAAATAGATTGACTATTTCATCACCATTCTATTATATCCCCACCTTTATTAGACATTACATTAGGATAAGCACTAGACCCACATGTAGTACTAACATACCTCCAAAAAGAGTGGGGATTACTTGAAAGATTTGCTTGAATATTCTCTAAATAGTTCTTATAACATACTGCTTGTAATGATTTACATCTTTCCCTTAACACCGAAAATTCCTCATATGAGTTGCCTGATGCTTTAAAAAATCATCTGGGTTTACAAAGTGATTCTGATGAATAACAGTTCGTTGATCATACACTACTCCATCCAGGAGACCAATATTCCTATAGGCTCCCCATCCATCAGTAACAATTACCGTACCTGGTAGATTTGTTCTAAAAAGAATATTACTGTATTCTATGACTAAATATTTGTAATATTTGTAACATACTTTGATATAATGGAAAACAAAGTCTCTTCATTTCATGCTGGAACCAGTGTAAGAAACATTTTTTTTAGTGTTCCTTTCTATTGCTCCAAAACTCCATTGCTCTTTCCTCTATGGTACTTCCTGTGGAAGAAGTAGGATTCATCAACCTCTACAGTGAGGGGTTCTCCATTTTCATCATATCCTTCTAGTTCCATAGGATGCTGCTCCAAATATCTGCTGCAAACTTCATGGCAGAAATTACACCAGTTGGTCACAGTAATACTGGTGGTACCTAACAGGGCTTCCCTGTGGATTAGTTTCTGTGGGAAGTCATTTGCAAATCCATGTATAATAATTATCAGTTGGGAAAGGGCCAGATGACTTCCCACAAAGAATGATTCATCACATATAGATTTTGATGTTAAGCATTCCTTACACTTCCATATATATTCATCTCTGCAGCCACTGAGTTTCACAAATGTCTTGCTTATATTGCATGTGTTGCACACTATACTAGTTTTAATTAAATGTTGCAATGATCACAACACTATAACAACATATACATTAATAAATGCAATAGTAAGAAGTCTGGTTGAGTTTACCGAAAGTACAGTGCAAATGTCAAAAATATTTCGGTTTTGCAGTGTTGGCATGTTTTTATAATGCATATGTTGTATGATTCAAATATAAAGAGATAAAGCTTTTAAAAAGTACATTTTGATTATACTATTTTATGAATTCTGCAATTTTTAATTTATATGAAGCAATAACGAGTAAATATTTATCTCTTTCATTAAGTCATTTCAATTTGTGTCATTTCAATTAAGTCCTATCAAAAGTTTTAGCAAAATTTTTGTTTTGCTAAAACTTGTTATATTTAAAAAATATCTAAATTCTACCAATGATAATAGAAAATAAGCTCTTATCTCCTAACTCAACTAGACTAAACTAAACTAAAAATAAATATATGTTTGGCTTATATTGGCAAAATCAACGACGCAGTACCAGACAAGCACAATTTTAGAAAAGAAATAAGTTGATTCATATATAAATTTTACTATATGATTCAAGTTTGTTTATGCATTTGTGATGCTTTATGATAATGACCAATTATGGTCATGGTTTTTCTACCACCAGGTTTTGATCCATGTATGCAAATTTTGCAATCTTTTTTACTATTTTTTCTTTAATAAATAATATGAAATTGATTATTCATTTTATTCACAATTATTTGTAGAAGTTCATCCATAAAAAAGTTGAAATACCCAATTCAGACATCAAACTTTTGAATTTTTTAATATCCAAACCCTTGAAATAGTATGAAAAAATATATTAATCTCAAGTACACTAAATAAAAAAAAAGTTGATACATATGGGCAAAATAAAAAGGAGTGGTAGCACACAAGGAACAGGTTACAATAAAATCAAGGTGATTCATGCATCAATTTAGCCATACAATTTGTTTGGTAAAATTTGTTATAGTTTTGATTATCTTCATAATATAACTTTAAAAAGGTGGACATACCAACAAAGGGTAACTAAACTAGTTCAGAATAGTTCAGTGAACAAACATAAAGCACATATTCTTTAGATCAGATAAATATATAAGAATAATTCTATAAAATCTTTTACTATTATCAATAATATATACACCACTGACACCAATTGTGTTGTTCAATGATTATTAGTTAGAAAGAAATATTTGCTTTATCTCAATGTTTTTTATAGTGTTTATAATTTCAGTTTTTTTACAAAGATAATAGATAAAAACCACGTCATATCAGGTTAATACTTCTAATATCAATATGACATGCAGCATTTTAACATATTGAGAAATAGTAATAATACTAAAGATGATAAAGACAGAAAATGACATTAAATACAAATATGAAACTCCAGAAAAACATACAATAGCACATCAGTATAATTATGTAAAGATTAACATCTATGTGACCAATAAAAGACCTCTCTCTGTCTTTCTATCTACACTGGGTGATCAAATTATTAGAGACACTCCATAAAATTTTATTTTTTGGTTAATAATGGTATGTAATTGAGCTAGAAAACATATTTTTGTGCTTAATTCTATTTTACTGTGATTTAGAACCTTATAAAGTTTACGAATATTAAAAGAAACGAGTAATTACATGAAAACACTTTATTGTTTTGTGTTTATTTATACACACAAAAATTATGCCTTAAGCCTAATACTTGGTAGTGTCACCCTTTGCAGCAATGACTGCCTGGCACCTTCTTGGCATACTTTCTAAGCATTTATAGCAATTTTGTTGAATTTTTCACTTCTGTGCCATACTGCTATTAAGCACTTGATCATTTAACGCTTTGTGGTTATAATTTCATTAGAAGTTTCTTTCTTCATGAGCTTCCAAAGATTTTCTATTGGACTCAGATCTAGCAAATTGCCAGGCCAGTCGAGCACCTTTATCTGGTTGTCAGCAAGGAATTTTGTAACCTTGCTTTGCTAACATTTGTGTTTTTTGTTGCCTTGTGACAAGGCGCTGAGTCATGCATAAACGTGAAATTCTTATTCAGGAACTACTCCTGGACCTAAGGAAGCATTTTTGTTTGCAGTACTCTCAAGTACTGGTACTGCCGCATTGTTCATTCGACAATGTAGAGTCTACCAGTTCCTTGAATGCCTACAATAGACCACACCATGATGTTCAGGGGTGCTTTACCGTCCTTACAATACAATCTGCTTTGTATTTTCCCCAGGTCTTCTCTTCACAAATTCAGCTTTATCCATGAGGATCTGCACTGTAGATTCGTCCGAAAAACAAATCTTTTTTTTTTTCATCTCGTGGTGTAATCTTTTTCGTCCACATTTTTGTTTGCCCCTTGGGGTCAAATCCAAATTTTCGTCAAGTTTTTTCGTTATTCGATGCACAGTTGCCCTTGAAACTTTAGAAATTGATGATATTTTTCTGTTGGAGTGACAAGTGTTCAATAATAAAGTTTTTATTTTCGCTATTTTCCTTGGTGAGATGTCTTTGGCTTTTGATGTTTTGGTACCACTGGTGTAACGAACATGCAATGTTCATGTTGTCAGACTATTTATTGTACTTTCATAAAGTGTTACACGGTAATCAAATATGGAAATAAACGCTTTAATAAACTAATAGCCATTATTTAAAATAATATTTTTTCAACTAGAAAACTCGTGTTAAGCCAGAACCAGCCCAAAATTTTTTAATTAAATTAAAATTAAGCTCAATTATATACCCCTTTTTGTAAAAAAAGTTGAATTTCACTAGATGGCTCTAATAAATTGAGCACCCACTGTATCTTTCTGTCTTTCAATGGAGTTAGCACAAATCAATGAAACATAAAATTCAGACTTCACATAATTTTCCCTTTTCGCTAGTGTTTAGTTCATCCCATCTTTGTACCTATACCTCCTCCATTTGTTTGTAACTGTTATGGTTTTGTACCCTTTTGTACATCACAGAACTACTTTCTGTAGAACTTGAAGAAAATTCAAAAGAAATAGGTCAGAAACATGGATCATGACAGAAAAAACAATAAACCTTATTGGTACTTTTCTTCTTCTTCTTCCTCTTTATAAGCAATTCTGCTTGTTCATTGGCGGATTAATACCTCTATGGAAGGTTGTCACTCCATCTTTTGCGCGGTCGTCAGATACTTCTTCTGCCGATATGTGACTTATCTTTTGCTATTTTGACAACACGGGTCTCCTCCATTCTGCTTATGTGGTTATCCGATTCTTTTTTTCTATTTTGTGTCCATTCATTTATACACTGTAAATTACATTTTCTTCTAATATCTTCACTTCTTTTTCGATCTCTCAGCGTATTTCCTGTAATTCTTCTCAGTATTCTCATCTCTGCAGTTTCCAGTATTCCAGTATTCCATTATTAGTACTTTTGAAAGAAATATATTGAGAAGGATATTGGGCATCCATTTGTGACAATGGTATGTGGAAAATAAGGTTCGACCAGTTATATTAATAATACAAAGAAATTACAAAGATTGCGCTGGACAAGTCACTTTATAAGAATGTATAATAAGAGAACACATAGTAGAACACCTAGTGGAACTATGGTGGGACGTCAGCCAGTAGGAAGACCAAGGAAGAGGTTGATAAATGAAGTGAGAACCGATGCCTATAGAGATATTGAGGGTGGATAACTGGATGAGAGTTGCCAAGAAAAGGGATGCTTGGTGGCATATGCTGGGGGAGGCCAGGGTGGAAAATAAGGTTCAACCAGTTATATTAATAATACAAAGAAATTACAAAGATTGCGCTGGACAGGTCACTTTATAAGAATGTATAATAAGAGAACACATAGTAGAACACCTAGTGGAACTATGGTGGGACGTCAGCCAGTAGGAAGACCAAGGAAGAGGTTGATAAATGAAGTGAGAACCGATGCTATAGAGATATTGAGGGTGGATAACTGGATGAGAGTTGCCAAGAAAAGGGATGCTTGGTGGCATATGCTGGGGGAGGCCAGGGGGGGGGGTGTTGCCTCTTGTAAAATTTCTAATATTAAGTGGTTAGCTTATGTTTTAGACTTACGATGCTTATAGAATAACTTCAGCCTTTTGACATTCAGCTGAACCTTTAGTCACATAATTATGAAATTATCTGGAACACTGGATATCCTAAAAGTTTATATAATATTGAATTTCCTTAACATTAATAAAAAACAAAACCCAGCACTACCGATAAATACAGACATCGCTGAGCTGGACCAAAGAGAGTTAAGACTGAAATCCAGACATCCACCTACTAGAACTGCTGCAAGATTGTCTGATTTCACTACTGAGGAGCACTGGATGGGCGAATGGAATCCAGATATCAGAAATGATAATCTCATAGAAAACCCTACAATTAAACCAGACAGCTTTTCTCTTCCTCGTCGTGAATGGTGCAACCTTAATAGAATTGTTCATGGAGTTGTTCATGGAGTTTGTTGCAAGTCTCTGAACCAGTGAGGTATAAATGCCAGTCCGGGATGTGACAAATGCAGCGCTGATGAACAAACAATTAACCACATCGTCTTCGAGTGCCCAGCCACCAAGTTCGTTGGCGATCTTCAAGAAATCCACCAACTCACTCCCAAGGCAAGAGATTGGCTTCGAGGCTGTAACCTTCGACTTTAATAATTTTTATTTTATATGTTCTATGTTTGTGTTTTTTTATTTATTATTGTTATTATCATTATTTTTTTAATTTAAAACTGCATTGTGCAAAGTTCATACGAATATATAACATTGATCTGAACTGTTTTCTTATGACAACTTAATTATTATTATTTTGTCTATTAATTTGTTATTTCGGCTTTTAGATTAGAAGCGGTATTCAAAATGTAATTTTTTAATCAAAAAAACTATCTAATTTTTTTGATACATTGGTTTTGGTATTAGAATACATAATTACTTAGCATTGTGCTGCAAACAATTATTGAAGTTGGATATATGATATTTGATCCAATAAAAATGATAAGAAGTAGCAATTTCTTTAAAGATCGAATCTAATCTAATCTATTACTATTTTTAACAAATTTAATGCAGATTTAATAAATTCCCCAATGGACTTAAAGCAAAGTTACAGATACTTATTTTAGGTTTTTGATTTGAAAACTGGTTTACTCTGGAGATAAGTGTGCTAAAGTGCACATTTATCTTAACCTAGCATAAGTTATCACTTGTTAGGATTATTTTAATGAACATTATATCTGTTATTTTTCCATTCCTAATCATCAATTAAATAAGGGTCTTAATCATACAAAAAAACTAAGATGATAAAGACAAAAATTTGGAAAACAAATTATTTCCACTTGGAAATGATTTGACTATGTGTCTGCCACACATAGAACCAAGATTTAATTTTTAAAGAAATAAACAGGCACATTCTTTAAACCGAAGTTGTTGTATGTAGAACCTATAGATCGTTACTCGCTACCTATAATCCCTGCGGTTTTTTTACCTTGATTGCTACCGCGTCCCTGTGAGTACTGTGAGACTTCGGGACCCCCTTGTGCTTAAAAATACTTAAACTGCTTCAGTCGCTGCATTGAAAATTTAGAGATACACTAAATAATTTATTATATTTCCTTGATTTTCTGGTGCTATGTCAGTCAACAGTACCAATTGCTGAAATAAAAGCATGAATTCTTGCTATAAAACGAAATGTCGGATTAATTATTAGAATTTTTATGTATGGTTTTCGTAAGTTATTAAAATAATATTAGTTTTATTGTTATCTTGTTTTTTAGCATCTGTTGTCAAACACAGACGTGTTTATCTTAGGCAAATAAAAAATATTTAAGGGTAAGCCAATTGTAGAGTGAAAAAAATCGATTTTATGTTTATTAGTTTAAAATATGCTTTGAACCTTCTATAACAAGAGAAAACATTTTATATCGCTTGCAATTTTTTAATTTTACAAGGGGGTTTGAAAGCTTGTTGACGTCTCTATATGTAAAACAGTAGCGATTTATATAACATAGAATTTTCGACGCAGCAGTCTTGAAAATAATCGATCTTCCGGAGCTGTATTGCAAGATTATTACGCAAAAACAGAAAAAAGTTATTTCATTTATAATAATAATTTATGAGTTATGCCAATTGTTTTTCTTGTTTATAATCATCATATATTTTATTTTATTGTTTACTATTTTAATTAATTGACCAGCTATTTCAATATTCCTACACAAACAATTATAATGTCTCTCCTTAACGGATGAATCCTTTATATCAACATATTACTTAAATAAATAATACCAAACAGGCACAACTAAAGTGAAAAGTGTAACATCCTAAATCGATTTGTTATGTCGAGTAATCGTATTAAAAAAAATTGATTAACTGTTTTAAAGTTTCAATATAGTTTACACGTAAAATGCATGATATAATGCTAATAATTTTATACAAAATAGACTCACAGAATAGTAAAGATAAAATCATAAAGTCGTAAAATCGTATATCTGTGCTGACTTGTTTTACGTGCAATAGAATTTTAATTTTATTGACGTACGTGGCGATACACTTTTATATTTGAATTTTTTCGGTTGTTAAATGTAACTTACATATTTGTTATTAACATAAATTATAATTTGAATGCTGCACCGTATCATATACTTGGTTTTACATGTAAATAAAACACACATAGTTGATTATATTGGTGTAATTGAACAATTTTGTGAAAGTCTTAAACTTTTTCTGGTTTTTGTACTATACGATGGTGTGGTAATAAGCGATCCGTCTATAATAATACCTGACGCCACGTCTCCTCCATACGTCTCCAGGAAATTCTATTTGCGCAAGTTGCATCTAGTTAATGCACTATTCTCCGTATGTTGTCTGTGTCTCGCGCCGGTGGTTTTCTTCACGGGGTCTCCATCTATCGCAAACGTTGGAACGCAAACAGGAAACGAAGCATTTAAAAATTCAATATTCAAAATTCAAAAATCCAAAATGTATATGTATATTAAAATAAACAATAATAATATTTAAAACACATCTCACAATGTGAGTTTTTATGTAGTTACTATACATGCAAAAGATGGACCCGATCGGTCGAATAGTTTTTAAACAATTCTATTTGTTTATCCCATTTGAGAAAAAAAGTTCATTTTCAAAAGGATGTACAGGTGCTTTGTCAATAGAAGGGTATCCCTTTGTAGAAGGGCTTTTTAGTTTCATTCTCTTTGTAAAGTCTCAAATTTTCATGTTTTTAAAAAAGTATATTAATTGACCGGCGGATTACAACATTGGAAGATGCACCTTGGTTAGGTTCACCAGCAGTGCGATCTTGAGAATTCTCTTGACATGAATATATCTCAAAGTTAGAAGAAAAACCAGAAACTCCAGCTAGCACTAACAATTTGAAACCTCATTTATGCAGTTTTTTTTGGTAGATATTGTTTCATGTAGTATCCAATCTTGCTCGAACACATCTGTTCATCTACACAAAGGTATTGATTGAGAGGAATACTGCAAAAGTGTTGCTTTTTGTTTGTAAACTTTTTTTGAGTTTATTAGTTATAGGCCTTTTTTGTGTAGTATATTATGTCTTGGCCGAGAAAATCGAACTAGATTGTCATTATTGTTGAAATGGATAAACTGACGAATTTTCTCGAATCTATTTAGAGGCATAGACATTTTATAGGCTCAAAGGGAAGATTACCACTCCTGTATCATCGAACATTGGGCATCTGAACTAATGATGTATAGAAAATTATTCCAATGAACTGTTTGATATCCACAGAATTGAAAGAATCTTTTCTATTTGGATCACCAGTGATGTTTGTGAACACCTCTTCAGTGAAGAATTGGTAAGGTCTTCCTAATGCTAACAAATCTTCATTCAAATTTGTATCACTGTGAAATACTTTGTTTTTCATTCAAGCGCAGGCCCTTCTTTTTCCAAACAATACTCGGATTGGGAACTTTTTTCGTCACCTTCTTCACCTGATTTGAAACTGCATGAGAACTGGAAGGCCAAGTCACTTCGAATATGTCAATGACCACTGTTTCTCCTTCTACACCATTTTGATTAGAAACTTTTATTTTTGAATCATCGCTGTGATCAGGACAAAATATGATTTCTGCAATACTATCTGTATCTGAGAAATCAGCATCGTCATCACTTTCCAGACCAGTGAAATTCTCCCACTATTCTTTTAATTCTCTTCGTGATAAACGACGACTCATTCTGAAAGTACGTATATGTATAAAAAGGTATCCGAATGCATAGTGTTGTCGAAAAGCAACAAAACAAATAATTTCGATATCATTCACAAAGAGAAAAATTACAATATAGTTCACATTTTACTTTTTATTCAGTGTATTTTGCACTAAAAAAATACGCTATGATTATTCTCAACAAATTTATGAACTTCATCAAAAATCAACAAAGCGATAAGTAAGGTTAGGTTTTGATTTAAACACGTGAAACATTGCTAACGAAATAAAAAATCGGTTGCCTGTAAAGTCGGTTTTACGTGCGAAGATTTTACGTGCGAAGATTTTACGTGACAAAGTCTTTTTCTCGGTAGAATATTTATTGATATGACTGAATCGACTGAATTACGATTGATTGCAGAGTGATTTAAACTAATAATTTACTTAACACTATCAACATTTGTCAATAGTATGACATAACCTATAAACTCAGTTTCTCAACTTTTGTGTCAATCTAACAATTAATCAATCAATCATAGTTTACGATAATGAAATATTAGTGTACAATTATTTACCTTTATTGTTGTAGTTGTTGTAAATGACGAATCTAAGCACTCCACATTTTCACTACAGACACAGCTGACGATACTTTAACCACACGTGTGAACTTGTATTATGACGCTTTCTCGGTTTTCCAACGCCAAGAACGCTCGAGAAAGACAGAGACACAAGCACGCACCGATTCAACGCGCCTAATTCTCTAGTGCTGCGCGCGCAGCGGACCGATCATGTTTGAGTGGGAGAGAGACGCAAGGCATTCGCCGGTCCGGCGGGCCTCTCTCTCGTTCGGTGACTCATCGTAACAGACGTGAGCGGGCGTTACACTTTTTCATGAGTGACTCCGAGCCACAACCTAATTTAAGACGTTGTCACGTCAAAAACGTCACAACTGACAAACCGGATAGATAGAGCACATCAATGTCTTTCGACAACATCATGCATTCGGCTGCGAAGTAAGCAATTTAATTACACCCAGCCTGTGAGACATGTTCACCCCTAAGAATTAAGTTCGGGTGTAACAATTCATTGGAGCGAGGTGTATTAATTCGAGTAAAAACAGGAGTCACTCCACCGCGCTCCAATGCTCCAGACCATCCCTTTCCCCCCTATAGCTCTCTGATGCGTGATAGGGGCACAACTATCAGCCAAATACTCTTCATGTGGGAGTCCTGGGTAATAGAACTCCGATAGAATCTACGCTCTGATCTAGGCTCAGTTTGGAGACTTGGTGTTCAAGGAGTTGGGCCCTACGTGCCCGGGTTTTTGAGGAGTTTGTTAATTTTTTTGGAGGCTTGCGCCGGTTTTTTGTTAGTATTTTTTAAATTTTTTGTGGCCGAGGCCGTTTTTTGTGTGTTTTTAGGTTTTTTTTTTTTGGAGGGTTGCCTGAAACAAAAAATCATAATTAGTAAATGTTTATACTATATATTATGTATAATATAATACTATAATGTTAGTCCACTTAAAAGCTAGTGGGTTCTTGCGATTGTCCACGAGCTTTTCGAGCTAGTCTACTTTGTGTGCTGTTGTGTTATGTTTTGTATGATTTCTCTCTGTTGTTTTTATTATTTTCTCTCTAGTATATGTTTGGTTTTATTCTACTATTTGTTGTTTCGGTCTTTTGTGCTTCCATTTATGGAAAGCGTCGTACCTCATTATCTCTCGCATTATGTGACTTGGATAGTTCTCTAGCAAACTTTGTCCTTGCTTTGTCTTTCATTATCTCAGTCACTCTGATTTGCTGCAATTCTCTAAAGAGGAATCTTTCTGCAACGTATCTCGGTATGTTGGCTGCTTCTCCGGCTGCTGTTGTGTGCCGCTTGTATTTTCTTTATTGATGTATTGCATATGTGTACCAATGCAAGAGATGCATCTATACTAACTTCCTATACTAACATATATATTATGTTAGTATAGGAAGAATTATACTATTTATTAATTTATTAATCTTATCTTCGTTTTCATTGTTAGTGTTCTTTTTCTTATAGGCCTCTTATTGACATTCGGCTGCGAACAAACGCCGTACGGGTTTTATATTAATATAAAATATTGATAATAATTCTTTTAAGGGTCAATATTGCGTCATCCACTAAGCGACGTTGCCAATTTGTACATTATTTCTGAAATATCTCTAGTATACTACGTAGGTATTTCCGTACCTACAAATAGCATTTTTACTGTTTTAAGACTTAATTAATATACACGTATAATAGCAATAATCCTAAATTTTCCACTAAAAAGTCGAATTTCCGACTTAAAAGAAAGATAACTACAATTAGTGTAAGTAGAATGAGACATTTAAAAAGAAATTTCCCAAAGTAAACTGAAGTTTTTGAATGATATTTTAAAGTAAAGAATTATATAATTTAGTTTTATTCAGCCTACTTCTATTTCATAACATCACATTTTGCAATCTCTTAAATATTTTTAAATCAAACTGCAATATTATGATTAAAAAATATGCATATGTTTTACAAATATTGGACATTATATAAAAGTTGTTACATGTTATTTATAGGCTTCGGAAGAACTTTGAACTGATTTATCAGGTCTTTTTTATACAAGACCCATTTACCAGACAATATAAAGAGAATTCAATAATATTTCGAATCAGCTATTGTTTCTCTTTTATCACTCTTTGTTTGTATATCTGCTTGCATGTGATCGGTAAATATGTTCGTTGAGTTGTTTTATAAGATCAGACCTTAAGTAGAACAAAAATTTTGTGATGTAGGCCGAAAGGAGTCTTTTAATAAATATAAAGGATTTAAATATAAAGGATTTTTTAATTAAATTTTTTGTCATTTATGGTACATAGTATAGCCAACTACAGGAAATTCATTTTCCTTGTGATTTTTGAGTAGAACAGTTATTGGATCAAATTTGTTACTAAATAATATCTTAGATGTAAAAAATTAAAAAATTGAAGGACAATAGTATTAAATCTACAAAATACCTATTTTATATAGATAACATTATCTTTTTACGCTGTTTTTTAACGATTTACAATTGGAATAGCTAATATACGATCATGATTTCATCATCGAGTATGGCATCATGATAAATATTAATAAAATATCTTATCTGCGGATATTAGTTATGGGTACTTTTTTTTACAGTGTATTAAAGTTACAACAAGTCATCCTGAATCGGTTAGTTTTTATTGGCACTATAAAAAATGGTGAAACATGAAACTGCGGTTTTCGAGGTGACAATGTCTCTATAAATATTAGAAATCCTCCTCACCACCTTATTATGACGGTTTTTCAATTTTGTACCAAATCGGCATTCACAAAGAAGAAGCCTTTACTGGTTATATTCCTTGTACAATTATACAGCTCTAGACTTGGCTGCTCCGAATTTATATCGTCCGTCGATGGTCGATAATGATTTCAAACAAATGCTACAAAAAATTAAACTATCGCTAAAATGAGATATTTTAGCGATATTTATATTTTTTTTTATATATTTATATATTTTAACATATATATATATATATATATATATATATATATATATATATATATATATATATATATATATATATTTTGCAGAAAGCTTACTGATACCACCCGGCTGTCGCGGAAGTTACACTAAAACGTCTTTTGACGTAACCCGTCCTTAAAGAGTTACACAATGAAATTTTTTTTTTAAAACAAATTTTAAGACAATTTCCATACCACCCCAGAGGTATGTCTCTACTTAAATACTTCTACTTACTAAAAATAAAATAATTGTGGGAAACATTTTAATTTGTTTATGTACGGTTTCCAACCATTTCTAAACTTTTTATCATACATAATTAAATTACAATGGGCATTCTTAATGATCATTAGGTTAATTTGCTTAATGTGTTTAGGATCTTTGTAAGCGGTTATAATATATTTTACCTCTCGAGCACAACAGTTAGAAAGTTTCTGTCATATTGATCTAAACTCAGTATATTGTAATTCAAACGTGTAGTTTCAAGTGACCATCATGCCTAGACGTAAGTTGGATACTGATGAATTAATTGCAAATGTGCATAAATACTTTACCATGGAAAGAGACAATGGTGGACCTTTAAAGTCATTAGTCATTATTATGTATAAATCAACGCGTTTGTGACGCACTCGGGATAAGTGAAAGTAAGCTAAAAACTGTAATGAAGACTGTCAGAGATTCTCATGAAGAGCTTACTGTGAGTATCACGAAGACAAGAAAACAACTCGTAAACATTCTAGGAGCATTCTGATGGAGAAAAATTTTAAATTCGCAATATTTTGTATCGAATGCGTGAAAACAATCAACATGTCAGTTTAGATACTTTTGTCATCGAGTGCCATAGTCTGTGGACCAGTACGCACTCCGATGCGCATCGCCCCGCCTCTCATTTTCCCATTGGCTCTTGACCTGGAAATCCCTATTTATCGCTCGAACAGCGCATATAACTATTGGCGATTTTCAGGTTAGCCAAGTCAGTCCCTCACGGGCTCTCCGAAAGCTTAGTGCTCTTGGCGCTCTGCTCCTGTTTTATTTTCCATATTCTGTGGCTGGGAGTTATTATTCAACTACAAATTTGGTGTTTATTTCGACAATCCTTTGTCATGTAAGAAAATATCTTGCCTTTTTCAAGGCAAGATACCGAAGACCGAAATATTCCATACCCTGAAAATAGACCTAAGTAGAGGAGCTCTCGATGTTATGAAGCCCTCTACAGAGCATCCGGAGATATCAGAAGGTGTTTAGACCCTTATTTGTTTCCCCGGGGTGACACTTTACTGGCCAAAATAAGAGAAAGACAAGTTTCTGAAATTAAGAGGACTAGCCTTTGGAAAGTGCTGAGAGATTTAGGATTTAAATTCAAAAAAGAAAATAATAGGTTCCTTTTATGACAAAGGGGTAGTGTGGTTCACAAAAGAATTCAATTTTTGAGAGAATATACTAGACTTAAATCGGAAAATGCAACATTCGTATACTTAGATGAGACATGGATATTTGCAAAGGGTGGAATTAAAAGAATTTGGCAAGACGACAGCATAAAATTAATAAAACACACAGATAGCGAAGAATACCATGAAAGCATGAATGCAGATATGTTTGTTAAATGGCTTGAGGAGAAACTGTTACTTAGTCTGAGTGAACCATCAGTTATAGTTTTAGATAATGCACCTTACCATTCGGAGATTTTGGTGGAACAACCAAAACAGTCGTGGAACGTACCGAGCATAAAAAATTGGTTAGTTAAAAATAATATCAATTTTCCGGAATATGCCTTCAAATCAGAGTTACTGGAAATTTCGATACGTAATGAAAAAGCAACAGTTTATATAGTTGACCAAATTGTATCAACTTACTGCCATCAATGCCAGTTTAATCCCATCCAACACATCTGGGGTATATGTAAAACGTATTATGATCATCACGTTGGATGCAGTGGATACAGTGACGATGCTGTTGGGAATATGTAGCAAGAAGCTCTTAAAACCGTAACTACAGAAATATTGGCCAAAACTGTAAATAAATGTGAAAAATTAATAGAAGAGTGGTGGATCCGGGATAGTGATATTTACAAAATAATTGTACAACAGGTTAACCATTATATTTATACATTCAGTTTTAGCCAAATAAACAATAATATTTAAAATTCCATTTGAGTTTTTGCTCCTCATTTTATACAAATTAACTCTACAGGTAGAAATATTCTAAACAAAGTAAGTAATTAAAAATATTATGGAGAACTCCAGTGCAGTTTACCGCGCCTTTTAGTACAACGAAACGTTTTCTGCGAATTCCATGAATCGTTTTGAGGTGTAAGTTGGTTGAATTTACTGTATACTATAACTTATAAATTAAACCTGGGAGAGGGGGAGGATGTCCATACGTTGGGTATTACAGTGGGTGACATAACATTAAACCAAGGGGAAGTTTTGTATTGGAACTAAAAGATAAATGAAGAATTCCAGGTCCGAGTACGCCCACTATGCAAACCAACATTCAAGTATTTTGAAGTACACAACGGCAAGCTTTGGGACGTGGGTCAACAGATCTATTCAGAATCATACTAACTGAAAGATAACAGAGAAAAATTTAACCAAATAAAAAATAAAAGGGCGCCATCTTATCTTAGTGATAGTGATAAATTTTTTTCAAATATGGGAATCATAAAAAATGGCAAAAATCGCACATTTATTTATTTTTGACCTTGATAAAAACTGATCAATCTGATTGATTTCGTGCGCGTAACTGACATTTAAAATTGTCGATCGCTTCAAGCGTTGTTTCTGAGAGAACAATTCATTCTACAGAAAAACTGTCAATAACATTTTTGTTTAAAATTATCTCAGCTACATTTTTTATTTGAAACATTTTTTCTACAGATTCTTGATAAATCGATTTTTTACGTTTCCCCCACCCTACGAGGGGCGTTTTAGGGGGAAGAAGGGGGGTAAAAGTGTTAAACTTTTTTGCATATTTTTCAGAGCCCCAAAATTGACATTCTCAACAAAATTCTAAATTCATCTAAAATTATTAAAATTTGTAAGATCGAAGCGTAAATTTTTACTTTGTGCATGCTTGACTCATAGCCGTTTAGAAAATTCATTGAACAGATCTTATTACCTTTTTATTTGATGTTTAAAATTAATTTTTTTCTTTCAGGTCGTATATTACTTTTGATATTTTACGAAGAGTATTGTCAGACTACTTTGGATATGATATTTTCTACGTAATGAATATAACCGATATTGATGATAAAATTATTAAGAGAGCTCGACAAAATTACCTTTTTAAGAAATACGTTGATGAAAATCATCCCTTAGAAAGTGTGCTTGCAGATGCCAAGTTAGTATTACAAAATGTACAATCTAGGGTTAAAACTACTACAGATCTTGACAAGAAGAATATGTTAGAGAAGATGTTAACAAGGTACGTCGATGTAGAACTACAAATACGATCAATTTAATACCGTGATGTTATTCGTTTTTAAAAAGTTTTATTTTTTAGGTTAGCAGCTTCAGTAGAGGAGTTAGAAGAATCAGTCAAAAGTGGAGATTCACTTAAAGTAGAAAATAGTAAACAACAATTTATTTTAGACGGTAAAGATCCTATTTCAGAATGGTTAGATCAGAAACAGGGAGATACTGTACGAGATAATGCCATATTTAGTTCTCTTCCACGGCATTGGGAACAACAGTTCTATAAAGATATGGACGCATTAAATGTAAGCATTATTACTGATATAAAGTCATTTTTATGTACTATTTACGTTTCGAAGAGTATCAGGGCTAATACTAGGTGGTTGAATCGTAAAACTTGCCGTGTTACCTTCCTTTATACGGTAGACCCAAGAAATAGCAAACTACCCTTCTACACTTCTAAACTGCACTAACCTTGTTGGTATTGCTACACTACTATCTACATTCTGTTAATGGTCTTGCTATACATTTTTCTTCGTTACGTAAGATGAGAGCGGTTTTTGTGATTTTTTCTCTTTTTGTTGTCTGGGATCTGTCGAAGTTTGTTTATTTATCCCAACACTTTGTGGTCTTTAGGTTTCTCCCACATAAAATTTTTTGCAATCACAAGGTATTTTATAGATGCAGTTCTTTGACCTCTTTATGTTGTTTGGTTTGGTTTTGGATATAATAGGTCTCAGTGTGTGGATTGTTTTGAATGCTCTTGTGATATTGTATTTATTTCATATCTTTTTTAATTTTTCTGATAAACCCGTTACATATGGTATTGTTTTCATCTTTAAATCCCTTCTTGTGGGTGTTTCTCGATTGCTTTTGATGTTACATTGTTTTCTTTTTTTAATATTTTGAAGTTCTTTGTTTATGAGTGACAATGGATAATTATTTTTTGTTAAAACCTTCGTTAGCAGGTTTTTTTTCTTCCTGAAATGCATTTTCGTTGGAGCACGTCTTTTGAGCTGTATCTTAATATAATGATTTAATATTCTCTTTTTGATATTTATGTTATAGTTTGAGTAATAATTTAAATATCTGTTGGTGTGGGTTCGTTTCCTGTAGACTTTGGTTACATATCCTGTATCCTCCTTTGTGATTAGCATATCCTACATTCGCTGAATTAAAAATTCCCTAATTTTTAATTTTTTTTCTAGACTTACAGAATTAATTTTTTTTGAGTGGTGAGGAGCAAGCTCGTCACCTCAAACCTTAACTTAATAAGTACCCAAAAAGAATTTTTTGTTAGCTTTTATTCCTTTAGCCGATCTGTTCCAGTTTTGTGGCGCCAGGAAGTCTCCTTTCAACCTCTTTCGTCTGCTACAAGATGTACATTCATTATATGACATGCACACTGTGGTTACTCGGTGTAATATCTTCGAGGACGTGAGAGTAGGATTTGCTGGAAGAGTAATTTTATTTCTAGAACCCCTAACTTCTAGTGGATTTTTCTCAAAGGTTTTTACGAAGTGGGAGTCGGTAACTCACTTAGCCTCCCAAATCCTTTACTAGTCTTATCAACCACCAGTTTTCAATTTATTCCTTTTTTTAATCCATTCACCAATTTTCAGTTTTCTTGTTCTATTTTGAACACGGCACACACCTGTTGTCTGAGCGTACCTTGTTTTTAGGGTTTATAATATTTTTAATATATGGTAAGAAAGACTTTCGCCTTTTGGTTGTCGTTGGTGGTCGAAATTGCGTTTGACTCTTTTCGGAATGTGCCTTGTGGTATATCTGTTAATCTTCTTCTGGTGCACTTCATTATTGGATGTTTGCGTTTACTACATCCGATTGTTCTATATTGTTATAGTTGAACGTTCATGCCCGTTCAACCTCTGATATTGCGAAGCCATGGCATGGCTCTTCTTCATATTTTTCATTTCTCATTATGCGGCCTATGTCCGAGGTCTTTCTTTTCTTAATACTGTTCGATTCGTAATGTGTTGTGTCCATGATATTCTGATCATTCTGCGATAAAGCCACATTTCAAAGGCTTCTAGCCGTCTCATGATATTTAATTTTAATGTCCAGGTTCCAACTCCATACAGAAGGACTGACCAAACGTACCATTTAATAACTGTAATTCGGATGTCTAAGCTTATGGTCATAGATATTTTGCTTTTATTTATTATACATTTTCCTAGCTTGTTCTATTCGTGGTTTTATTTCTATATCTGGATCCCAGTTATCATTTAGTACTACTCTATTATTTAGTTACTCTTAGTTTACTCTACTATTTAGTTTAGCTCAATGCAACAATTTTCATCGGTTTTGCTGATCACCATTACTTTAGTTTTTTGAAGATTTATTGTCAGTCCCATTGCTTCAGTTGTATTACTAACTCTGTCTAGTATATTTTGTAAGACTTTCATTTTTTCTGCTATCAGAACGGTGTAGTCTGCATGCCTGATATTCTTAATATATTTACCGTTTATTTTTATACTAATTTCGGCGCCCTGTGCTTGTTTGAATATGCATTCAGAGTACAAGTTAAAGAGCAATGGAGACATGATACAGCCTTCTTGGATACCCGTTCGTATACGGACGCTTTTAGTAGTGTGGTTGGAATATTTTAAGGGTGGTTCTTGGCTCCAATAAACGTTTTGAAATATGCGGAGATCTTTTCCATAAGGCTTCATTTTCTGTAGTTCATACAATTTTTCATGCTGGACTCTATCAAAAGCCTTCTGGTAGTACATGAAACACAGCTATACTTTTTTCTGGTGATCGAGGCATTTTTGAATAAGTGTTTGAGTCGCAAACAGCGCCTCTCTTGTTCGCAAGACCTTTTTAAATCCGAGCTGAGAGTCACTTATGTATAGCATCTATTAGTTTATTTACATTTATTTCTATTTCGTCTGGTTCACAAGTTTTTCAGTTCTGTGCACATTATATCGCATGATTTATCTCTATGTCTAGGATTGGGGGTCCTTCCATTTCTTACGTCGAAGTCTTTTGCAATTCAAGTCTGTCATCCGCAAAGGATTTTTCTATAAATTCCTCCCATACAATTCGTTCGCTTCTTTCTATAATTATTTTTTTTATTGTCAGCTAGAGTGCGTATATTATGTATCTTGTTATTATTGGAAGTTTCTTTTAATTTTTTGTCGAGTTTGTATATATCATGTTTGTTATCTAGGTTTTCTATTTTGTCGCACATTTCATTTATCCATTTTTCTTTTTCTTCTTTGATTTTTGAATCTATGGTTCTTTGATTTCTTTATATAGATGTGCGTTGTTTTTGTGGGGTGAAGTTTTCTTCATCAATGTTCTTGTATATGATAAATGCGACGCCGTAATGTTGATGACAGTTATTTTTTCCTCCATAGAAGTAGATGGTCATCAATTTCTAGTTTTCCTATACCGGGCCATCTTACTTCGCCCAATCCTAATATCTTACTTCGCTCTACTTCATTTAAGAAGCTCCGGTACTCAGGGTCATTGTTGATTTTACTTGCCATGATGAGTGATTGTCTTATTGAGATATCCATAAAGGATCTTTAACGCTGTAGTTTCTTCTTGCTTTCTGCATCTTGATGCCGTTGACCTTATTGGTTCTTCCGCCTTTAGAGTTGATTTCTTCACTCAAGGGCAACATAATACCCCTACTTCGGCCCTACTACCTCTAGAACACAAACCTACACCCCATCTGTTCATCGGAATGTTTTCGTTCGTTCCCCAAAGATTTATGCTTACATAGTCAGGTAACATGTTCAATTCAAGTTTTGTGTGCGTTAGTTTTTGTAGTAGAACAAAATACTGAGTGTGCCGAATAACATCGCACAATTTTTAAAATTTTTCCAATATTTCTTAGTAAGAAATATTAATTGTTCTACATAATCAATTTTGTGATTAATGACTTTAATCTAATTTAAACCTTTTTTAGATACTGAGACCTAATGTAGTAACAAGAGTAAGCGAATACATTCCCGAAATTATTACATTTATTCAAAAGATTATTGAGAATGGTTTTGGTTATGAAGCCAGTGGATCAGTTTATTTTGATGTTGCAGCTTTTGATAAAAGCGAAAAACATTATTATGCCAAGTTAGTTCCAGAAGCGTATGGTGATACAAATAGCTTACAGGAAGGCGAAGGTAAATAGTTATGTAAAAGTATTTGCAGGTTACCTATCAACATAATTAATCGAAACTAGTAATATCAATATCAATATAATAATAAAACCTATATTTTTACTGTAAAAAAAGTATACTCATAACATATATAAGAACTCCTTTTATTTGCTTGGCAATCAAACATTAAAATAATGAATTCCTTATACATAATATAACATATTAATGATTGTTTGGTTATTAGCTGGTACATAACACATATAATCATTTTAGGTGATTTAACTACTGCAGAACAAAGAAGTGAAAAACACTCACCGAATGACTTTGCATTGTGGAAAAAGAGCAAACCGGGAGAGCCGTTCTGGGATTCGCCTTGGGGTATCGGTAGACCCGGTTGGCATATAGAATGCTCTGCTATGGCATCTGATATCTTTGGCGCAACGATGGATATCCATACTGGAGGAGTAGATCTCAAATTTCCCCATCATGACAATGAAATTGCACAAAGTGAGGTAAGCATTCAATTGAGATTTAGATATACAAATATGTATCATTTGTCCCAAAACAAAACAAGATCTTAAATAACTTAAATACAGTGAAAAAAAAAAAAAAAAAACAGCGAGCATACAAATATTATGTAAATGTCAATAGAAAAGTAAAGATATATAAACATGTCAATTTTGGTATTGGTGCGATAATTTTAAACAGGATTCTATACTAGAATTTCGTCATAAATTATAATAATTTTTAAATAAATATGAAACCTAGTTAGTGATAGTGGAGGTAACTTTTTTTGATAATTTTATGTTTCATTTGCTTATTCTAATAATAATAATTGTTTATTGTTCTTTGTTTAAGGCATACTTTGGAAACTCAGAATGGGTAAGTTACTTCCTCCATTCTGGCCACTTAACAATAGCCGGTTGCAAAATGTCTAAGTCCTTAAAGAATTTCGTATCAATTCAAGATGCTCTCTCAAAATACACCTCTAGACAATTAAGATTTGCGTTTTTGTTACACAGTTGGAGAGATACGTTGGACTACAGTCAAAATACCATGGATTCTGCAATTCAGTATGAAAAACTTTTTAACGTAAGTTTGCTCTATGTAGTATTATTTTCAAACAATAGGTTTTAGTTTACTTAAATCGAACAACTAATACTTTTACAAATAATAGCGTATATAAATATCGTCCCAAGCAAT
Source organism: Diabrotica undecimpunctata (assembly GCF_040954645.1). Classification (NCBI taxonomy): domain Eukaryota; kingdom Metazoa; phylum Arthropoda; class Insecta; order Coleoptera; family Chrysomelidae; genus Diabrotica; species Diabrotica undecimpunctata. The sequence continues at coordinate 31,391,937 of NC_092808.1, forward strand.
TACGTTCAAAAAGTTCTACTAGTAGGATCATCACGAGAACTATTCCTGAATATGCGGTGAGTTACTAGGTCCTAGTTCCTTCGATTAGGTAATTTTCTCCGCCAGATGAGGCCAGGGATCTCCGCCAGGGAAGGAAGGGCCTGGAAAACTACGGCCACTTATCGATTCCCACGGTGCCTTACAGAGGGATTTCGACCAGTCCATTCGAAGTGCCCTCTGCGTATGTTTCATCTTGGGTGGAATATTGGTATTTTTCACATGATACATGAAATAAAAACACATTTTGAAAGGTGGAAAATGTCCAGCCACAGAGTCTCAGTTCGAAGAACAGGAGCAGAGCCCTATGGGAGCCGAAACCAGACTCGCCGTCAATCGATCGTTGTCTGGTTGTTCTTTTCTGTTTGTTGGTTCTCTTTGTTGATGATTTTATTGTCCTGTTTTAGGTGGAACACCTCTTCAGGACGTGGTTTGTTTTTGTTGGTGTCGGCGTGTGTCGCTGAATTGTGCTCACTGGTGGTACGCTTCGGTGGTTGGTTCCTGCGGAGGAGGTGGTATCCAGGATGGTCAGAGGTGAAAGAGTTGTTGAGCTAAAACGGTCCTTTTCAGAATTTTATTAGTAAAAAATTATATGGTTATGAGTTGTGACTGAATTTAATTCAGTCTATCTCAGGTATAGTCAGGTATAATTGTGAAGTGGGATCGGTAAACCACGAAAAACCGATCCCTTCCTGTCATAACAAGCTCGAAGTGAGCAATTGAATAAATACGGCGATAATAGAGTGGAGTTGCCTTCAGGATATCAATGTATTCATCAGGGAGTTCGTTGCTGGCAAGGGTCAGCAATTTAGTGGGTAGGAATGGGAGTTTGCGTTTAGGCCGTCTGTTGAAGGATGAGCAGGTAGTTTTGATGATATTTTGGGCTCTGAAGTGTTGGCCACGGATAGTTTTGATTGTATAATTCCTGTCAAAGAGGAGAGCCTCTCATTGATGGGCTGGATATTCGACAGTTGATGAATGAGGGCATAGGGGAAATCGTGCCGTTTGTTGTTTACTCTACGCAGGATTTCCCGTTCCAATCCCAGCAGTTGTTTATATATTTTTCGAGGCGGGACGATGCGCATCGGGGTGCGTATTAGTCCACGAGTAAGGCCCCCGGTGACAATACTTATATTTAGTGGCTTCACTCATGTATACCTGATAACTGCACTGATAACGGACTTATTTGTCCGAAAAAGTTCTTTGATGTAATCTTTTATAAACGATTTTTTAAATAAACGTTTTTTGTTCGTTAGCAAGGGTTTTATAATCCCGAATAAAAAAACGTTTTTTGTTCGTTAGCAAGGGTTTTATAATCCCGAATAAAATTTCAAACGTCGAATGTCTTTACTATTAAATGTTATTACCTTTATTTATAGGTAACTATATAAAACAAAACAAGCCACCTACGTAGAAAATAGAAAACGTATAATAAATGTCAACTCTAAAGAAATACCTGACATCCAAATAGAACAAATCGATTATGCACTCCAAAAAATAAAAAAAAACAATAACGCTGCAGGGATATTAAGTATTTACCGTAGATGTTAAAGGAAAGTACCACGGAACTGGTAAATCTATTTAAACAGATGCCTAAAAGAAGAAGATATCCCAGACGAATGGTGAAGAGCAATATTTATTGATATACAAAAAAGGAGATCCAGAATATCTGCAAAATTACCGACCGATAAGTCTCGTGTCTCAAACATACAAGCATTTTATGAGAATAATAATAATAAATAGACTGGAAAGGAAATTTGAGCTATATCAACCAAAAAAAAACAGGCAGGATCCAGGAAGCATTACAATACAACGTAACACCTACACACAGTCAAACAAATAATAGAAAAGACAAATGAGTACAATAAGACAAATCTTTATGGTTGGCCTTTGTAGATTTCAAGAAGGAGTGTGACAGTATTGAAACAAACCCAATAATTTCTGCCGTGCGAAATACTAAAATAGATCAACTATGTATCAATCCAATTAAAAAGATCTACAGTAAAACAATCTTAATAATACAGCTACATCAAAGTGACATAATATCCCCTAAGGCCTAAATTTATTTATAGTTTATAAATTATTTACATAAATAATCCCGCCACTGACACCACTGTAACATTAAAATCAAAGGCGCGTTTCATTTATACCTTTACTTACAACGAATAGATTTATCTATATCTCTTACAGTTACGTTCAAAAAGTTCTTCTCTGTGATATCACGTCGCCGTATTCCGGAGTAGTAATTTACTACGATGTAGTTCGAGAGGAAATTGTATTAGTCAAGGACCTTCCACTAAGTATGTTATGTTGTTCGGTTATGAATTTCGATCACTCAAATCTGTGTTGGGGCTGGTCCTACTCGTCATTGATTCGAATATTCTTTAGAATATTAAATGTTTTTATTGTTGTAATTCTAGTATGTATATGATGTAATATTTGTTTAATTGATTTTCAGGAATTCTTTTTAAATGTAAAGGATGCATCGATGTCGATTTGCTTAAAAAACACAACAGTAGATACTTTCACCAAATGGTCTGAACACGAAAAAACACTGAGTAATAAGCTTATAGCAGCCAAAACAGCAGTTCATAATGCACTATGTGGTAAGTTTTTTCAATGGTTTAATTATTGAAACTATATGCATGCATTATGGGGACAATTTTGTTAGAATTTTCATTACAGATGCATGTGTAGGTTCTTAATAGAAGTTTTCTCCTATTTATGGTAGAAGTAAGGATGAGGTAGCAAATATTCTTTTGACGCATAAACCTCCAGTATCACAGTGAACTACATATTGTATTTGTTCAATTTTTATTCGACTTATCAAGAGATATTTTAAAAATTGCTACGTATATGCATTTGTACATCATATTACATTTGTACACTCATGTACATCCTATTATGTCTTAAAAATGACTCTTTAAATCATCATTTTAACATAAAAACAAGTTTGTTAATTTATATTATGTATTATAATGTTACGAACATACTTTTGGCATGGCCCAGGTAACGGTTGCATTGCATCTCTAATACTCTCGAAAGTTCGCGGCGTATCGAGTGCGAGAGAGAATAACCGGTCACGTAGGTGAATTAGAGGTGGGACAACGCCAGAATATTCTCGATACAGTAACTGTAGTATATATAGGTAACAGTGTTAGAAGTAGAGTTAGTTGTTAAGATACTACCGAACTGTAAAGTTATAAATAAATATATGTATATAATTCGAACCGCTCGTTTTATTTAATCACGCTACAGTTGGTGTCCGGTGTGAGATTTGCAAATAAATTCAGCAGTGACTTTTGAAAAAGACTTTTGAACTTTTGAAAAGTATTGTTCGTCGGGAACATCCGCGTAGTTAGTACATCCGGTAGTGTCCTTTGTACGAAAGAACATTTAAAAAGTACGTGTGTGCCTGACCAAAGATGCTGCTAGTACAACTTTCAGTAAAACAGTTGCGTGAGCAACTGGAAGAACGCGATGAAGATTGCAGCGGGTCCAAAAAGATACTTCAAGAACGTCTGAAGACTGTTCTCAACAAGAATGGAGATGACCCAGAGACATTCCAGTTTCAGTCAGCGGAAGAAGCAGTTTTAATGAAGATAGAAGAAACTTCTAAAAAAATTGAAGAAACGTCTAAAAAAACTGATGATAAATTCGAGACTGTTTCCAAAAGATTCGATGAAACGTCTCAAATGATCGAAGAAACTTCTCAAATTATTAAAGAAACAGCCAGACAAAACGACGAGAAATTCGAAAATATGTCTAGAAGATTCGACGAAGTATGTAATCAAAACAATGAGAAATTTGAAGAAGTTTCAAGAACATTTGATAAGATACAGAAAAATGTTAACGATAAGATAGAAGACGTAGAAGAGAAGATCAAACAATTAGAGACCATGATAACTAACACAAAAGTGCTACCACCAGTTAATACAATAGCCTTAGATCCGGTAGTGAAAGAAGAATCACCCAGAGACGAAACGACACATAATATGAGATTCAAATTGCCACCATTTGATGGAAAGTCTTCTTGGTCCATATACCTTAGACAATTTGAAGCTATTGCGACAGCCAATCATTGGACAGAACAAGAAAAAGCTGTTTCCTTGACTGCTGCTTTACGAGGTGATGCTGCAGATATCCTAAGATCGATTCCTAAGGGTCAAGAAAAATGTTACCAGACCTTGTTTACCCGACTAGACAAACGTTACGGAGATGCCCATCTACAACCAGTGTACAAAGTACAAATAAGAAGTAGAATCCAACGAGCAAGTGAGAGTTTGCAAGAGTTTGAAGCAGATGTTGCTCGTATAGTGCGGTTGGCTTATCCGGAGGTACCAGACAACATTTTGGAAGAAATTGCTGTAGATGCCTTCGTCAATGGGTTAAGAGACATTGAACTACAGAAAGCTTTACGACTAGCAAGACCGAAAGTTTTAGATGAAGCGCTCGCTATTGCCTTAGAACATGAAACAGCTAGTCAAGCTTCACGGAGCTATCGAGTACGAACCTCTGAAGAGAGCGACGAACAAAACGAGAAACGTCTGGAGGAAATCGTACGGAAAGTAGTTCGTGACATGATGCCGAAGAGACGTGAACCCAGATGTTGGAATGGTAACGACGTAGGTCACATTCGTCGTAAATTGCAAGAAAATAATACAGCAGTCAGAAAACTAGAACGGGTCGACAACAAGGGGCAACTGCCGACCTCGAGAAACACAGCCCCCATAGTAACTGTCAACATTACGTCCTCAGGTGGAATTCATAGCTTGTACATAGAGGGTCGTATCAATAATAAAAGTAGATCGTTTTTGGTAGATACAGGTGCAACGAGAACTATTGCACGGCCAGAAGTAGTACGAGGCCATCTTAAATTATTGCCTGCAACAGTAAAGCTTAGAACAGCAACTGGTGAGATAATTAATACATATGGCGAGGCTAATATGTCAGTATCCATTGGCCAGACCACAGTGCAACATACAGTATTAATTGCAGAGATCTCCGATGATTTCATATTGGGGATGGATTTACTAAGGAAAGTTGGGGCTGTATTGAATGTCAAAGATGGAGTTCTCGAGATCAGTGGTGAAGAGTTGCCGTTTCATGAAGACCAAGAAGATGTTATCAGCTTAATAACTACTTGTGACGTAACAATACCCGGTAATAGTGAGAAAATTTTAATGACCAGACCTGATGGTTACTGCCGAGAGGGAAGTTTAAGGATGGTCGAAGATGTGAATAATGCCGAGTTCCTAACGGCAAAAGCTTTGGTGAGAATTCGAGATTTCGTTCCTGTAAGAGTTATGAATTTAAAGGGAACTGCTATTAAGTTAAGTAAAAGAACTTTGATTGGACAGTGTGTTCCCGTGGCTTCGATTTGTTCCATGAATACTAATGAGAAACCGTCGAAATCTAAGTATCCAAAGGAGCTTGTCGAGACGATGATTAAAACGTGCCAAGATCTTGATGATGAACGAACTAAAAAAGTGAAGTCTATGCTGATAGAATTTCAAGATGTTTTTGCCATGGATAAGAAGGATAATGGCAAAGCAAGCATAGTAAAGCATAAAATTAATACCGGAGACGCTCAGCCAATCAGACAACAACCTAGACGACTTCCATTTTCGAAAAGAGATGAAGCCGAAGACATCATCAAAGATATGAACAAACAAGGGGTAATTGAACCATCAAACAGTCCATGGACATCACCAGTAGTCCTAGTAAAGAAGAAAGATGGTTCAACACGTTTTTGTATTGACTACCGACAGCTCAATGCAGTAACTAAAAAAGATAGTTATCCTTTGCCCAGAATAGACGATACTTTGGATACACTTTCTGGTTCTCGTTGGTTCTCCACACTCGATCTGAAAAGTGGATATTGGCAAGTAGACATGGAGCCAGCTGATCGTGAAAAAACCGCATTCTCGATAGGATCAGGGCTTTGGCAGTTCACAGTTATGCCCTTTGGTTTATGTAATGCCCCGGCCACATTTGAAAGATTAATGGATGCAGTTTTAAGAGGTCTAACATGGAAAACATGCCTGGTTTATTTGGATGATGTAATTGTAGTTGGAAGATCCTTCGATGAACATGCCAATAATCTAACAGAAGTCTTTCAACGATTGCGGGCAGCGAATCTGAAGTTGAGTCCGAAGAAATGTCACTTGTTTCGACGAGAAGTGAAGTACTTGGGACATATTGTAGCAAGTAATGGTGTAACAGCTGATCCTGAAAAACTTGCAGCGATTAAGGATTGGCCAGTACCAAGAGATAAACACGAAATTAGAAGTTTTCTTGGCCTATGTACATATTACCGCCGTTTTGTCAAAGGATTTGCCAATATCTCCAAGCCATTAACAAAGTTGACAGAAGAAGGCAAAGAATATACATGGAGCGAAGAGTGTCAAAGAGCTTTTGAACACTTACAAATGGCTCTGATCAGCGCACCGATTTTAAGCTACCCTAGACAGGCAGGAAAATTTGTGTTGGACACCGATGCAAGCAACAGTGCAATAGGAGCTGTTCTTTCCCAAATCCAAGATGGACAGGAGAAAGTCATCGCTTACTTTAGCAAAGTCTTGTCAAAACCAGAAAGAAACTATTGCGTTACCAGAAGAGAATTGCTAGGCGTAGTGAAGGCTTGTGAGCATTTCCATAAATACTTGTATGGCAGAAAGTTTCTTCTTCGCACGGATCACGCTGCTCTAAAATGGCTCCTACAATTTCGTAATCCAGAGGGCCAGATGGCAAGATGGTTAGAACGATTACAAGAATATGATTACGAGATCGAACACAGGGCTGGCAGAGTTCATTCAAATGCTGATGCCCTTTCGAGACGGCCGTGCAGTGCAAATTGTAATCACTGTCTTAAATTAGAAGAACGACTTTGCCCCGTGAGACGAACCACCGTCATTAATGAGCAATGGCAGCCTCAACAGCTACAAGACGCTCAAGCAGATGATCCATGTATAAAAAGAGTATTGGATTGGATGCGTCGAAGTGAGAGACCTTCTTGGCAAGACATTAGTGCATGTAGTCCAGAAGTCAAGTGTTACTGGAGCCAATGGAATTGCCTAGTGCTGAAAGATGATCTTCTGTATAGAACCTTTGAGAACGATGATGGTACAGAAACTAAGCTTCAGTTGATTGTACCTAAAAGTAAAGTGTCAGAAGTATTGCGTCAGTTGCATGACGGTGCATCAGGTGGACACTTTGGTATCACGAAGACTCTGCAAAAGGTTCGAGAACGGTTCTATTGGGTGAACTGTAAAGATGATGTAAGAAGATGGTGCCGGAAATGTGAACTGTGTGCAACCAGTAATGGTCCAGCTGGTAAAAAGAGGGCACCCATGAGACAGTACAATGTTGGTAGTCCTATGGAAAGAGTAGCAATCGACATTGCAGGTCCACTTCCAGAGACAAATGATGGAAATAAATATATCCTGGTAGCCATGGATTATTTTACGAAATGGACTGAGGCCTATGCGATACCAAATCAAGAAGCTGCTACCGTTGCAGAGGTACTTGTTAAAGAATTCTTTAGCCGATTTGGTGTTCCTTTGGAGATTCACTCCGACCAAGGGCGAAATTTCGAGTCAACCCTTTTCCAAAACGTTTGTAAATTGATTGGTGTCAATAAGACCAGAACGACACCCCTGCATCCTCAATCAGATGGAATGGTCGAGAGAATGAACCGAACAATGGGTAAACACCTGTCCAAAGTTGTATCAGAACATCAAAGAGATTGGGACCAGCACATTCATTTATTCCTAATGGCCTACCGCTCGGCCGTGAATGAAACTACAGGCCAGACTCCAACCTGCCTGATGTTAGGTCGTGAAGTTCGTTTACCCTGCGACCTAGAGTTTGGCTGCAGACCTTCCGAAGAACATGTTGCAAGCGAAGATTATGTCGACCGCCTGAAGTTAAGAATGAACAACATTCATGAACTTGCCCGACAACACATCCAGATAGCCAGTGACAGAATGAAAGATCAATATGATTCTCGATGTAAGAGTGAAAGCTATGAAGTAGGCGATCTTGTTTGGCTTTATAATCCACAACGTCGTCGAGGCTTGTCTCCCAAACTGCAAAGACAATGGGAAGGTCCATATGAAATTAAAAAGAAAATAAATGACGTAATATACCGAATTAAGAAGTTGCCGAAAGGTAAACCAAAAGTAGTTCACATAAATCGTCTTGCACCATATGCTGGCTCAAATGAAACAGAAGAAGCACGAACCCTTCAACATGAGATCAAAGATGACCGGCGACCAAGCTTTAATGAATTTATGTCAAATTACGCAGAGAGAAAGAGTGCTAGATTCGGCGTGACCACAGAAGTTCAGCAGGATCTTTTTAGTGTTCCGCATAACGTCTCTCTAGCCCACTGTGTTGCCCAAGATCTTGAGATGACTAAAGGAATCTCATCCGTATTTTATAAGAAATTCGGTCGTTTGGACGAGTTAAAAAACCAGCAGCCTAAAGTTGGAAGAGTACTGAGATTAGAAGATGGTTCCCGATCTTTGCTGTATATGGTGACCAGGAAGTCTTATACAGACAGGGCAAGCTACGAGGATATATGGCGTGCTCTAACTAATTTGAAGAAAATTGTGTGCAATTACGACATCAAGAATTTGGCCTTACCCAAGTTAGGCCATGCACTAGATAATCTGGACTGGAAGATTGTCAGAAGCATGCTTGAAGTGATCTTCCGAGACACCGGCGTACGAATTACTGTGTGTTGCATTAACCCGATGGGATCGTATCCTTCAAAGTCAGTAGACTGTTATTTCTTTCTAAAGGGTTCATGCAGAGCTGGAGAGTCCTGTAGATTCCGCCATGCTGTGCCTACCGGAGTTGCTGATCGGGACGATCAGATTTAAGAGGGGAGCAGTGTTACGAACATACTTTTGGCATGGCCCAGGTAACGGTTGCATTGCATCTCTAATACTCTCGAAAGTTCGCGGCGTATCGAGTGCGAGAGAGAATAACCGGTCACGTAGGTGAATTAGAGGTGGGACAACGCCAGAATATTCTCGATACAGTAACTGTAGTATATATAGGTAACAGTGTTAGAAGTAGAGTTAGTTGTTAAGATACTACCGAACTGTAAAGTTATAAATAAATATATGTATATAATTCGAACCGCTCGTTTTATTTAATCACGCTACAATAATATATAAATTATAATTATAATTGTAGATTGTTCCAATTTTTGATTATACGAGTCAATTGTATTTGCACCAGCATTCAAATGACCAAAGATTTCTGGCCTAACCCCCTCAAATCCTTCTAAAAAGAATCCAAAAGTCTCTAGAGCACTCCTGGTTTGTCGTGCAGTAGGCATAATATGTAGATGACTCTTGGCGTTAAGGTTTTCTTCATTTCCTAAATCTTCCTAGAGCAGTTATTTTTGCCACTATTTCTTCATCTGTTAGTGTGGCAAAAACAAAAATCCATACAATCTTTCGTGCCGGCCGTGTTAGATATTAACTTCACCAGTTTATCCTCATTATGTATTGCGGGGGACAAAGTAGAAAAGGCAACACTAGAAGTGACTCTGGTATAATTTCTTATAGAGAAATGAAAGAAAACTTGGAAGAACTTGTAGGTATGAGTCATTATGTCAGTGAAATTTGTTTTGATACAAAAGTGCTGAATGTAGTGTGTGTATATCACTCAAATCGGACTGTATAAGTACGACAGAAAAACTTACAATGATCAATTATGAGGATATACCGATAATATCGGATACGAATACGCCTAAATTCTCGATACTTAAGTTGCAGGTCGTAGTTAATAGTAAATTTCACAACATGGCGAGTTTACTTTGTCTATAACAAACGTTAGCGGCGAATTTTAATAGTGATAAGTATTTAACCGTTCTCCATCAAGTGTTTATGATATAGAAAATTAATCACTGACAATTCTGTTGAATTTAGAGTTTAGTATATGTCGAGTACAATATGTTGGCATATGTCCAATGAACTATATTGTATATGGGCCAGAATTTAGGGACATTTGATGATAAAAACAACTTACATATCGCATGAATGCTAAAAATTTCTTTCTTTTCAGATAATATTGATACAAAATCCGCAATTAATGCTTTAAGGGATATCGTAACAGCAAGTAACATCTATATGAGGGAGCGGAAACCTCCGAACGCTTTACTTTTGCACGACGTAGGAGTTTATGTAACAAAAATTCTAAAAATATTTGGTGCGATTAGTGAAAAAGATGAGATAGGTTTTCCAACTTCTACTAGTACTTCCAATAATGTAAGTATTCATTTTTAGATAAAGTAATGCGTAACCGTGTTGACGTAAATATAGTATAATTAATTCCATCCTTAACAACAAAACAGTATTTACTTTTTTTTGATATTTCTTATGGAATTTTTTTTCGCTTGTCTTGGTCGAAAGATAATGTTCTAATGGAGAATTCAATCCTAATATGTACAAATATTCACAGACCTTTTCCAAATGATCTCAAACGATCACACCTGACTATGCAGAAATACTCGACTTTCAATCATCAGTGACCTACTTGAGAGTCCAATTAACAAAAATTATCCACTGGGGCACTGAGATTAACACCATAGACAAAGTTAGAACACGAACGAGGATCCTAGTAGCGTTAAATGTAAAATTCGGAACCATAAATAAAGAAACCCTCCTTCACACCTACAAAACCTTCATAAGACGCAACATTGAATACCGTGCTCTTTACTCTAAGCTTAAGCGAAGACCGATGAACAGAGTTCTGGCTACGGGAAGGAAAATTCTTAGAAATTTCTCTCTGCAGAAAAGTGAACCAGTATCTGTCAGCGCTTATACACAAGTTCGCTGGCAGTCAACCTACAACACTCCACATCCAAATCAACAAATGTGTTTTGAAGACGATTTAGAGTCCGAACACCATGGCTCAGAACGTTCTAAAAATGCCTAACAATTCTGAAAAGCACTGTTTTCTTTATGGTATATTCTGAATTCCTCCTCCTCTGAATTCCTCCTCACAGGAAAATCTAAAGGTCAATGCTGAGTATATCGCTTCGTGACCGAGTTAGAAATGAAGACTTAAGACGAAGAACAGGAGTTACCGATGCAATTTCCCGAATTGCCACACCGAAATGGAACTGGGCCGGATACGTCGCCGGAATCAGTGATGAAAGGTGGACGAAGAGATTGCTTGAATAGAGGTCGAGGTTAGACAAAAGAAGTAGAGGAAGACCCCCTACTCGTTGGACTAACGATCTCAAGTAAATGTCAAGAAATTTGATGAAAAGTGCTTAAGATAGAGCACAATGGACAAAAATGAGGGAGGCCTATGTTCAGCGAGCTGGGTGATGATGATACTCTGAATTCAAAGCATTACTTGATCACCCAACCTTCTCAAAAGAAGACCAACATATGCCGCGTTGCTACTTGAGTCTTTGCAAATCGTTTCATCTAATCCAATCCACATTAAAATTAAACATTAAATCCACTATTTCCACATCTAAGGAGGTCTAAGTTAATCAAGATCGTCGACTTTTTATTAGCGTGTTCCCTAAACTACTGATTGTGTTCCCCAAAAGGTTGCTGCCATATTTCTTTGAAAACTCACCTCGCAAATACTCTTTGATCTTCTTGGTTCTTATTTGAGTTTTAAAATTCGAATATGTAGTTCTTTTATTGGTCCTTTTTATTATATTTTTACTCCTTTTAGATGTCTAGAAAAGTTCCTCCTTACGTTCTTTGATTTTTATTTATTTACTTCTGGCATCAGCATCACATATTAGGATAAGCCATACATTGATGAAGGTTATATCTCTGTTAATGTGTTCCTGACGCCGACGGTAAGGTTTGTGATTTGTCGATTAACGTGTGACAATCTTTTGAAATATTTGTAACTGTTTCATTTCTCTGTCTAATTACTGAATGTATCGTTTCTAGTTGTACAGTGTACATATATATTCTCATTAAGTTTCTAAGAAACTTCTTCTTCAAGTGTCATATGTTTCCAGCATGTAGACGTTCATGAGCCATCAATATTTAAGTGTCCTTCACTGGTCAGCGTCAAAACTTCTCTTGCATTTTGAATACCACACCAAACTCATATCTCGCAGCCACGAATGTTATTTTCTTCATGGACCGCTTCTTTCTTGAACTTTTATATTAAAATCAATCTCAAGAACTCATACATATGACCTCTCATTATATGTCCCTCATAGGAAACTTTTCATTGTTTAATAGCTTGTTGTAACAATTCACGCTCGATTTTAGCTCATCCCAAAGAAAATAATATGTCGGTATGTCTCATTCACAACAGTTTACTAAAACTTCTTTCAATAGAAAAACTTAAGGAGAAAGATGGTTATCTTATGCTTATTTTCGACAACTTAATTTAGTAAAAACTTAGTAAACTATATATAAATTTTTTGTTTCAGGTTGAATGTGTAATCAGGCCTTACTTAAGTATTTTAGCTGAATTTAGAGACAAAATCAGGACAAGTGCAAGAACCTTAAAAGCCACAGATATTCTCGATGAATGCGATCATTTAAGAGATGAAGTTTTGCCTAATGTTGGAGTTAGATTAGAGGATAGAGAAGGTAACTACAATATTGTATTGAATTTTTGTCTTATTCATATGTATAGATGGAAGTAAAATATCTTTTAATTAATGTTTAGTGCAGCCCAGTCTGCTTTTATATATTGTGATTTCCTATCTCTGCTGTCTGTCGGTAACGGCTATAGAAAACTGCTCGGAATAACTGTTTGTTTGCCATTTCGGAAATCGGTGTTTTTGTGTAGCACATCGCAGAGGTAGCAATTGGTGCTAAATCTACACTTAAAAAGATGCGTCCAAAATTATTGGATTTTACCAATAGACTTGTCTTTGTGTCATTATTCGGAAATCCCAAAAATCTGGCTGAATAAAAATAACATATATTACATATCGAAGTTGAATAATCTCCCAAATTTGACCCAAGCTAGAAATATCAAGTAATTTTGCTCGATTTTATGTAGAAAAGTCTACAACAACTGACGGAAAGTCCATCACGAAGAACAATTGAGACGACGAATATTTCAGAACATGCTAAAATAGACGTTAACATAGTCCAAAGACTTGTTCTACCGATTCCTACAATAGTGTACATTCTATTCGTTATTTGAATATTTTTTTCTAATTAGAATGCACAGGAAAATGTAGATATTAGCATAGTTTAAATAACCTTTTGTAACATATCTTGTTATATCTTTAATAATTGTAGATAGTTACAATAAATGCAAGTGTTTGGATTTTTTATCTATATTAACCAAGATTTTGATGTAAACTATTTATTAGTTAAAAAGCGTACATCAGAGTATATCATATTTAATTTTTCATTTTTCCATAGGTGAGCCAAGCGCAGTAAAACTGGTTGACAAAGAAACTCTTTTGAAAGAAAGGGAAGCGAAGAAGAAGGCAGAACAAGAAAAACTGGCCGAAAAGGAAAGAAAAAAAGCAGAATTAGCAGCTGCCGCAGCAGCGAAAGAATCTCAGAAAAAGATACCGCCCACTGAAATGTTTAGACATGAAACTGACAAATACTCAAAGTTCGATGAAAATGTAAGTAATAAACTAATAGTTTTGTAATTTTCTAATATCCACGTTCGGTAATGTAGCCCGAAAGGTTTTTTTTTAATAAATATACCTTTTTATAAAGGATTTTTTAATTAAAAGTTAGTTTTGTATTTTATGTCATAATGTTTTACAAAAAACATTTATTTTTATTTATTTATTTAAGGGATTCCCAACGCACGACGCCGAAGGCAAAGAAATTAGCAAAGGACAGGTTAAGAAATTGCAAAAGTTGTACCAAGCTCAAGAAAAGAGGCATCAAGAATACCTAGCCACTCAAGCGTAACAATACTCCCAAAACCGAAACAAAGGATTAGGTCAACTGTGAACTTATTTTTATATAAGACTAAAATTTTGCTTGTATCAATCATTAAAGTATTTTTACACCAGCATTATTCTAAGTACATCCTGAGATAAGTACATTGGGAAGGATTATTGTGCGATTAAAAGAGAAATACAAATTGTAATTATTGTACAAATTTTGTAAATACTTTAATGATTACACACTAATATACCGTATTTATTTAATATTTTATATCGTCAACAGTATTGTACTTTTAGAATTTTGCTACTAATTAATTCTATAAAACGTCAGAATCATTATCATCGTAGATTTCACGGTTTATTAATAAATTTTCATTGTACCTATTAAGAATTTATATGCATTTTAATTTATTTCAATAAAAAATAACTCAAATAAATTATTCGCTTATTTAAATTTATTTATTTTACCTTATGCTTCCTCATGTACCAAAAGTACAGAGATGATGTGTTTGTGTGCTTCATCCTTTCCTATCCCTATTCTTTTTTCGTGATCAGTTTAAGAATAGGAGCGCTTGCGCAATCAGCAAAAGACAGACTGGACGTGGAAGTCGTTGACTGCAACGCATCGCGTTCAAACGGCGCTTTCCAACTGCTGATAGAGAACGTCCTGTAAATATATAGACCATTTGCAAAGAATAATAATGATAATTAACGCGTCGAGCCTATGGATTGTTTAACAGTTCTCCATCATTTCTTGTCCGTTGCTTCCGTCCTCCAGTTTGTGATATTGAGTCTCTTTAGATCCTCTTCTACGACGAGGAATCTCGTCGATATGATTTGGGCTTGACTGTATACGTGGATATTATTCCTCATTATCTAGGTTTACCAATATATTTTCTTGTCAATTCAGAAAATGTTTTAAGTATTCCTTCCATCTGTTCAAAATGTCTTTTTAATTTATTAAAATTTTTCCATTTTGGGCTCTCATAAATAGAGGTTCAACTCAATATTCTTTCTTTCAATTTTTTGCCCCCTGGTTCAAATTTATTATATCTTTATATATGTAATTTGTAATTTCTGCTGTTCAGTGTACTTATTTCCGTCATCTTTTTATATTAATTTCAGCGTTCTTAGTGTTAATTTACTTGCCCCTCTAATTCTTTTCTACATTAGTCATCGTATCATGTTTTCTTCGTTTTTAAATTTCTTCTCTATTGTTTTTGTTGATTTTACCACGCCCTCTGAATTCGTTACCACATTTGTTCCGGATTCTCCTCTTTGTAATTTATTTTTGCATTTTTTGTTATTAATCTTGTAGTCCCATTCATTCTTAATTTTTCTGTGTTTAAATTATTCAGAATTGGTATGATTTGTTTTATTCTTGCTCCTACCATAAAAAGGTCAGAGTTAATGTCCGGCTTTCTCTGTATCCTGATGTTAGTAATACACTTTTCTTTGTCCTTTTTAATAAGTGTATGGTCGATTTGGTTGATTACTAGACTTCGGCAAATATGCAAATAAAAATGTAGAAAATATGCGCATAAATATGCACGTGTTTACCCGAAAATATGCAAATATTTTACAAAATATGCATACAAATAAATAAAAAAATCGTAAAATAGTAACAATTTTATTTAAAAAAAAAGTGTACATAACTAAATATTTCCTACTATTCATTAAGATTTACATTTATTTTAAGTAACTACATCATTTTTAAGTATCAATAAACTTATTTAGAATTATGGTAACAATAAATGACCAAGTGGTGTTCAAAATTTTCTAACAAAAACTTGTGGCTTCTGTCTGAGTACATATATTTATATATGGAAAAACTTCGTTCAACATCAACTGATGTAACGGGAGCATTTTTCAAACTAACCAAAACATTTGGTTCTAAATTACTTGTTTCCGAAATATTTCCAGCTAGAACACTGACTACTTTAGAAAGAATATGGTAACCTTTATTTTTTTCCATAGTAGCTTCAATTTTTTTTAAAATATCTTTTCCAATATTACCTCTAACGTTCCGACAACATGACGCAAATTCTTTTATTAATGCTGTACTTTCGAACAATGACAGTTTTGGTGATTCTAACTGAGTAATTGTTTTTTGAACAAAACTAAAATTTGATTTTATAAATGAAAGTTCTTGTTGAAGCAAGTTACTCTGAAAAGTTTGTTTAGAATCCAAAAGAGATTGGGAACTTTCATCTGTTAACGTATCAATTATGTTCTTTATTTTAACAAAATGATCTGCATAAAAATTAGCTGCTTCTAACCATGTTCCCCATCGCGTTAAAATAGGTTGTGGTGGAAGAGGAATGTTAGGTAGCATTTCTTTATAAAGTTGAATTCTTATAGGAGATTTAAGAAATACTTTTTTGACACTGGATATCATGGTATTTACAAGAGGAAACTTTTTTCGTATTTCCTCTGCAACTCTGTTTAATCCATGCGCTACACAAGTAACATGTATTAAATCTGGGAAAAATATTTTTAAATTTTGTCCTGCTTTCACCATATAAGGAGCAGCATCCGATAAAATAAGCAGTAATTTATTAGAAGGAATAGTTGTCGGAAGAAAAAAAGTTGCTAATGTTTCTTGTATAAAACGCGAAATTGTTAAAGCATTTGTTTTCTCAAGTTGCTGGCATGAAATAAGATGAGATTTTGGTAAAGTATCTTCTTTAAGAACACCAATCAATAAATGAGCAATATACTTTCCTGAGGAATCAGTGGTTTCGTCTACAGATATGTAAAAATAATTATCTGCAATTTCTTCCTTAATATTAATTAACACCGAGTATAGCCCGTTCACATTATTTCTTCTTAGAGACCGATCACTTGGAACATTAAGTTTGCAATATTTTTTTAGAAACGAACTAAAATTTACATTTGCTAATTTTGAAAGCGGTATGTTTGCAGACACTAATGCGCGACACAAGTCTTCATTAAAAGTTTCTTGCTCATCTAATTTTTTTGAAGTAGATTGGAAACATTTAGCCATTGAAGTTTGATGTTTTCCTCCTATTTTTCCTTTTTTTGCAATGTGTGAAGCAGTTCTCACATGTTGGTCTATCTGAAATTTCTTCTCACATGCTATCTATAAATAAAAATAAAAACCTTTATTTTAACCCAACCTTTAAAATATAAAAATATACAAGGTGTTTTTGGTTAATCAAATAACTGGTTTGGAAAAAAAAACACTCGCTAAGTGTTTTAAATGCAGTATTAATCCACAAATTAGTTTTTGTTACTAACCATTAGTACATCATATAACTTATTTTAAAATTCAACAAAAGTTTTTTTTTTTTTGTTAATTCAATTACAATAAAAATAATTGTGTTTTAGAATAGCTGACTTCATAAAAAAAAGTAAAGGTGAAAAATGTTTCTAAATACACACCATTGTATTGTACCATGGACAATTTTTTCTCACTAAAGGAAGCTATTTTTCATTTAAAAACAACCTACGAGTACTAAATTTCAAGTAAATACGTTTATTGGTTTTAAAGTTATTGTTGTTATTAACTAAAAGAATTTAATTTTTTTTAATTTTAACAACCTGTATCTCGAAAAGTAAATAAGTTTGACCCTTCATTAACTATATCGTTTTGTTCAATTTTTCGAGAAGTATCTACAGTCAAACGTTGTAAGTGTCATTTGGAAACACCCTGTATGTATGAAATATTAGATATTTAATAGAAAATATTATATACTTACAATTTTGCCACAGACTGAACAGTAGATTTTTCCCATATCCATAGACAGCTCTTTATAAGGTTTAATCCAAGTTGAAGCACTGGTTGTTTTAGGCATTATAAAATCACAATCTTCCTTTTTGTTACGCACAACGAGTGTTTACGCTTTGAATATCAAAACAAAAATGATTTACAAATCTGAGCATCAAATTAGAAATGTTTAGGTACCTAATTCAATAAACTGGGAGATTTTGGAAAATCCCTAAATTAGGAACAAAACTATTAGCCGTTTACCTGCTGTTAAGATACAATAAATTGTAGATAGATTTGGGGATTAGATCATAAAATGCAAATGAGCGAACCCTTAGCGATTATCCAATAACTGAATGCCTCAGTGACCGAGACTTTCTAAGAATGTTGAGGGCTACTTAAATTGATCTTCTTTGAAATTGTAAATGTTTTGTACCTGTAGAGATTACGTACTTAGATCATTTCTTGATTAAAATGACTAGGTACAAAATTTTATACAAGAATTGAAATAAATTGGTATGTTTAAAAATTTTCAAATACAGTATAAAAATCTGAACTTTTATGCACTTTATGCAAACTTTTATACAAATATGCCAAAATATGAAATATTTGCATAAAATATGCACAATATGCAAAATATGCAATATGCATATTTGCCGAAGTCTATTGATTACTTTTCCATTTGGAGATTTCCATGTGCCTGTATGTATATCTTTGAGTTGAAAGTAAGCGCTGTTAAGAATCAGATTATTTTTATTGACGAAGTCTAGACTCAGCTAAAGAAGCTCTGGACGAAGGAAAGATAAATAAAAGCAAGTCTCCCAAAGCGAAAACTCCATGGTTCTGTACAGAGGTAAAGGAAAAGAAAAAAGCTTTCCTGAAACAGCTATATGTCAAACAAGATACTACAAGCCTATGAAGAAGAGAATAAGAAATTAATCGTGCATTTTTAAGAATTAAAAAATAGCACTGGGTTCTCAAAAGAACCTGTGCACGATTTTTATGGTTTTCTAAAGGAAATATGGCGCTTTATAAGAGGCCAAAGAGCGGAGGAGAAGGAATAAATAAATCAGAAACATATCGAAAAGGATACTTGGATTGACTATCTAAAGAAGTTATATACGGAAGAACACCAAGTGATGTTGGAACCACAAACACCAGACATTACCATAAACCAAGAAGTTCACATACGCAGGCATTAAATACAAAAAATAATTGAAAAACTGAAGAACAGAAAAGCTGAAGGTAAAGATGGGATACTAAATGAATTGTTAAAATATGGGGGAGCGGCAATGACGGATCAAGTGATAACATCAATTAACATTCGGAGTACGGAGATTATTTTACTTACTTAGATTACGATGATGGGTCAAGCGTGACCCATTCTCATTTTATTTATAAGGATGTTTTAAATTGTCAGTATTATTAAACAGTATCTTTAATTCAACAAAAAACAAAGAAACATGAAAATTATAATCCTAAATTATTATATTTAAATTTTTTAAGATGGTTCACCATCCTGGTGTTTTTGGCAGTAGTTGCATTTAATTTTAACAATATGGACTCCTTCGCGTTTTGAATGAGTATTACAAACAAATCTTTTACACATGTCACACCTTTTTGAATATTTATTGTCACTACCCCTACACGAATAACAACGACCTCGTTTTGTTGCAGATTGCGGTACTTCTATTTGCTTTTTTACACTAACACCGGTGGTCACTATTGCAGCGATTACGGATTTATGGTACCCGATGGGTTCTTCTTCTATTGCTTCAGCTCTTTGTTTACTATTGGGTGAGGTTAATTGTTTTCCAAGCTCCAATGTTTCTAGTGAACAAAAATTTTGAAGAATACAGTGAGCGATCTGTCATTATAAGCGATGATTTGGGTAAACTCTTCCTATTTTTTCTGTTAGTACCCAAAAGAGTTAAATTTTTGGATAAGAGTTCTTCAGATAAAGCAATGTCGGTAAAAAAATTATCAGTTGTTATATTTCGACCAGACCTATACCAATGTTCTGCAAGTGTTTTGACAACTTTTGGGCCTTGGTTACGTTCAGATTGGTCACCAATATTTCCAGTATATATCTCAAAGTAACAGCAATAAAAATTTTCAGCGTCACCGGGTCCAAGCCTTTATACCGTATTTTTTCGGTTTTTTTAGGTATATAAATCAGAAATGGACAACGTCCTCTAAAATCTATAAGCTGTTCGTCTAGTACCAAAAGCAGATGGTTCATATAATTCCTTACAATTTTGGGCAAATAGATTAGCGATTTCTCGAATAGGAGCTAATTTATCTCGTTCTCTTCTTTCTGCTCCCGTATCCAAATTATCGAAGCGAATATACTTCAGAATACTTATAAATCTATCCCGACTTAGAGATGCTTTATAAATAGAACGTGTAAATGCGTTATTTGTATTGGACCATAAATTATGCACCTTCTCATGAGACTCTCTGAACCTTCCACATAATATAAGTATACCAAAGAAAGCACGCAGTTCGAGTAGATTAACATCAATCCAATCCTTCATGCTTTTCTCGTTCTTACTGTTATACGCAGCTATAAATTCGATAGTTCTCTTATTGGTATACTCGAGAATCATTGACATTATATTATCAGAAAAAATAAATTGAAGGCATCCATACATGTCTCAATATTTTGATTTTTCGTAGTGAGACCTATGTTTTTCTGCAATAAATTACATACCAATGTCTTACCCTTTTTGGAGCTAAATAACGCAATGTTCGTCCTTCGCACACAACATCAGATACGTTAGATCGTTCACTATCTGTATTTTCAGAAGTTGTCGCTAAAACTTCCTCGTTCTCGAGTTCGGTAATTGATAAATTACCTTCATGTGCTTCTGGCTCACAACCCTCATTATCACTCGCTTCACTATTGCTTTCATCCAGCTCTGCACCGGCATCTTCTTCACTATCTGATACGAGTAAGGCATACAACTCAGCTTCACTCAAAGGTTTATTCTTTTTCCACATTTTGATATAATACTGCACAGTTCAAGATCGATGCTTGATTTAAATTTATAAACAAACGTGAAATACCGCTTTACATCAAAGTTAGACATCATTTGGCCTTGAATATGTTCACTGGTAAACAGAGACGGCTGCGTTTTACGTGTACCTACAAACATATTGAAAATATTCTTCGAAATCCGAAGACCGGGTCAGGGCTGACCCGGCGTCATAGATGTACGTAGAGGAAAAACTGTAATTTGCATGTTCACGAATGATACACGAAAAAATAGATTAAAACAAATAAGAACAACTTACGATCAATCGGATTTGTAAAAAAATTATTTCATGAAATATTAAGAAATCAGTGAATTTCGGGTCACGCTTGACCCAGTCTTTGTACTCCGAAATTAATTTTCTAAATACCACATTGAAATTTACAACTAAAATTTTGCAAGAACGAATAAATCAGCTGAAAAACTCAGCAGATGAGCAACAAGGTTTCCATACGGAAAGGTCGTGTACAGATCCAATATTTGTCATAAAGCAGATTACAGGCATTTGACAGAGTAAGTCTTAAAGATGTAATAAATCGTTTATAATAAGATGCTTTTTATAATAAGACTTTTAGAGAAAATAAAGAAATTGTTCAACTTGTGTCTGCACCAAAGTGAAACACCTACAAGATGACATAGTGTACTTACCATTTTATTACACAAAAGGGCGATCCAATAGACCTCGACCTCGAGAATTACCGACCCGTAAGCCAATTAAACCACCTGTACAGGTTATTCACAAGAATAATAACAAGTAGACTCGAAACAAAATTAGATTTTTACCAACCTAGGAAATGGGCAGGTTTTAGGAAAAACTTTGACACCAACGTCCACCTTCACTGCATAAATGGGTTTATAGAAAAGTCTATCGAATACAACCGACCATTGTCCCTAGCTTTCGTAAACTTTCGCAAAGCATTCGATAGGATAGAGATTAACAGCGTAATGAGAGCGTTGGAGGAAAGTCGCATAGTTTATCGGTACTAAAAAATGATCGCGAATATATACAATAATGCAATCATGACCGTAAGACTACACACAGATACAAACTGTATAAAAATCAATAGAGGCATCTCTAGAGGTAACGTGTCTCCTTGTCTGTAACTCCCAAACTCTACGGCAGTTCTGGAACATGCTTTCACAAAATTGTAGTGGGAAGCTAAAGGAATCAATGTCGACGACGAAATGCTCTCACATTTACGATTTGCGGATGACATTGTTCTGATAACAGATGACTTAAAAGAGATTGGAACTATGCTTACTGAGTTAGATGCCGCCTGTAACGAAGTTGGTTTGAACATAAATTTTGGAAACGCACAAAGCATTACAAATCTGATACCAAGCGAGAATCCAAAAGTCGACTGCAACGAAATAGGATTAGTTTATAAATATAAATACTTAGGTCAAGAAATCCAAATTGCTAGGGACAACCAAACTGCTGAACTGTAAAGAAGAATCACTTTGGGCAGAATGAGCCGTATATGGAGCTCTATCAGACATCTTCAAGAGCAACATTATTTAAAAAAGAAGACGTTCGACCAATGTGTGCTTCCAGTCATCACTTACTGCGTCGAAACACTTTCTTAACCCAGGATACAGCAATCAATCGTAATGCATCGACTTAATGGATGCTGTCATGAATACGGACTAAGGATGAACTTAGAGGATACTGTAATTGAGAGTGTGAATACCTACAAATACTTAGGAATACGGATAACATCAAATGTAGATCTAACCAAAGAAATTAAGACACATATTGATATAACTTGCAAATGAAAATTACCCACCCAGACGAACTCTATTATCGGTCCCAGTGGGAAATAGGAGTAGAGGCAGACCACGACTGAGATGGAGGGACGGTGTGGACGAGGACGCAAGGAAAATCGGCGCGGCAAATTGGCAAAGGTTGGCGATGAACAGAAACGACTGGCGAAATAGACTGGGGAAGGTCAAGGCTCAACTAGAGCTGTAGCACCACTGATGATGATGATGATTGATATAACTTAATAACTGCATCATTCGTTAAACTTAAAATGTTTCTTTGTTGTCGGGATATAAGGTTAGGACTACGCCTAAGAATGCTTTGGTGTTGCGTATTAACTACTATTCTTTATAGTTTGAAAGCATGGACATTAAAACAAGTGCATCTAAATAAGTTATCCGTCTTTGAATTTTGGTGTTACAGAAGAATACCACAAAAATCATGGACTCAAAGCATGTCGAACGCAAAAGTTACTAGAAGAATAGGAAACGAAGGTGAAATAATATTAACTATGAAAAGAAGAAAATTTAAGTACTTAGGCCATGTTATGAGAGGACAAAGATACTCGTTATTGCAGCTTATTATGCAAGCCAAAATTCAAGGAAAGCGAAATGTGGGAAGATGAAGAATATCGTAGCTTAAGAACTTGAGGGAATGGTTTGAATATAGCAGTGCAGAACTATTTACAGCAGGGTTTGCATAGCCATGATGATTTCCATCCTTCAATAGAAGATGGCACTTATAGAAAAGAAGACTGCAACCAAACTTAGAGTAGCCCAAAGATGAATGCAACGCTTGCTACTCCGATTGACTCTCAGAGACAGAGTTAGAAACGAAGATATAAGAAGAAGGACAGGCGTCACAGATGTCATAGAGCGTATAGCATGGCTGAAGTGGAACTGGGCGGGCCATGTGACCAGAATGAATGACGGGCGGTGGACCGTTTACTTCTGACAGAACTGTCAAATTCAGATTAAATATTAAATTAATATTAAAATATAAATAAATATCATTTGATAGTAAATTTAATTCTTATATAAACTAAACAAGATCTTTAAAAATAATATTTGTGTTTATATTTAAGTGTCATATAAAATTAAACAGATGATTCAATATTGTTAGTAATTGGATTTATGACTTTTAAACTTTGATAATCGTTACGAATATAATGTATTGACCGATATTCTTTTAATTTTTTACTTCTCATTTAATATCTATATTTTTTAAATTAATTTTCATGCAGTTTTAATTTAAATCTTCTTAGAATAAATATATGATCAAATAATATAGACGCATATAATATACGTCTATATTCTTTGACATGATAACTATACACGAATTTATCGAGAGTAGTGAATTGATGTGAAGAACCGCTATTTCGTGATGCTACCCGTGGCGCTAATTTCGTAACGCTCGCTCAACATTTTACTATAGGGAAAAAAGCAATACAACGCCAGTATATAAGCTTCCCATCAAAAATCATCTGAGAATTTTTAAGAAGGACTGAGCGGAAATTTAATTTGTATTGAATGAGTAGGCTTGAATTGTTTAGCATATGTTCCTCGTGTTCATCCTTATGCAATATTACCCCCTCACCGTTGCCCGTTATGTATTGTAGTAAAAAGTCGCTACTAAAGACACCTTAGCGTGAAGTGACCTTGTTTAATTCCTTATTTGTAAATCAATTTAAGTTGGTTAGGACTCTGGATGAAGAGGATACCTACCGGCCAATTTGATGTTTTCGCTTCCTTTTTTGTATTTTTCTTAGATTTTTATTTATGCTATATATACACCTATGTATGTATGTGTGCGCATAAGTGTATATATATATATATATATATATATATATATTTATATATATATATATATATATATATATATATATATATATATATATATATATATATATATATATATATATATATTGTTATGAAGTGTTGTTTTGTTTGAATGATGAGCAATGAGTATTTTTAATAATATAATATATAGGGTTTTTATCGCGGTTCTCAAAGAATTAGCTTGTAAGTACTTTTTTAAATTATCTTTATTATAACTATTATGAAACACACATATATATCTAACCTAGCCAATGTAAATTTAAAATAAACTATCTTTAAATTGATGTTCTTATAAAACTAATTAAATTCTATAGACAATGTTAAATTTAAACAAACTATCTTCAAAATTGAAATTGTTATAACACTAACTAAATTATATTAACAAAATTTTGTACCTTTCTTTCACTGAATGCCTAAATGAACTGTTTTCCACTATATATATTCTAATCACCACTGAATGTCTTCGTACTTCGGTTATCCTTGTTTTTGTGAAATTTCTTTTTCCAATTATCAGCTTCTATCAATTTAAGATATATTTTTCTTCACCAGCATTTATATACCACCAAGCAAACCAGCAAACAGCATTTATATTTATTCTTCTTTTCAATATACCAATATCCAATTATTATAAGTTGATTTATACTAATCTCCAACCATAATATAATTTAATTTCTTCCAATATACTTTTTTTAATCTTCAATAATTATTTGTGTATAATTATAAATGTGCATTAAATTATATGCATAATTTTTAATCTTCATTTAACTCACTATATTAAACAATTGGTCTATTTGTAACTGATTCACTGACTCCAACTAACTTTCATATTTCTTACTAAACTTTTCTGACTGACTTCTTGAAAATTCAGAACAATTTACTTCACTAACTAAATGTGTCTACTAACTTTCATAATAAAACTGGCCTGACTTCTGACTAAAAACTCCATCTTGAATCCAAATCACGGGTATTTATATCTTTTTGGATATTCTAGAACCATCTGGTAAGAAATCATGTTCTCTTTAGTTCTATTAAATACATGTCTGAATTTTCTGGAACAAACCATTTCGCAAACATGGCCATCTCCGGTGATCCAGAGAATTCCATTCTTTTCTATTAATAATTTTGTTGACATTTAGGCTTTTCAGATCAGAATAAACATTTAAATCATTAACTATATATAAATTAAACATTTTAAACTAACATTATTATTATAACCCCACTTAATATTCGTAATAATTCTAAAATGTCACTTGGAGAGTATAGTTGGTTGCCTAGGCACATGGCTCACTTAAATATATTTACAACATTAAAATACAACTTTTTACAATTATTATATGCTAATTTCTTAAAAATTGCCCTCACATAAATATATTTTTATAAAATTCTCTAGTATATAATTTATTTAAAATAATCAAATACTTTTTTATATCTAATATTATGTAGTATATAACTTATAAATTAATTTTTTAAAAACCCCAATCGTCACAATATATATATATATATATATATATATATATATATATATATATATATATATATATATATATATATATATATATATATATATATATATATATATATATATATATTCGCATATGTATATAATATTCTTATATTTAATATTGTAGCAAACAATATCATCTATCGTGGCTGAAAGGATCAAGACATCCATTCTTCTTCAAGTGCTATCTCCGCGGCGGAGGTCGGCAATCATCATAGCTATTCGAACTTTTGAGACGGCTGCTCTGAAAAGTTCATTTGATGTACATCCGTACCACTCTCTCAGGTTGCGCAGCCATGACATTCTACGCCTCCCTATGCTTCTCTTTCCTTGGATCTTTCCCTGCATAATCAGTTGGAGCAAGGTGTATTTCTCTCCACGTGTAATATGTCCGAGATATTCCAATTTTTTTGTTTTAATTGTATTTAAAATTTCTATTTCTTTAATCATCCTTCTCAGAACCTCTTTGTTTGTTACGTATTCTGTTCACGATATTTTCAGAATTCTTCTATACACCCACAGCTCGAATGATTCCAGTTTTTTTATTGATGTCGCATTCAAGGTCCAAGATTCCATTCCATAAAACAAAGTCGAAAAAATATAGCACCTCGCCAACCTAACTCTTAGTTCCAATTTTAAATCCTTTGTACATAGCACTCTTCTCATTTTGTTGAAATTTGCTCTAGCCTTTTCTATTCTGATTTTGATCTCCTGAATGCAATCATTTGTGGAGTTAATCATTGTCCCCAGATATGCATATTTGTCCACTTGTTCGACGTTGGTTCCGTTTATTAGAAGATTCTCGTTATTTTTTTGAGTTTTCGATATTCACATAAATTTCGTCTTCTTGACGTTCATTGTTAGACCGTACTCTTTTCCATACTCCGCTATTCTGGTCACCAGTCTCTGAAGATCTTCAATATTTTCGGCTAAGATCACAGTGTCGTCCGCATATCTAATGTTGTTAATGGGAACTCAATTTACCTTTATTCCAGCTCTTTCACCCTCAAGAGCGTTTTTCAGCATCTCTTCGGAGTAGGCATTAAAAAGAATTGGCGACAATACGCATCCCTACCTCACTCCACGTCTAATTTCAATTTCTTCTGACAGCTGTTCGTTAACACGTACTTTTGCTCGATGTTTACAGTATAAATTTGATATGATCCTGAGGTCGTTGTAGTCAATCTTCTTTGATTTCAGGACATTCATTAATTGTTTACGTCGTATTTTATCGAATGCTTTATTATAGTCAATAATACATGCGTATATATCTTGATTGACGTCCAGGCATATTTGTATCAGTATATTAAGAGAAGAAGTCATCTATGCCATCAAAAACACAAAAGAGGGTAAAGCTACTGGACCAGATGATGTGCCAATCGAATTATTAAAACTCATCGATGAAGATGTTATTGATGTAATGGTTGAACTCTTTAATCTAATATAGCAGACTGCCACAATCCCCAGACAATGGCTGCAATCGACCTTTGTAGCAATTCCCAAAAAGCCAAGTGCAACAACTTGCTCAGATCACACAACAATAGCTTTAATGAGTCACACACTTAAAGCATTTTTGAAAATAATTCACAGCAGAATTGTTAAAACTCTTGAATATCAAATTAGTGACACACAATTTGGCTTTAGAAATGGTGTGAGTACAAGAGATGCTTTGTTCGGCTTGAATGTGCTGGCTCAAAGATGCATGGACATGAATCAAGACATATGTACTTATGTACTTATGTTTTGTAGAATTTGAAAAGGCATTTGATAAGGTTCAACAAAAAAAGCTTGTAGATATATTAAAAAGCAAAAATATTGACAGTCGTGATATGAAAATTATATCTAATTTATATTGGAATCAAACTGCCAAGGTAAGAGTTGACAACCAGTACACCCAAAATATCAAAATACAGAGAGGAGTCCGCCAGGGTTGCGTGCTGTCACCACTACTTTTCAATGTCTACAGTGAAGCGGTATTTCAAAAAGCGCTCTCAGACTCAATAGAAGGTATATCTATCAATGGAGAAGTTTTGAATAACTTACGTTTTGCAGACGATACAGTAATAATGACGGATAACAACAATGATTTACAGAACGTAATGCAAAGCCTTAATGAACGCTGTCATGAGTACGGTCTGAAGATAAATTTAAAGAAAACTAAATGCATGATCATGACTAAATCTGCACATGCAAATATCCAATTGACTATTGAAGATACTGCAATTGAGAGTGTTAATAACTATAAATACTTAGGAACATGGATAACATCAGATGTAGACCAAACTAAAGAAATTAAGAGACGCATTGAAATAGCACGTGCATCATTCATTAAACTTAAAAAGTTTCTTTGTTGTCGGGATATAAGGTTAGAACTACGCCTGAGAATGCTTCGATGTTACGTGTTCTCTACTCTTCTTTATGGCTTGGAAGTGTGGACACTAAAACAAGTCCATCTGAATAAGTTGGCCGCCTTTGAATTTTGGTGTTACAGAAGAATCCTACGAATATCATGGATTCAAAGAATGTCAAACGTAGAAGTAACTAGAAGGATAGGAAATGAGGCGGAAATAATATTAACTATCAAAAGACGAAAACTTGAGTACTTAACACATGTGATGAGAGGGCAAAAATACGCATTATTACAACTTATTATGCAAGGCAAAATCCGAGGAAAGCGAAATGTGGGAAGACGAAGAATATCCTGGCTTAAGAACTTAAGGGAATGGTTTGAATGCAGTAGTGCAGAACTTTTTAGAGCGGCAGTCAACAGAGTCCGCATAGCCATGATGATTTCCAACCTTCGATAGAAGATGGAACTTAAAGAAGAAACATTAAATGTAAAAAGAGCTTCACGCGTTCCTAGGCCTTTGCGAAAACCAAATTGTGTATCATTAACGTCTATGTAAAGTTTGTGATATATTCGGTAAAGACATCCATGCGAGCCATTAAAACAAAATATTTTTGAAAGTCAGTGTTTTGAATATCTAAATAAAGTTTAGTATGTTTGATATATTATATCTTTTGTTCTAATTCGAATAATCGGTAGTTTTATTTTTCTGGCAGTTCAATTGCCAGATAATTTTGGTATTGCATATACCTACATACGCTCAGAAAATCCAGTAATATAATTTCTTAAAATAAGATACATTGTTAAATTTACCAAATGCGATGATGATGTACGTTAAATGTCAACGTTATTCTTTTTTTTTTGTTTGCAAGAAAATGTGGGGTCGGATGTCAGCTTTTATATTATTCTATTCTTTGATATGTTACACTCTACATAATTGGCAAAATAGGGCTTGTTAGGACTTATAAAAATGGGTCCTTGACTTCTGTATTTTTTTGGAAGTTGGTAATTTCTCTAAATTAAAGGTGACACTAACAGGATTTGTTTAATACAATGCTTCTCAAATTACAAAGGGTGGTTGTGTTTTTGACACACAGAGCACATTTTTGTCTTCATGTTATTCTCACATGTTTAAACCTAAAGAGACAAGGTTTATTATATATTTTTTATTCACCACTAAACAAAATTAACGTTTGACTTTATTAATCTGAAATAATTACATTAATGGAAATAAAATTCTACTAAACTATAACGAAAATATAAAATCATTGACTTTATACAATTATTTAAGAAAGAAATAACAAGATGTAACACTATTTTTTATCATTAAATAAATTTGTTTAAAATAAAAAGTGATAGAGACCTATAAAGTAAAAACTGATTCAAAAATTTGACGTAATGGAATTACTAGATTACAGTAGTACATCCAAAGACTCATATTATTGTTATATGGTATGATCACTGATTCTTGGATGACTCCTATGCATTGGTATTATTCCAATGCCAATACCATGCAATTATATTATCTGTATTCTATTATATATATATATATATATATATATATATATATATATATATATATATATATATATATTATATATATTCTAAAATCTATTATATAAAAATGAATCAAATTAATTCATTTATTTCCACTAATGTCCTGATCAATACGCCTTTGCGAAGATGCAAGTTGAGTCGCTACTCTAGTTTAAAACAAGCTCTCATCCAAAACGGTTACCGCGAAAATCACATCAACAGAAGCATTAACAGACATCAATCTCCCACTCAATCTCAATCCAAAAACTCAGACCCTCATCATACTAAAGCTTATCTTCCTTACATCAATAGTGTCACCGACAAAATCGATCTTCTTCTTCTTCAAGTGCCCTGTCCGTTGCGAACGTTGGCTATTAACATGGCAATTCTGATCTTGTTTGCGGCGCTTCTGAATAGTTCGACCGATGTGAGCCCGAACCACTTCCTCAGATTTTGGAGCCACGAGTGTCTTCTCCTGCCTGGCTCTCGCTTACTGTCTATTTTCCCCTGGACAATCAATTGCAGTAGACAGTACTTATCGTGTCTCAATATGTGGCCTAGATATTCAAGCTTTCTTTGTTTAATTGTATTCACGATTTCTTTCTCCTTTCCGATTCTTTGGATTACCTCTATGTTGGTGACATGTTCGGTCCAGGATATACGAAGAATGCGTCGGTACACCCACATTTCAAAGGCTTCTAGTTTTCTCGTGAGCGTCTCCGTCAGCGTCCAGGCCTCCACACCATACAGTAAGATCGGAAAAATGTAGCATTTAACTAGACGTAGTTTTAGGGGAAGAGACAAATCCCTGCTTATGAGGAGCTTTTTCATATTGCTAAATGCTGCTCTAGCTCGTTCTATTCTCGCCTTAATTTCTGTTGGCTGTTCCCATTTTGCATTTACGTTGGTGCTAAGGTACACATAAGATTTTACATGGTCAATTAGTATGTTACATATCCGTTACTGTCGAGCAGGCTGTTGCTTCCTGCTTATCAGCATCCACTTTGTCTTCTTGAAGTTGAGGCTCAGGCCGTATTCCTCACTAACTGAATAAACTCTTTCCATTACCTGCTGTAATTCGTCTATGGTACTGGCAAGGATCACCGTGTCGTCGGCATATCTTATATTGTTTGTTAACTCGCCGTGTATTTTTATGCCCCCATTTGCATTTTCCATACATTTGTTAAATATTTCTTCGGAATAAATATTGAATAGGAGTGGGGATAATATACACCCCTGATGGACACCTCTTTTGATCTGCACACTTTCAGTGAGTTCGTTGCCAATTTTTGCTCTTGCTGTTTGACCCCAGTATATGTTTGCCACAATTCGAATGTCCTTGTCGTCAATACCTGTCTTCGCAGAATATCATTCAATTGTTCATGATTGACATTGTCAAATGCTTTTCTAAAATCCACAAAGCACAAAGACACGTCCTTATCAACGTCTCTACACCGCTGTATAAGCACCTGGAGTGCGAAAATTGCTTCTCTAGTTCCAAGTGCTTTCCGAAAGCCAAACTGCGATCTATTAATATTTGACTCACATTTATCATATATCTTCTATGAATGATCTTAGTGAACGCTTTAGTGACATGGTTGATCAAGCTTATAAGCCGGTAGTCATCACAGATCTGGGCATTTGGTTTCTTCGGGATTGTAATAAATGTTGACTGCAGCCAGTTCTCCGGGATTTTACCGCTATTATATATGTTGTTAAAAAATTCAACTAGATTATCAAGGAACTGTTTATCTGATTTACATAGGATCTTTAATATTTCGCAGGGTACATTGTCCGGACCTGCTGACTTATTGTTTTTTAGTGCTGCAATGGCATCTTCTATCTCCGATTTAAGGATTGAAGGTCCTGTTTCTCCTTCTCCATATAGGTGATCATCAGTCCTGTCAGATGCAAATAATTTTTCTATGTATGATTTTCATGTTTCTAAGATCGTTGATGGCTCCGAGATAAGATTTCCATCGCCATATTTTATGCTGTTGGGTGACTTATTGAATTTCCTCTTGTTTGTCATTGATTTTATTTTTTTGTGCATATTGTAACTGTCGTATTTTCGTTCGTATTGTTCTATTTCCCTGCATTCGTTGGAAAACCATTTTTCTTTGGCTTCTCGAATTTTCGTTCTTATGATTTTGTGGATCTGCTGGTATTTTTCTGCATTTTTATTCTTGAATTTACGTCTTTCATCTATCATATCCATTATCTCATCAGACATCCATTCTTTCTTCTTCCGTCTGTCACGCTTTAATAGAGTCGCGCATGTTGTTTGGATTGCTTCCCTCGATTTATCCCATCTCTCTATTATGTCCGACGTGTTCTCGTTAATGTCGTTTATTTTCTTTCCTAGTTGTTCTCGTACTTTTATTTCGGTTTCTGGGTTAGTGAGTTTCTTAATATCAATTGTGTTTAAATTAGATCTTTTCTCGAGCCGTTTTACTCTCATGACCATTCTGCATACCAACATATTGTGGTCCGTAGGAACATCGGCACCTGGGTACGTTTTTGATGATTTTATCATCAAAAACGTACATCGATAAAATTCTTAAATCAAGAGGAATACAGACAATATTTACCCCTCAACAAAAACATTCATATCTTGTCCGACTAATCAAAGACAACATTCCAAATGAACAACACGGAGTTAATCAAATTCCTTGTGCAGACTGCCCGATCTTATATAGGCCAAACAAATAGTAGAATCCAAAATAGGATTTATGAACATTCCATTTCTGTTCGCAATTCTGATTCAATTTTAGCTCTAGGTCAACACCATCTTTAGACACGTCACAGAATTGATTTTGAAAACTTCAGAACCATAGCAATCATCCGCTTCTATAAACCAAGAATTATCCGAGAAGCAATAGAAATTGAAAAAAGGCCAAATTGTCTCAATAAAAGAGATGATGGCATATGGTTACCTTCGACGTGGAGACCTTTCATAAAGAAAATATCATCCGCTCCACCCGTCAATCAAAATCCTCCTGTCAGAAATGTTTGCGCCAACCCCCGCGCCAATCCCCGCGTCAATCCTCGTGTCAATCTCCACGCTAACCTCCACCCAAATCACGTCACCAGTGACAGCATAAATGAACCGCCCTCTGTTTCCAGTAGCAGTAGTGCATTGGTTAGTGATCAGTGTAGTAGGGTCTTGGGTCTCGTAAATCTGAGACACCGGAAGCCCTGTGTAATGTAAACATAGCAAGGAAATAAAGAAGGAAAAATTAAGGGGTAATTAGCCTAGAAAAGAGTAATAATGATTTAAGTAATTATTACATATTCCAAATTGATTAAAGAACAAATAAATTCATAGCTAGTAAGTAACATAGTTAATGTATATATTTTTACATTAAACAAAGATTGAAAACTCGACCCAGTTTAAATGTATTACGCGAGTCTCAAATATCAGGTCACCACGGCTGCTTAAAAGAAAAAAAATCACGTTTAAAAAACATAGACCGCCGCTGAAAAATAACACGGGGACAGCTAAAAAAAAAAGAATAACTCGACCTTGGTACTACGATTGGAAATTGAGAATACGGGCTCATAAAAACCGAACGAGGCGGGCCAGCGGAGACTAGTGGGAAGGTGGCACTCGAGAGCGCCCCACGCAAGAAGTATGGGAGATCGGGACGATACGCAGCCAGTGAGCGCGCTATTTAACTCGACGGGATAGTGTGACGTAGAAGTGCCGGTATCTAGAGATTCGAAAGTTCGTGATAGCGCCGTACTCCAACTGACGGATCTTGAATTCCTGTAGGATTGGAGGCGTATTGATTAGCTAGAGCCTAAATACGCGAAGGTAACTAAGATCTATATACTAACCCAAGGTATATCTAATAATACGGAATTGTCCGCCCTTTAATTCCTTGCTTTGTCTCTTCTCGTCTCCCTTCGCGCCTGATCGAGACATTATTGGTCATAACTGATATTTTGTTATCTTAGTTGTAGTATACAGTCTATTTAATACATTGAAAACTCGAAATTTGTTTGTTCTTCCCGGCCGTTACAGGTAGAGACTAGAAGAGATACACATTTTTCGCTTATGCAGTGCTCCGGCTTCTAACGTAAGCCCATAGCCTCTCACTCTTTACAGGAGCTGAGACCGAGAAGTCCTTAATCCCCTTCCTCCCAAAATCTCCCTACCCTCTTGTAAATCCGCGAGGGCGAAACCAGTCAGTCCAGGCTAGTGGAACCAGTAAGCCTTGCCCCGCTCGCAGAGATAAGTATCCCCTAAGACTTGTAGATGCAATCCAAGGATATTGAGACAGGCGCCTAACCCAATGGTGACAGCAATTTATTAGACCTGAATAACACATCAAAGAGGATGTCGAAAGCTCGGCGCAATGAAAATCAACGCGGTTCAACCCGGAAGACTGGTGAGTTTAATATTAATTTTTATAATAGTATTAATATATATTAGTTGCATGTTGTTTTCATCCAAACCAATCTTTTGCAATCTTTGTATCAGTAGAATAACTAGTCGATGAAACATATAAAAACATTTTTTCGCTGATTGTAGCACTTGAACCTAGACTTTTAAACGGGAAAGGAGCTTTAGTCTCCAATCCTGTAATAAAACCGAATGGCGTGTCGACACACATCTCTTCTCACCTTCTAGTTATCCTGGCATGAATTATGTGAAACAATGTATTCAGAATGTCAGAACTCATTAAGCTAATGGGTTTAAAATATTCACACATTCAACAAAAATACCTCTACATTGAAACTCCGGTTTTTAAAATTCCTGCTCATAACGCACTGATTTTATCATTTGATCTAGTTATGAGAACGACTGAGATCCCTATCAACGTTAAAAATCTAACAATTAAAATTAATGAATTGTGTAATGCGTATATACAAATATACCTATGTGGTATAATAAAGGTATTAAAAATGACACATATAAGTCGGTTCGTAGTATAATGCCTTCATTATCACTGTAACACGAAAAATTGGCAGATCCCGTTACACCATTGACAGACTATAACAATGAGTACAATCATTCTTTTCAGTTTCCAACTTATATGTGAAACGGTGAAATCAATTTATAAAAATCGTTGAAATATCGGTTTCGAAATTTTTACCCGGTAGGTAAGACTACTTGGTAGATAATGTAGTAAAAATAAAATATCATCACGATAATTTCAAGAGGTAAGCAGGTCAAAATGTCTTCAGAAATTTAATCAAGTAGTATTTCGACTGAAATTGAATAATAAATAATATTAGTACTAATAACTAACATTTACTTGAAGCATTTTTCAATCTCCTCCCTCTTTATGTCATTATTTAATATTATAAATAATATATACTTCTATTCCTCTATCCTTTCTCCTTCTTAAGTGTAGTAGCGTCATGTAATTCGTTTAACTATTTCTGTCCAATTATCTCTCTCCTGTGCGTGTTGTTTTGCTTCGGAGAATGAGTAACCAGTCATATCTTTTATTTGGTCCCATCATCGTGCTGAAGATCGTCTTCTGGATCTTTTGCCCGCTACATTAATGCTAATCGAAAACATCTTAATACATTTTGGTTAATAGTTTTGGTGAGTCTAGTGTTTATATTCCTTCTAGTATTAAATTTTTGTGCGATGTGCGGCTCATGGTATGCGCAGCATTCTATGGTATACCC